>NC_080421.1:108431262-108751389 GCF_029873635.1 Malania oleifera | reverse complement strand
TATAGTTTTGGGATTTTACCTTCTCTTCTCCTCCTCTGGTCTTCTTCTCCAACTCCTGTGTATCCATCTGGTGTTTGGTTGGTCTTCTAAGTTGCTGCTTTACTATTGCTCTTCTGCTCTTCCACTCCTCCGCTCCTTTCTTTCTCTACTTACTTGCTGCTCTCTTTCTCCTCTTCGGCTCCTTCAGTTGAGTAGATCCTTCTAATTATATCTCTCAATTTGTAGAACCTATTCCACCTGAAGCTCTCAAACTGGCAAAACCTCCCCTCTTTCTAATTTACTATCTCTCCTCTCAAATTTTGCAGAAGTTTCCCTTCTTTAATTCTATCTTTTCTCAATTTCTACAGAGTGTTACTATGCTCTCTAATGGTGTCCTAGCTACAGTGCGAGCCTCCCTACTTATAGGGAGGCTTGGGGGTGATTTGGCGCCAAAATTTGTCCCCTATAACAAACCTGGCAGGGAATAATTCCCTTTCTGCTGTTGCGCATGTGCTTTTTTTTTTTTTTTTTTTTTGCATTTTTATTTTATTTCCTTAAATTTTAGTTAACTAATTTCGTTGCTCTTTGTGCGCAGGTGAACTGGAAGGTCCAGGTGGCAGCTCTGGAATGGAGGGCATGGAATTTTCACCTGTGTTTTTATTGCTTATATTGTATTTTTTTTTTTTTTTGTAAGTGGAGTATGTATGAACTCCTGAGTTGTTTCCCCTGCAACTTCTCTTTATACCATTTCCTATAACTTTTTATTTCAGCATTATATTCTTTGTTTCCTACATTTGCACCATCATCATCCTGTACCTCACAAAGCTTGGGCACGTGCCCTTTACTTTAATGAAATATGACCTAATATACTTTTGCACTTTTTCTTTTTGTCATTTTTTTTGTGTGCATGTGTATGCTAGGAGCTGTACTTGGGAATGCAATATGACTCTACACATTTCAATTTTGACCCAAAGAGTTGACCAACCTTGCCAAGGTAATAAAACATGACTTTGAGATTCCACTGAAACCCAATTTCAAATATTAACAGACTTAATTTTACAATTAAAAGACTCACTTTAGGGTCTAAGACTCAAATTAAAAATAAAAGATTCAGTTTTGAAATTTAAAGAATTTAACTAAAAATTAGGAAAACTCAGACTAAGAGTAAAGACTTTTTTTTTTTTTTTTTTTCAAATTATGGGGGCTAATGTGGACATTTATGCTGTGATTTAATTAGTTTTGTGTGGACATTTATGCTGTGGTTTGATTAGTCATGTGTGGACCAGTCCTGTGTGGACATTTATGTTGTGATTTGATAAGTCCTGTGTGGACATTTATGTTGTATTTGATCATGTGTGGACGATTATATGTTTTATGAATGTAGACCCTGTGTGCGTATAGTTAAAGACTGTATGAATATCCTGTGTGGATTGATTATAATATGGGTGTATGTGTGAAATTCTATGAAGTGATTGTGTTGGCCGTGTGTGACTTTAAATTAATTAAGTATTTATGGTAAAGTAGAGTACTCTACTTGAGGGCTTGCTGAGAAAGGCGAGTACTTTGGTAATTATTTGTGGATACTAGAGTAAAAGGAAGTCACTTTTATGGGCGGGTGATCCTCCCCATTCTCGGTGACTTTACCTAGATAGATAACCCGAGAGCTTACTGAGAAAGGTGAGTTCCCTGGTGTTAGCACTAGAGTAGAGGGAACCTACTTGTATGAGCGGGTAGACTTCCCTATTCTCGAGAATTAACAGTAAAATATTGATGATTATGGGTATGTGAATGGATGATAAAGACATTGACCTTGTGTGATCATGGGCACGATATTTAGGCTATTTGTGGATTTTGGGTACACTTTGGATGGATATTTTAATTGTATAATAAGCACTTCAGCCACACACTGTTATAAATTATTTATTTCTTACTGAGAGGTGTCTCAGCCCGTCATATGTTAAATCTTTTCAAGTTATCCAGGTGATCGAGCTTAAGTAGCTCTAGGGCGAGGTAGTTTTGTGAGTGAAATAGGAACGGTTATGTTTTAGTTTTTATGTTTTATTATATCTCATCCAGGTTTGTAGTGTAGAAAACATGATTATATGATATGAGTTTGTTGATGTACAAATATAAAACTTTGGTATATTATATTCGACGTTATTTTATTATTATTTTCGCTGCGTGAATGGTATTATAGACGCGTGTCAATCTCATAACACTCCGGGTCCCACATGGCGGGTCCGGGGCATTACAGTTTTACCCTTTGTTTGGAGGTCTTATTAGACATTCCTAAATTGTACTTTGATTTTCAATTTCCTTTTAATTAATTAATTAATTTATTTATTTATTTACTTTTATTTATTTATTTATTTATTTTATTTGTTATTTATGTATTTTTTTATTTTAAAGGATTTCATTAGAGACCATCAATTTCAATTTAGGGATAAATTCATAAATAATTAGGTATCGTTCGTAGAACGGGTGTGTGAGGGGTGTTAGTACCTTCCCCTCACACAACTAAACTCTCAATCTCGATTATGATAAAGCAGATTGAAACTACTGATTTCTTGACCTAGGAATAGTTTAGAGACCAATCAATGAGTAGTAAATAGGTATTCTAACCGCACCAAGGTAGATAATAGGTTAGTGGCAACTTCATTCAAATTTCAATATCTATTATCCCTCGCCTTTCCAGACCCTTCTCCGGAAAGTTGCCACAAAAGTAATAAATGTTACATAAAAGATGCATCAATAATAAAAGATTTGCCATGGGAGGAAGCTTCTACTCCCTTAGCCCGGTCAAAGAATTAACAAAAATGCTCAAGATAATAATTTTAGAAAAAGTCCTTCCCTTTCTTCATCTCCCCTACACATTTGAATTACTCCATTATTAATGGTTGTCAATTTGAATTACTCCATTATTAATGGTCGGCAATTAAAATTCTGAAAAACTTCTCTCTTATTAATGCTAGGCAATTTGAATTACTCCATTATTAATGGTCGGCAATTTAAATTCTAAAAAACTTCTCTCTTATTAATGCTAGGCAATTTGAATTACTCCATCGTTACTACTAGGTAATTTAAATTCTAAAAAACTTGAATTACTCCATTATTAACGTTAGGAAATTTGAAGTTTTAGTTTTGGGGAAAATCTTTTAATTTGAATACAAAATATTTTTGTTTAAGATGATGCAATAGTTAGAAATAACATATTAATTAAAAATTTAATTGCCACCTCATTTCTTTAATTTTATCATTAAATTTTATCGGTAAAAAATAAAGAATTGAAATTTCTAATTAATGCCTATATTATATTTTTTTGATAAAATACTAAAGATGTGGAAGGACATATCAAAAGTTTCACATAAAATTGATGTTTGAATAAAGAGTGAGTAGTTCCTCCACATACAATTTAGATCCCATTCATTGTGTTAGGACCAGAGGAGCCTATGGGCGGGCTTGATATACATGGATGAGCTTGATATACATGGGTAAACACCAATTTGACCCAAAAACTCAAGCTAATTTGGTCTTAGGTCCATCCATGTATATAACCATCATTCACTTAATTTTCTAATGTGGGATAAACTCATAAGTGGAATTCTCAACAATCTTCCCCTCACTTGTGAGTTCCTGCTTCCCCTTGAACGGAAACCGTCTTCCTTGTAGGACATTTCTCCAACAGTTACTCAAGTGGGTCTTACCACTGACGTCTTACGTGCCTTAGATTGCATTCCACGTGCCTCTAAACCAATCCTATCTTCCATGTCTTGACCCTATTCGGATCCATCAGTAGCCTAGATGATCCTTATTGGCCTCAATCACACACTTAGTCCTCCAACTATTAGCACGTCCGGAGAATTAGCTTCTCGTCTTGACTTTTACAATGTCTCTCACCCATAGTTACGAACCTTCGACTCTGATACCACTTGTTAGGATCGAAGGAGCCCAAGGGTGGACTTGATACACATGGGTGAACACCAATTTGACCCAAAAGCTCAAGCTAATTGGATCTTGGGTCCATCCATGCATATAAGCACCCATCATTCATTTTAATTTTCTAATGTGGGATAAGCTCACAAGTGGAATTCTCAACACATTGCATATAACAGTTCTAGTTAGGACTTACACCAAATTCAGTTTTTCACTTGTACAAGTCAAAGTGCTAACTTGATATCATGCAATTGATGAATTCTAAGTCTTACATGAAGGAACTGTTCTTACAAAGATTTATCACTCTTTCGTTAAAACATTAATTTTATATGAGACTTATGTACTGTCCTACTATATCTTCTTCAATATTTGTTCAAAAAATAACATTGGCATTATTAGAAAAAGTCGTATTCTTTATTTTTAATTGATAAAACCTACTACTTAAAAAAGGCAAATGATGTGGCAATTAAATTTTACAACCTTTTATTTCTAATCTTTGCATCATCTTAAACAAAAATATTTTGTAGCCAAATAAAGAAGGTTATTGAATAGAGAATTTTTTTAGCATTTAAATAATTATTGTTCATTATTTGGCATATATATATATATATATATATATATATATATATATATATATATATATATTGGAGGCTTGTTAGTGTATGTGATATAATCAATCATTAGAGGAAAAAATGGAGTCAAAATATTTGAAATTAGCACTTTTATTATTTGTTCTTGCTATATCCCATTTCTTAGTGATGGCGAGGGCAGATCTTATAGAAGACAGTTGTAAGAATACTTACAATTATACACTCTGCGTATCAACACTGAGGTCAGATCCGAGCACTTCCAATAGTACTATTAATGTCAAAGGGCTTGCATATGTGATGCTTAAGGTGCTTAATGCAAATAATACAAAGATTCTTGCTGAAGTAAGTCATCTACTTAATACAACGAAGGATCCATTAGCTATACAATGTCTTCATATATGCTTCACAGACTATATGGTGAATAAAGATTTCATTCAACATGCTTATGACTTTCTGAATTCAAGTGAATATGCCCTAACTCGTTCTGAAACGGCATTTTTGGCTGATGGGGCAATCGATTGCGAGTCTGCCTTCACTGAACCCCCAATTGCAATCAAGTCACCATTGACGACCGCAAACGATGTTTTTAAGCAATTAGCTTATATTGCTAGTGGTATTATAAATATTCTAGGTTGATTTGTTTTCATCAAACTTTCATCATTAAGAATAAAGAAAAACAAAGTTTCTTGCTTTTAAAATCATCTTAAGAATCTTTTATTTGTTTATATGTGCTTTTAAATTTTTCCTTTGTTATTTGATTATATTCTACCACTCAAACGACATTGACTAAGGTTATTCTTTGTTAAGAGAACCAATGATAAATGCTGTTAGTATAAACTAGAAATAATACTCTTTGAAGGTTGGAACTTCAAACTTTTTTGAATATTATCTATTCAAGGTTTGTTAATATGAAGCTTTAGTAATGACATCTTTCTTGAAATGTCATTGATCAAAAAATGGGACAATGTTGATTTGGAAATAAATAAACATAGGGTTCTCGAAGAGAGTGTCAATGGTGTTGATTACATAGAGGATTTGAAGGAAGGGGTTTATAAAAATTGTTAGCAACATTGTGAATGATCCTCATGTAATTTTTGTAAAGAATGGCATAATTAGATGAGATATTTTTGGCAAATGAAGCACGCCCCAAGTGTTATAAATTTACATCCATGCAACAAATCAAAAGAAAAATACAAGAAAACAAGATAATGATTTGTGTCTTTTGTCCATAAAGCCTATATAAAATCGTCATTATATCATCCATGAACATTGGTTTCGGTTTCAGCCTTCAATTAAAAGAATATACATGTCCCCTACGAAAAATCACAATTTAAAGTAATGCTCATTGATGATAATTAAAGCCACCTATTGATTACATAGGATTATGATCCTTGTATATCTAGATTTTGATTTCGAATATGCTCATATAAACACATTATATCACACATTCAATGCCATATGAAAAAACACATCAATATGTCTTGTTTCTTGGCCAATTGTTCACATCACAAACTATTTGGAGTGTGATTGGGATCGAATATTTTTCTTCTTTGGACTCGGCACCAAGCTTAAGATAAACAACTTAATGTTTGTGTTGAGCCTTTTGGAATGACTTCCAATATACATAGAACTTTCAAAATAAGTTAGTTTTGGTACCTCTTTTGCTTCTTTTTTTTTTTAAATTAAAAAAATATTATTATGTTATTCCACGCATGTGTTTCCTACACATAAACAAAACAAGATTGTAAGAACGTTTTTTTTTTTAAAAAAAAACATAACTATTATTTATTTTAGCTTTAAAATAATAGCAAAAATAGTTAATTGTACCATAGTGGTCAAATACTAAAGCCTACACATGCATATTACGTACAAATGCCCACTTTTAAAGTAGCTCCAAAGAGAATTGAAAAAATGGTGATAAGGCCTATAGAAGTTACCCAATATTAATTTCAAAACATTAGGATTACTTATAATCGAGGGAAGAGAAGAATTTTGAGAATAGAACTTACAAACAAAACCAAAAAATACAGGAATTATGCTCCAATATATGCATATCTATATTACGCACACATGTACTGTTGGCCTATCTAGGTTTCATCTCATTTTGATAATAACAAACCAAAACATCTAATTGTGCGATTAAGTATGTACACACAAATTAATGTGTTTTTTATGATGTGGTTCTTATACTTCATGGGCTTATAAGCAAAGGGATAAAAACATATGGATGTATTCTTGGTGTAACACAGCAGCACAAGACTCGTCAACGAGTGACCTATGCTCGTCGACGAGCAGATACCAAAAGCCAAAAAATCTCAAAGTTAAAGACTCGTCGATCAAATGATAGATTTGTTGATGAGTGGGCTATTATGGCTTATCGACGAATCCCCTGTTCTCATCAATGACCACGTCTAGGTTGCGAGAAGAAATTTGAATTTTGAATGTAAACGTTGTGACGATTGGGGATTCAAAGGGAAACCTCTGAGGGGTTGTTATATATCTTCTTCTGGGCATATTTTAACATATAAGAGAGTATAAGAAGGTGAGAGAAGGAAAGAAGATCATTGTACTGTGAAACTTTAATTTTCATAGTGAATCTCTTGCCAATTGCTCCCGTGGATGTAGGCTTTGCCAAACCACGTAATTCTTGTTGTCATTGCACTTATCTTTACTCTCTTTATATTGCTATGATTGTGGATATATTTTGTATTCACCATTTGATATTGTTGCAAGTGTATGAGTGATCCATTTATATAATGTTCATTCCGCTGCACATTGTGGAGAGGTCGCCCTTATTTTCACAACAATTGGTATCAGAGCGTGTTGCATGGTTTCTGAATTTAAGGATCTCATGGTGTAACAAGGCATGGTGAAGGTTTATACAAAATTTCAACCAAATAGTATGGATGCAACGACTTGGAATGAATTAGGAGCAATCATTTGTCTTTGTTTGGCTAAGGACGTGTGGTATCACATCATGGATGAGAATTCTTTGGGATTAGTTTGGTGAAAACGGAATGCCAATATATGCCTAAGGGTTCGTCAAAATCTGAAAGTGTAGTGGAAAAAGACTCAGAATGTAGTGTTGGAGATAAGCTACATGTTTCATCGGGTTCGGAGTGCCTCACGGGTGATTCTTGAATCTTAGTCTCCGGATTCGTTAATCTTAGAAAGTGGTTTGACAACAATAAGTCAGTTTATATTGGTTATATTTTGATGGAAAATGATATTTCATGTAAAATATTTATTATTAGAAATGTCAAAATCAAAATGTATGGTGGCGTTGTAAAAGTCATATGTGATGTAAAGCACGAATGGGGTCTAATTAGGTACCGTTCGTAGAACAGGTATATGGGGCAGGGGGGCGGGTTAGTACCTTCCCCTCGCATAACTAAACTCTCAATCTCATTCTGATAAAGCAGACTGAGACTACTGATTCCTTGGCCTAGGAATAATCTAGAGACCCATCAATGAGTAGTAAATAGGTATTCTAACTGCACTAAGGTAGATAATAGGTTAGTAGCGACTCCATTCAAATTTCAATATCTATTATCCCTCGCATTTTCATGCACTTTTTCGGAAAGTTGCGAAAAAAGAAATAAATATTACATAAAAAATGCATCGATAATAAAAGGTTTGCCATAGGAGGAAGCTTCCACTCCCTTTGCCTGGTCAAAGGATTAACAAAAATGCCCAAGAAAACAATTAAAAAAAAAAAGTCCTTCCCTTTCTAAAAAACTTCTCTCTTATTAATGCTATGCAATTTGAATTATTCCATTATTAATGGTTGCCAATTTAAATTCTAAAAAACTTCTCTCTTATTAATGCTAGGCAATTTGAATTACTCCATCATTACTGTTAGGTAATTTAAATTCTCAAAAACTTCTCTCTTATTAATGCTAGGTAATTTGAATTACTCCATTATTAATGCTAGGCAATTTAAATTCTAAGAAACTTCTCTCTTATTAATGTTAGGCAATTTGAATTACTCCAATATTAATGGATTGAACTCATAGAGTCAACAGTTTACCATTCGTTTGGAGGTCTTATTAGACATTTCTAAATTGCGCTTTGATTTTTATTTTCTTTTAAATTTAATTAATTTATTTATTATTTACTTTTATTTATTTATTTTTTTTATTTGTTTATTTATGTTTTTTTTTTTATTTTAAAAGAGTTCATTAGAGACCATCAAATTCAGTTTAGGAATCATAATTAAGTAGGTGTCATCCGTAGAACGGGTGTGAAGGGGGTGCTAGTACCTTCCTCTCGCATAACTGAACTCTTAATCTCGATTATGATAAAACAGACTGAAACTACTGGTTCCTTAATTGGCCTGAGAATAGTTTAGAGACCAATCAATGAGTAGTAAATAGGTGTTCTAACCACACTAAGGTAGATAATAGGTTAGTGG
Source organism: Malania oleifera (assembly GCF_029873635.1). Lineage (NCBI taxonomy): Eukaryota > Viridiplantae > Streptophyta > Magnoliopsida > Santalales > Ximeniaceae > Malania > Malania oleifera. The sequence continues at coordinate 108,742,473 of NC_080421.1, read as the reverse complement.
CGACTCCATTCAAGTTTCAATATCTATTATTCCTCGCCTTTCCGGACCCTTCTCGGGACGTTGAGACAAAAGTAATAAATGGTACACACAAAAAATGCATCGATAATAAAAAAATTGCCATGGGAGGAAGCTTCCACTTCCTTTGCCTGGTCAAAGAATTAGAAAAAATGCCCCAGAAAATAATCTTAAAAAAAAAAAAAAAAGTCCTTCCCTTTCTTCATCTCCCCTACACATTTGAATTACTCCATTATTAATGATAGGCAATTTAAATTCTACAAAACTTCTCTCTTATTGATGCTAGACAATTTGAATTACTCCAGTATTAATGGTTGACAATTTAAATTCTAAAAACCTTTTCTCTTATTAATGCTAGGCAATTTGAATTACTCCATTATTAATATTAGGCAATTTGAAGTTTTAGTTTCGGGGAAAACCTTTCAATTTGAATGCAAAATATTTTTGTTTAAGATAATGCTATAATTAGAAATAACATATTAATTAAAAATTTAATTGCCGCCTCATTTCTTTTATTTTATCATTAAATTTTATCAATAAAAAATAAAGAATTGAAATTTCTAATTAATGCCTATATTATATTTATTTGATAAAATACTAAAGAAGATGTGGAAGGACATTTTAAAAGTTTCATATAAAATTGATGTTTGAATAAAAGAATGAGTAGTTCCTCCACATAGAATTTAGATCCCATTCATTGCATATAACAGTAACTAGTTAGGACTTACACCAAACTAAGTGCTAACTTGATATCATGCAATTGATGAATTCTATGTCTTACATGAAGGAACTGTTCTTACAAAGATTTATCACTCTTTCATTGAAACATTAATTTTATATGCGACTTATGTATTGTCCTACCATATCTTCTTCAATATTTGTTCAAAAAATAACATTGGCAAGATTAGAAAAAGTCGTATTCTTTATTTTTTAATTGATGAAACCTAATGCTTAAAAAAAGCAAATGATGTGGCAATTAAATTTTACAACCTGTTATTTCTAATCTTTGCATCATCTTAAACAAAAATATTTTGTGGTCAAATAAAGAAGGTTATTGAATAGAGAAATTTTTTAGCATTTAAATAATTATTGATCATTATTTGGCATATATATATATTGGAGGCTTGTTAGTGTATGTGATCTAATCAATCACAAGAGGAAAAAATGGAGTCAAAATATTTGAAATTAGCACTTTTATTATTTGTTCTTGCTATATCCCATTTCTTCGTGATGGCGAGGGCAGATCTTATAAAAGATAGTTGTAAGAATACTTACAATTATACACTCTGCGTATCAACACTGAGGTCAGATCCGAGCACTTCCAATAGCACTATTAACGTCAAAGGGCTTGCATATGTGATGCTGAATGTGCTTAATGCAAACAATACAAAGATTCTTGCTGAAGTGAGTCATCTACTTAATACAACCAAGGATCCATTAGCTATACAATGTCTTCACCAATGCTTCTCAGACTATATGGTGAGTAAAGATTTCATTGGAAATGCTCGTAGCTATCTGGATACAAATAATTATGGCGAAGCAAATGGTGAAATGGCATTTGCGGCTGATCAGGCAATCGATTGCGAGTCTGCCTTCACTGGACCCCCAAATGCAATCAAGTCACCATTGACCACCGCAAACGATGTTTTTGAGCAGCTAGCTTATATTACTCTTGATATTATAAACATTTTAGGATGATTTTGCTTTCATCAAACTTTCAACATTAAAAATAAAGAAGTACAATCTCTCTTACTTTTAAAATCATCTTAACCATCTTTCATTTGTTTATATGTGCTTTTATATTTTTACATTGTTATTTGATTATATTCCACTACTCAAACAAAGTATTGACTAAGGATATCCTTTTTCAAGCCACTCAACGATAAATGCTATTAGTATAGACTAGAAATGGTACTCTTTGAAAGTTGGAACTTCAAATTTTTTTTTAATGTTATATTTTCGAGGTTTGTTAATAAGAAGCTTTAGTAATGACATCTTTCTTGAAATGCTTTTGATCCAAAAATGGGTCAACATTGATTTGGAAAGAAATAGACATGGGGCTTATGAAGAGAGTATCAATGGTGTTGATTATACAGAGAATTAGAAGAAAGGGGTTTATAAAAATTGTTGGCAACATGGTGAATGAACCTCATATAATTTTTTGTAAAGAATGGAATAACTAGGTGGGATATTTTTGGCCAGCAAAGCACGCCCAAGTGTTATAAATTTACATCAATGCAACAAATCAAAAGAAAAATACAAGAAAACAAGATAATGATTTGTTTCTTTTGTCCATAAAGCCTATATAAAATCGTCATTATATCATCCATGAACATTGGTTTCGGTTTAAACCTTCAATTAAAAGAATATACATATGTCCCATATGAAAAATCACAATTTAAAGCAATGTTCATTGATGATAATTAAAGCCACCTATTGATTACATAGTGTTATGATCCTTGTATATCTAGATTTTGATTTCGAATATGTTCATATAGACACATTATATCACACATTCAATGCAAATCCCTAATCAAAAAACTAAAATATTTAATCCATATTATACCTAGAAGATAAACACAATTAATTATCTTGCCCCTGATTGCACAACATGGAAGAATCACATCAATAAGTCTTGAATATAATTGTTTACATCACAAACTATTTGAAGTGTGCTTGGGATCTAATGTTTTACTTCTTTGGACTCGACACCAAGCTTAAGATAAACAGCTTAATGTTCGTGTTGAGCCTTTGGGAATGACTTTCAGTATACATAGAACTTTCAAAATAAGTTTGTTCTAGTACCTCTTTTGCTTAAAAAAAGAAAAAAAATTATTATGCTATTCCATGCATGTGTTTCCTACACAGACAAAACAAGATTCTAAGAACTTTTGCTCTTTTTAAACATAACTATAATTTATTTTAGCTTTAAAATAATAGCAAAAATAGTTAAAAGATGATAAATTGCATCACAGTGGTCAAATGCTAAAGCCTACACATCCATATTAGATACAAATGCCCGCTTTAAAATAGCTCCAAAGAGAATTGGGAAAAATGGCGATAAGGCTATATAAGTTGCCCAATATTAATTTCAAAACATTAAGATTATTTATAACCAGGGTAAGAGAAGAATTTTGAGAATAGAACTTTCAAACAAAACAAAAAACATAGGAATTATGCTCCAATATATACACATCAACAGTCCAGATCCTTATATTACAAAAAATATATAGAATTTTATTTTCTTCATGAAAAATTAGAAAAAAAAATACAATAAAAAGAAAAAGAACAGAAGGTGGGCTAGCAATCTTTAAATCTATATCAACTTTGAACCTGCGAGAAAAGAAAAGAAAATTGATTGGTTAATCAAAATTCAATTTACATTACTCCTCCAAGCCTATAAATAGAGGTTTCTTAAGTAAGGAGAGGACATGGTGATAGATTCCCACAGTGACATTCACACAAAGGAGGTTATTTTGGTAATTTTGGTAAAGAGATAAAAAAAAAAATTTAATTAAAGAGTGAGTCCAAAACTTTGAAGAAATTGTAGAGAATTTTAGCTACAAAGGTCAGAGGCTTTTGGGAGGTTTTAAAATTCAAAATTCAAGGTGGAGGATTGTAGACAAATGCAGAGAAGGACTGAAGATTAGAGGAGCTGAAGACCAAAGGTTGGTTTTATTTTTATGTTCTGTTTTTATACTCAATCCAACAAAGACAAAAAATAAATGTTCTAAAAATGATCTAATGATCCAAATCCGATTTGTGGATCCGACCTATTAAACAGGATTCATTGACCCAATCCACCAAACTAGGTTGACGCAACCCATTTGAACTGTGGAGCCAAAGACCCCAAACCCAGGTCCAATTTGGACCTAGGCCCATTAACCCTATAGTTTATTCTCGCCTAAAACCCACATGGGCTAGATAGTTTAGGCCCAAATCTCCTTAGACTAACTATGGATCGGGCTTAAGCCCACTAATTAGTCTGAGCCTAGATAATCAAACCCAAAAATGCCTTTGAGCCCAAATACCTTTGCCCAAATATGGGTCGAGCTCAGAATTTCAATCCAAACCCTGACCCAAACAAAACTCAATTTGAACCCTGCCCAAATAGAACTCAACACAATCCCTAGTCCAAATAGAACTCAACTAAATCCTTAGCTTAACTCACGTTAAAGGATTTTGTTTGGTTCGTGAGAAAATAAGGGAAAATAAAGGCAAATGTGAACCTTGCAAGGAAACTTATCTTAGAATCCTTGGTCTCAATTTTAATCTAGGGGCACGGAGCCTTTCGTTTCCTTTGTGTAGATCCAACCTGCAAAACGAAAATAAAAATAAAAATGAAAATTCGAGAAAAAAGAAGGAGAGTGAGAGAGAGGAATAGAGAACAGAAGAGAGTAAGAGGATCTGAGAGAGGAAAAGAAATGGTCACAACGTCGCGGGAGGCAAGGGAAAAAAATATGTGTGATATTTGGAAATTTTGAATTTGGAGTCACCGCTAACATATTTTTCCTCGGTGTAGTTAGAACACCTATTTATTACTCAATTAAGAGTAGTCTTGGTCTATGGATACCAGGATTGGAATCGGGAGTTCGATTATGCAAGGGGAAGGTATTCGCACCCCCTACGCACCCATTCAACAAATGGTACCTAATAAATTAATAATTATCCCCAAATTAAATTTGATAACCTTTTAATTAACTCCTTTTAATATAGACAAACAAATAAATGAATAAATGTACAAAGTTAATAGAATATAATAAAAATTGGGTGTGATTTAGGAATGTCTAATACGACCCCCAAAAGAGAGGATCTTGTTAGAAAAGTCCCCCTCAGAGCTGGAACATGTGAGGTCTAAAAATACACATTGCCCTTTTATAATCCTAGGGACACCCCGTTCTAAAATCAAGAAACTATTTTGTAGAAAAATACTCTCAGAATTTTGTAGGAATTTTCTGAGCACCTTGGACAATTTTTAAAAATTCTAGGGTTTTTAAAGAACTTATCTTATTTTTTTGAGTCAAAATGATTCCAAATATTTTCCCTGATTTCAAAATTATTTTTTCAAATTTTCCTAATTTTTTTCTAATTTTCTTGTGATGTTTCTACTATTTTTATTAATTTAAAAATTAAATAAATAATATAATAAATAAAATAAATAATATAATAAACAAAATAAATGAGAAAATAAATAAATTGATTTGACTAGTTTGGACAGGGTCAACAATTCCAAGAGGAGGGGGTCAAGCCACATTTCTGCTCTATGTGGAGATACGTGGCCCTATATATAGGGAAAGTGGGGTAACGTCATGCTGACGTCGCCCTGCCATGTGTCACCCACCAAGTTGTCATCCTTTTATATTTTTTTTGTTTTTCTTCAAAAAAGGTGATGACGTTAGTTTGATGTCACCTAGACACGTGTTAGTGGCTAGATGGGCTGGCCTAATAACCATGGATTGAGGATGTGGCAAAATCTGGGTCTCCCGTAGGAAATACAAATTGGACGGCTCTGGAGGGACCACGTTGCGCATCAGACGCGCAGATGAGATCGTGCCATGTGTCACCAATCGGTGGTGACACATGGCCTCGCAACCCTTCTTATAAAAACAAAAAATTTCCTTTTTGGGTCATTTTTCACTTCTCTTCTCTCTCTCCTCTCTCGAGTTCTCTCTTTTCTCTCCCTCTCCTTATTTCTCTACCCTCTTGTGAAATCACCCCCAAAATCGTAGCTATGGATCTCCTAACACTCCTCTTTTTCTCACTCTCTTCTCATATCTTCTTTGCTCAGGTTATAATCCCATTCTCTTGTTCTGGTCCTAACTGCTCTCTCTATTCTGGTTATAACCCCTTTCTCTGTTCTGGTTCTAATCTCCGTGAGGGATTTGCATTTAATTTAATGCTCTCACTCTCTTCTCACCTTTTCTTTGCTCAGGCTCTAATCCCATTCTCCTGTTCTGGTCCTGACTGCTCTCTCTGATTTGGATATAACCCCTTTCTCTATTCTGGTTCTAGTCTCCGCAAGGGATTGAAACCCTAAACCAAGCGTTTTGCGTTTAGTTTAATATTCTCTCCTCTACGAGAACTTGAAAACCCTAGTTCGAGGTTTTCATGCTTCACTGGTCTTGGGTGTTTGTTCATTACCCCAAGGGTTCCCAAGCCCTTAACAAATGAGTTTTTCCCTTTTTTTCTTGGATTTAGGGTTTATATTATGCATTTATGCACTGATGATTGTCAGATATGTGTTGGTGTATGGTTTTGATTCATATTTATGAATTTTGGTTTCTATGTTCAAAACTAAGTGGGTTGCACTCAGATCATGATGTGTGTTTGGTGTGTGTGTGTGCTTGATGTCATGACTTGGGTGAGTTGACCGGATTTTAGGGCTAGTTGACTCACCCAAAACCTAGTGGGTTTGGTTCAGGGTTGACTCATATGAGTCAACCCGGTGGACTAGTATGGTATGTGGGCTTTGATGGCATTTTAAAAAAAATTGGGTCGGCCTTGTTGAGTTCTAAAAAGTGGCATTTGATTTTAAAAACGGTCGGCCCATATGTGTTAAAAAAAAAAAAAAAGCTTGGTTTTCGGCCACGAGGTTGTTTTAAGAACAAAGGGGTTTAGGCCTGGTTATGGTTTTATAAAAAGAAAAAAGGGGGCTTTGGGTTTGGCTTTGGTTTTAGAAATTGGGCCAGGTGCTTGTTTTAAAAAAAAAGCCTTGGTCCTGAGTTTTTGTTTTAAAAATTAGGCCATGTGCTTGTTTTAAACACAAAGGAGTTTGGGCCTAGTTAGGGTATTGGAAATTGGGTCGCATGGTTGTTTTAAAAACAAAGGGGTTTGGGCCTAGTTATTGTTTTAAAAACATATGGGGCTTTGGTCCTGACTTTTGTTTTGCTTTAGAAATTGAGCTTAGGTATGGGTTTATAGTTTGGGAAATGGGGCTCAAGTCTGGTTATGTTCAATGGGTTCAAGGCTAATGAGAGTTTTGTGGGCTCAGTCCTAGTCCTGTTTTGTGGCTTTAGGTTTCAGGCTAGGTTTGGTTGGTTTCAATGTAGGCTAGGGGTTTGTGGACTCAGTATGGGCTGCGTGTTCCACATTTGGTCTGGCTCTATAGGTTTGAGTATGGTCCTTTGGGTTCAGGCGAATGCCAAGTCGTGGTCATGCCAGGCGACTACCAGTGTTCTATGTTGTGAGTTTGTTCAATGACAGACGACTGCCAAGTCGTGGCAAGCGACTGCCACTCGAACATTAGCTTAAAAACTCTTAACGAAAAAATTTTTTGAATGAAGTTTTTGGATACTATTATTTTGAAAAACTTGGAAACTACTTCAAGGAAACTTTGGGGGTAAGAAATTACTTTTAAACATCTATAAATAGCCCCAAACTTCAAACATTTTAACACCAAGAAATTTCCAGCAATCAAAGTTCTCTAAAAAGCTCTCAAATTCTCTTGTGTTCATCCATATTCAACTACTAAGTTATTGCTGATACAAACTTCGAAGTAAAGCTTTCAAAGTCTGAATATTTCAAATTTTGGAAGATACTTGATGATCTAAATTGAGTATTGAGCTTCAAATTCTTTTATATTTGAATTACTTTGAAGTATTATTGTGTTGAATGTTGTACTAACCTACTCTGCTGTGAGAGTGTTTTCTTGTACACAAACTCTTCTCTATCTTGGTTCTTGTTTATAACCGATTCAGGGCTGTAGAATCGTTGGACCAAACGAGGGATTTCGTTTGGAGAGGCAAGCTCTAGCCTAACGGAAGGAGTGATTGTAATCGGTATTGTTCCACCCGTCAACGAAACTGAATTAGTGAATCCTTTGGCCGTTTTCCAAAGCGAGGACATAGGCTTGGTATAAGCTGAACCTCATAAAAATCTTGTGTCTCTCTTCTTCCTTACACTTTATTTTTCAGCAGTACTTACACCCTGTGTGTATGCTTTAAATTGTTAATTCTAAGTGTATTGTTGTTAAATAGACTAGAAGATAATTTGTTTTGGCTTGATCAGCATTGATTGCGGAAACCGAAAGGGACTACGTTGGTTGATCATCCTAAACTTATTAATCTGAAAGTTTGTTTAAAAGCCAAACACAAAGAAGAATTGTGAGTTTGGGATAAACACAGGGTTTACATAAATTCAGCGTGCTTTACAATTTATTACAGGGTTATTGATATTAAGATCAAGATTTTGATTATCTTGTTGATTGGTTATGGTTGAATTGTATTGTAAATTTATTTGTTGTGATTGTTGATATATAAACAAAGAATTGAACTTGAAATATTTCTAAAATTCCAATTCACCCCCCCCCCTCTTGGGAAAGCTATCTTAATTTCAATTGGTATCAGAGCCTAATTATAGAAAATTCCTAACAAGAAGCTATAAAAAGATCGACATGGCTAACATAGGAATAGCTCCTTTTGGAGAGGGCCAATCCTCAACTCGCCCACAAATCTTTTGTGGACATAACTACACCTTTTGAAAAAAGAGAATGCAAATCTACCTCCAACACATGGATTGGAAAGCATGGGAAGTAGTTATGGATGGAGACCTTATTCCCACCAAGATAATAGATGGAAAACATATTTCAAAAGAGAACAAGGATATGAATGATTCAGATTATAAGATGCTTCAAATAAACTCAAGTGCTATAAATGTTTAGTATTGTGCTTCAGATGCTAATGAATTTAATAGGGTTATGGCTTGTAAAACAGCTAAAGAAATATGGGACAAATTAGAAGTTACATATGAAGGAACTATTGATGTTAGGGACAATAGGATAGACATGTTAACAAGCGAATATGAAGCTTTCAAGATGAATTCAGATGAATCCATATCAAGTATGTACACAAGATTCACCCACATAATTAATTCCTTTAGTGCCTTAGGAAAAACTTATACCACCTACGAAACGATTAGGAAAATTTTGAGAGGTCTTTCCTCCATATGGGAACCTAAGGCTATAGAAATTACCGAAGCAAGAAACCTTAAGACCACCTCCTTAGAAGAACTCATAGGTTCACTCCTTACCTATGAAATGGCTCTAAAAAAAAAAGAAATCCTGAACCAAAGTACAAGAAATCGATTGCTCTAAAAGCATTACGCCACAGCTCAAGTGAAGAAGCAAGTGAAACAAGTGACTTAGATCAAGATGAATTAGCATTCATCACTAAGAGACTAGGAAAGTTTTATAGAAGGAATAAAAGATTTTCTAAGAAGTTCAACAAAAGAAAAACTGAAAAAGGAGAATCAAGTAGAAAAGAAAGTAAAAGTAAAAGTGAACCTCCTATATGCTATCATTGTAAGAAACCAGGACATATCAAACTGGACTGCCTATTGCTCAAAAAAGATAAGAAGAAAAAGAAGGAAGCTATGAAGGCTACTTGGGATGACTTAAGCTCCAGCGAAACGGAAAACGAATCAAGTGGACAAGAGATGGAAAACGTATGCTTCATGGCGAATGATGAAGAGGTAAATTCCTTCTACTCTTCAACAGAATCTTGCAATGAAACTTGTGACGATTCATGTGATAGTATGCCCTCATACAAAGAATTACAAAGTGAATTGTTTTCCTTGCATTAAAGATTCATAAAAATTTCCAAAAGAAATATAACCTTGAAAGATCAAAATAAAGAACTATTGAAGTAACTTGAATCATTCAAAACCATTGAAAAAGAAAAAGATTCTTGTATTAAGAAGTTAGAGGAGGAAGTAAGTAAAGTAACTCAAGAATTTGGCAAAACTCATAAAAAAAAAAACTTGAATAGAAAAGATCTAGAAATAAATGAACTAAAGAAATTAGTAGAAGATAAACAACAAATTATATATAATTTTACCAAAAGTAATTTGAAAAAATGATTGGACAACAAAGGCTACATGGGAATAAAGAAGGAATAGGCTACAATGGTAAAAAAAACAAAAAGAATAAGAAATTATACATGAGATATTTTGTAAAGGAAGCCAAGCACTATGCTAGCACTTCCTGACACAACAAACACGAACACACTACTTGCTATATGTGCAAGACCAAAGGTCATGTAATGTTTGATTGCCCACTAAAAAGGAAGTATGTTAAAATACAAGGAGAATGGAAAGTTAATAATGGAACTAACAACAAAACAAAGAAAGTTAAAAGGATATGGGTTCCAAAGACTAACACAATGAATCCTCCATTGTAGGTATGTTTTATGACAACATCATCAACGGACAAGTGGTACTTGGACAGCAGGTGTTCAAGACACATGACCGGCGATAAGACCAAGTTTTCCTCTCTAAAACAAAAGGACGGAGGATATGTCACCTTCGGCAATAATGCCAAAGATAAGATCATTGGCATTGGGAAAATAGGTAAAAAACCATCTATTACTATTGATAATGTATTATGAGTAGAAGGATTAAAACACAATCTCTTAAGCATTATCCAATTGAGTGACAAGGGTTTGAAATAACCTTTAAAAAGGAAAAATGGGTTATTCAGAATCCCAAAGAAAATAAAATCTTGTTTGTAGCTCTTAGGATAAATAATGTTTATTGTATAAATCATGAGAATCTAATAAATCCAAACATAACTTGTTTAGCAGTCATTAATGAAATAAGTTGGCTATGGCATATGAAGTTAGGACATGCTAGCATGGACTTATTATCCAAATTATCAAAGAAAAATCTTGTAAAAGGATTACCAAATACCAAATTCATAAAAGATGACTCTTGGATTATAGCTGTGCAAGAGGAACTAAATCAATTTGAAAGAAGTCAAGTGCCGGAACTTATACTAAACCCAAAGACAAATCAATTATAGGAACTAAATGGGTGTTTAGAAATAAAAAGGATGAAAATGGAGTGGTTGTAAGAAATAAAACTAGGCTAGTAGCACAAGGTTATAATCAAGAAGAAGGTATCGATTACGGTGAAACCTTTGCCCCCGTAGCAAGAATGGAAGCAATTAGGATGCTCTTAGCTTATGCAGCCTACAAGGACTTCAAATTATACCAAATGGATGTAAAAAGTGCTTTCTTAAATGGATATATAAATGAAGAAGTATATGTGAAACAACCTGTAGGTTTTGAAAATTCAAAAAATCCAGATAATGTATTTAAGTTAATTAAAGCTCTATATGGATTGAAACAAGCTCCTATAGCTTGGTACGAAAGGCAAAACAAGTTTCTAATTCAAAACAATTTTTCAAGAGGCAAGATAGATAATACTTTATTTATAAAAATAAAAAACAAAGACATGCTTATTGTAAAAATTTATGTTGATGATATTATTTTTGGAGCAACTCATAAAGATTTGTATAATGAATTTGCTAAGTCTATGCAAAAAGAGCTTGAGATGAGCATGATGGGAGAGTTAAATTACTTTTTAGGATTACAAATCAAACAAGCAAAAAATGGAACTTTCATAAATAAAACTAAATATATTAAAGACATGTTAAAGAAGTTTGATATGGAATAAAGTAAACCTATAGGAACTCCCATGAGTACTTCAACTAGTCTTGACAACGATGAAAAAGGGAAACAAGTAGATACTAAGCATAACCGAGGTATGATTGGAAGCTTACTTTACTTAACACCAAGTAGATCAGATATTATGTTTAGCGTATGTATGTGTGCTAGGTTCCAAACAACTCCTAAGGAATCACATCAAACAACGGTTAAAAGAATCCTTAGATATCTACTAGGTACACTTGAACTAGGTTTGTGGTATCCAAAGGAAACTGAATTTGAAATGATAAGCTATTCTGATGCAAACTTTGCTGGATGCAAGATAGATAGAAAAAGCACAAGTAGAACGTGTCATTTTTTAGGACACTCTTTAGTCTCATGGTCTTCAAAGAAACGAAACTATGTAGCTCTATCCATAGCAGAAGCAAAATACATAGTCGCAGGGAGTTGCTGTGCCCAAACATTGTATATGAAATAACAACTAAAAGGTTTTAAAATTCAATATCAAAATATTCCAATAAAGTGTGACAACACAAGTACCATAAATATTTCAAAAAATCCAGTATCTCATTCAAAAACAAAACATATTAAAAAAAGACATCACTTCTTGAGAGATCACATGCAAAACGAAGACATAATGCTAGAATTTGTAAATACAAATGACCAATTAGCAGATATATTTACAAAACCTCTATCTGAAGAGCGATTCATATTTATTAAAAGACAATTGGGTATGATGCATATTCGAGAAGTAAACAAAAATTTTTTTTACTTGGCAGGCGACTGCCAGGCTACTGACTTTTCAAATTCTTCATTGACAGGCGCTTGCCTTATTCTAGCAGGTGACTGCCTCACGGTGGGTAAGGTTTAAAACCCTATTTTATGTCATTTTGACTTCCTTCGGGCGGCTGCTTCTTCTTCTCTCTCTATGAAATTCTTCTTTCCTATTCTTTTCAACACAAAATATTCTTCCAAATCAGTCTAAAACGAAGCATCAAATCTACCATCCACACCAAATCGCGAGTATAACCTAGGGTTTATCAGCTCTTCTCTTCTATATAAACATGCCATGGATAAAATCAACTGGTAACAAGGGTTCTTCATCTTCGACAATGATCAACAATGATGAAGTGGAGAAATAGTTAGTAACTCCACATGCTAAGCAACTCTATAGAAACCAAATCGCCTCAGCCGAACCCATTCTAGGTAAAGTTCTTGATGTTACATTCTTCAATTCAGATTTTCTTGAAATTATGGAACTTTTCAAGGAAATTGGGTGGGATCGGTTTATTACGTATCAAGCAAAAGGATACTATCCAAACGTGGTTCGGGTTTTCTATGCAAATATGGAAAGAGATGAAAATGGGATCAAGACAAATCTTCTAGGGAAAAATATTCATTTTGCTTCCATATCTTTGGGAAAAATTCTTCGTGTCAAGCCAGAAGATTTTGAGGTCACATTGTTGAGAAACAATGGATTATGTCCAAGGATTCACTCCAGGGGAATTTTTACCTTTAGTCATAACTGATACACCTGTCAACTTTGGACATCCACCTCTTTACAAACAGCTCAATCTACAAGCTCTAATCCTGCACAAACTTATTACATACAATATCCTACCAGGTTCTGGTTCTCATGATCATATTTCATTCTTAGATTATTTTGCAATGTGGTGTATTCTTAAAGGAAAAAAGTTGGATCTTCCAAGTTTACTTATAAAGTGGATTATTATGAAAGTTGATGCCCCTCGTGTCATTCTACCATATGCCAGGATGTTAAATATAGTATTTTCTCATTTCAATGTTCTTACACCATCATTTAACTACACTAGCAAAACCCATTACAATATCTTTTCTTATACTATTCTTAAGCGTATGGGATATAAGAATTCTCCTCAAGGGTGGTTTCATAAGGGACATCGTCACGTATCATCTGCACCACCACCTCAGTCTTCCATACCAGCATATTCAGTTCAACTTGACCCAAAAACTCCTTCTTGGTTCGTTCCATTTTTTAATCACTATATGACCTTCAGTGATGGAATGCAATATGGACTTGATACTCTAAGGGAGAAGGTTTCTACTGTATAAACTCATTGTTCAAGCCTTGTTGATCGAGTTGACAAGATTGAACAACATTTGGCCAGCTCCTCTAAAGGCAAATCACCAATGGATATCAGCTCTGCTCCATCAAGTGATGATGAATCCAGTGAATCGGAAGAAGAAGACAAAGAAGAAGAAAGTGGATCTATGGAAGCCTTCGATTGATGTGTTTCATATATGAGCTATTTAAAAAACTTTTGTCTATGTATTAGTAGTATGTTCTTTATGTTTACAAGTACTATGTATTACAGCACTTCTTTATTTTTTATTACTCTTTTCTCCCTTCTCCTTTTTGAGAGAAGGGAGTGCAAAAATGAAAAATACTAATATGCTATGATTTGTAAGACTATGACTATGTATGGATTGTATTATCTTGTGGATCTTGTATGAAACATTGTGTGGATTATTTTGCAAGTACCAAAAATTCATTACTTATGTGACTATGGATATATCATGCTTGTTGAAAGGGGGAGTCATGAGTATTATCTCTTATTATTTGTGCTCTCGATTTGTCATCATCAAAAAGGGGGAGATTGTTGGCCTAACAAGGCTTACAATTCTTATTTTGATGATAACAAATCATGATATGTTTAATGTGGTTCAAGTGAAAGTTTTTCAACAAATAAATTTTCATTCTTTGTTTCCAAAAGGTATAGTTTTCACCGCAAGAACATAGGTGGTCTATTTGAGGATTGACCTTCAACAAAGGGAGATACACCTAGGTGTGCCATAGAGAGCTTTATTTAAATTCTAGGTTAAGATTTACTACAACCTCGTACTGATACCAATTGAAAAGTAAAGTGTACTACGAGAGGGGGGGTGAATTGGGATTAAAAATTTATTTTGAAACTTTTTTAGTTAATTCTTTCTTAACCCTTTTTAGTTTCAGCAAACACACAAGTAAGATTTGAATTTAAATCACAAGTCCAGTTGAGAATTAATTTAGTTATAATTCTTTATGAATGACAATACCAAATTAAATACTTTGTAGGTCTCTCAAGACTTCTTCCAGTAGCTTAGACCAACACCCAATGAATTTATTTAATCAATCAAGATAAGCTTCAATATTGTTGAGAATTCCACTTGTGATCTTGTCCCACATTGAAAAATTAGGGTGGATGATGGATGCTTATATACATGGTTGGGCTCAAGACTCAATAGAAGCTTTTGGGTCAAGTAGGTGTTCTCCTATGTGTATCGAGCCCACCCACAGGCTCCTCCGGTCCTAACAAGTGGTATTAAAGCCGATGGTTCATAACTTTAGGTGAGCAACATCGTAAAAAGTCAAGACGTGAAATTTATTCTCCTGACGTGCTAATAGTTGGAGGACCAAGTGTGTGACTAAGGCCAATAAGGATCATCTAGCCTAGGGATGGATCTGAATAGGGTCAAGACATGGGAGGTAGAATTAGTTTGGAGGCACGTGGAATACAATCTGAGGGATGTAAGGCGCCAGTGGTAAGGCCCACTTGAGCAACTATTGGGGAATTGGGCTTACTCCCATAAGGGAGATGTTTCTCGTTCAAGGGGGAGCAGTTCAAACTCACAAGTGATGGGGAGATTGTTGAGAATTCCACTTGTGAGCTTGTCCTATGTTGGAAAATTAGAGTGGATGATGCTGCTTATATACATGGCTGGGCTAAAGATCCAATAGACTTAACCTTTTGGGTTCGCCCATGTGTATCAAGCCCACCCATACGATCCTACCGTCCAAACAAATATAAAACAATATATTAATTCCAGCAATGCTTCCAAGATTCGGCTTTTAAATATGTCAATCCACTCAACAAGATGATCTTGATTTCTCAATTTGAAACACAATAGAATATTCAACCAAGCTTCCAAAACTCAAATATTGATGTCAAATATGCAACTTGAATTATGCAACCAATCAATATATTAGTGAGCTTTAGTATTGATAAATCAACATACTCCCTTGTGATTTCCACAATAATATTGATCAATCAACGTACTCCCTTATGGTTTCCATAATTCCCAAAAGTAAATTAATTTTTAGCGATTAAATAATCAATCCATGTAATTTATATATGTGTAGAAAATTAAATTCACAACCACGCAGTTTGTATATATATACAAAAAATTAAAGAGAGTAGGGAAGGGAAAGACACCAGGATTTTACGAGGTTTGGCTATACCCTCCTACATCCTCACCTTAGGCAAACCACCCAAGGATTACACTATACCGCTCCCCTAACCTGGCGAAGCAAACCTTTTACACACTCCTTCAAGTAGGATAGAGCATTTAATTAGACATTCTCAAAATCCGATAAATAGTTAGCATTTAAGAGAATGAGACGACATTTACACAGCAGAGGAGATAGGCGCAGTGTGAGAATTATAGTGAGAAATTCACAAGCGTCAGAATTATAGGGAGAATTACAGAGAAATTCACATACAAGCAGTGTGGGAATTTTGGAAAGAAAAGAAAAGAGAGAAGTGCAGACAAACGAACAAGATAAAACAATTCTTAGGGCATTCAAAGAGCACCAAAGTAGCATACAATCAAAAAAGAGGCATCATATTTTAGTTCAAAGTTGGAGGATTTTGAACACCAGAGGTAGGTCTTAGTTTTAATTCCTTTTTTTTTACTTAATTTAGTTTGAAAATCTGCTGCAAGCCATTTACTCGACCTACTTTGAGGGCCTAATAAGCCGACACATTTGTTTGGGTTGACCCATTTGACTCAAGAACTTACAAACCCAAGACCCAAACCCAATTTGGATCTAGGTCCATTATTACATGAATCTAGAAGTGGGCTTAGCCCACCTATTTAAATTTGAGCCCAATTATGTTATAAAATCCACAGTGGACCTAAGCCCAATTCTGTCTTAAAACCCATAGTGGGCTTGAGTCCAATTCTATTTTAAAACCTAAATGGGCCTAAGCTCAAATTTTGTTTTAAAATTCATATTGGGCCTTAGCCCAAATTTGTTTAAAAACAAATGATGGGCTTGAACCTAGCATGATTTCAGCCCCACTTTGTTTGCAAGAAAATAAAGAGAAAGAAGGGGGAAAGGGATACTTATTTTAGTCCTGGCGAGAATATTTGAAGGTATCAGAAAACTCTAGACCTTCATGTAGATTGAATCTGTAAAAGAAACAACATTCAATGAGAAAATGAAAAAAAAAAAAAGTAGAGATAAAAAGAAGAAGAATGGATCAGGAAGAACCGGTGAGGAACAAACAAAAAAGAAAATAAAATTAAAAAAAAATGAGAGAGAAACCAGGGATAAGAAGAGATAAAATGAGAGAGAAATCAAATCGAAGGAGAAGAAAAAGAAAATAGAAACTGAGAGGAAGATAGATTAGGAGGGGAGAGAAAATAAGGGAAGAAATCGAAAAAAAAAAAAAAGAACAAAAAAACTGAGCGGAAGAAGGATAGGAAGAAGGGAATAGAAGAAGAAGAAGAAGAAGAGAAGGAGAATAAGAACTAGAGAGAGAGAGAGAGAGAGAGAGAGAGAGAGAGATAGAGAGAGAGAGAGAGAGAGAGAGAGAGAGAGGAAGTGAAATATAAGAAGAAAAAAAAATCGGTATTTTATATTTAGGGGTGGTGGGCCACATGTCACCACTCCGTGGTGACACTTTGCACATTCTAGGCCTAGTGTTTCATGGGTGAAGTGGCTCAATCTCCACCATCTAATCTGTATTTTTTCTGGATGGTTAGATCTTCACCACGTCAGCAATTCCTCTTTTAAATGTTTGAGTCAGCCGAGTGTTGACACGTGTTAGGGTGACATATTGCTAACATTGTCCTATTTAAAAAGATAAAAAAAAAAAAAGGAAAAAAGGAGGATAATCGGGTGTTGACACGTTTTAGAGTGAGGTCACCCTATTTTCAATTTTTTTTTTTAAAAGGGATGTCACGTGTACACCCACTGGGTTTGACCTGGTTCAATTTAATTGAATCAGTTGACTTGGTTAAGACTCGAACTGCTATTTTATTTTATTTTATTTTATTTATTTATTATATTTTTTATTTTATCATATTGTTTAATATTTTGATTAGTTTTTTATTAAAAAAATTTTAATTCGAAAAAGAAAGCAAAAAATCAGGAAAAATAGTTAAAGTTTTGGAAAAATATTTTTGAAGTCAAGAAAAATATTTTGAGTTATTATGACTTAGAAATTTTAAAAAATGAAAATAAAATACCAAAAAAATTAGGAAAAATATTTTTAAATCCCATAAAATTTTAGAAAAAATATTGAAAAATTTTACAAAGATTTTGGAAAATCTGGGAATATTTTTTAAAGATAATTTTTGATGATTTAACTTGTTTTTGTGTGATTGCGTCTTGATAATTTCACAAAGGGTAAAGAAGTATTTCAGACCTCACATATAATATAGCTCTTAAGGGGGTTTTCTAATGACCCGGGAAAAAAAATTAACTATTTGAAATAATAAAGGAAGATTCTGTTTGCAAAGGGGGCGCGCGGGGGGGGGGGGGGGGGGGGGGTTGGGTGCGGGAGCAAGCATTCGTTGACGAACAAACTAGTCTCACCGATGAGTGTTCTGTCTCGGCTCGTCGACGAAGGTATGTGTCTCGTCGACGAGGAATTACCGAGTAGAGGTTTTTCACATGACTAAAATTCGTCGACGAGTTGGCTGTTTCGTCTCTGAACTTTGTACTAGGACTCGTCAACGAGTCCACATGCCTCGTCGATGAATCCCTGCATATAAATAGTGGTTTCTTTCATTTCTGCGCGAAACTTCCTGCATGTTCTCGTTCTCTTTCTATAAACTCGGCCCATCTACCTTCTCTCGTTGATTCTAGGCCGGATTTTACTCGGTTCGATGATCGGAAGCTACCACGAGGCTCCTAGGAAGATTCTTTGCAATATAGGTTGAGTGGATCTTTGATTTGAGAAGTTTGGGAAACATCCCAAAAATAAGGTAAGTGAGTTATTTTGGAATTTTTTTAGCAAATATTGTCATTTGGAGCCTAGGAAGTATTATAAGCCTGTTTTACTAAGATTTGAGGAATTTGGAATTTTTGGATAACAGGGTCTCGTTTTATTGATTTTGGGTCAAATTTCGAGGAGTACGTAAAGGGAAATATTTTACAATAGCTTTTTAATAATTTTAAATGACTAGTTTCGAGTATGAATTTCTATATATATACGGGTATAACTTTCTAAACCTTATTGGTATTGAAAATGTTGTTTTTAGATTGATAAATTATATTGGGAAAAATCGTGTGGTTGAAACCATTTTTGATAATTAAATGAGGGTGGATAATGTGGAATGAGGAATTATTGAGAATGTGAATACTATTTGATTATGAATTCTGGCTTATTGAATATGCTGAAGTTGTGTAAATTGTGGTAGAATCGTGAATATGTTGAATGGTTGGTTGTTGTTGATTTGGGTCGTGGTTCATGTAAATTACGATATAGCTTTGGTAGTGGTATGAGGAGGTCGTTATATTGTACCTGGTACAATTGTCATATAACGTTGGTAGTGGTGTGAGGAGGTCGTTATATGAACGTTTATATTGGGAGGTAAACAGTGGCAGTGGTATAAGGAGGTTGTTTACCTATTTACTATGAACAGAGTGTTGTTTTGAGTCATGTGTGGACATTTATGTTGTAGTTTGATTAGTCTTGTGTGGACCAGTCCTGTGTGGACATTTATCCGGTGATTTGATTACTACTTTGTGGACCAATCTTGTATGGACATTTATGCTGTGGTTTGATTAGTCCTCTACAGACCAGTCCTGTGTGGACATTTATGTTGTGATTTGATTAGTCCTGTGTGGACCAGTCTTGTGTGGACATTTATGCTATGTTTGATCTTGTGGACGATTATATGTTATATGAATGTAGACCGTATGTGGGTATAGTTGAAGATTGTATGAATATTCTATGTGGATTGATTATGATATGGGTGTATGAAATTAAGATGTAGTCCCAAGGAGGGGTAAATTGGATTTTAAAATTTTCTTTTAATTCTCTTTAAAAAATCTTAACTTCTTTTAAGTCTTTTTAATGAATTCTTAACTTCTTGTTGATTTTTCAAACTTTCAGAAAAAGCTTATTTCTTAATTCAATCTTCAATCATATAATCATTCAACCATCCAAGTAATCAATCATCAAAGTAATCATTCAACCAAACCAATCAATCACAATTTGAAAGTACACAACCAAGTCAAAATTAACACATACAACACTTTGGTAATATAAGAACTTAACATGATTTGTTTGTTTATATAAGCCCTGTATATATGAAATTTGTATTTACTGATATAAGGCCCTGTACTGATGGATTTGCATCTTCAATAAGATGTGTAATATAACATACAATCAACACAATATCCACACTCTTCCCAATATTCAGGATTCAAATAAACTCTCAGGTTATTTATCTTTGGGATGTTAACCAAGTAACATACTCCCGTATGGTTTCCAGAAGATATGGTCTAACCAACGTACTCCCTTTCAGTTTCCGCAACCTAAATCAAAATTGGACTTTAAGTTTACTTGATTTCCAAATATACATAGTATGTATGATTTAGATATTTAAAACATCCACGCATTTGTATATGAACTGAAAATAAAGAGTAAAGGGAAAGAGAGAGTGAGACTAGGATTTTTACGAGGTTCGGCTTATACCCAGCCTACGTCCTCGCCTTTGGAAAACCACCAAAGGATTCACTAAACCTGTTCCTTTAATTGGTGGAACAAACCTTTACAACACTCCTTGGTTAAGGCTAGAACCTGCTTCCTCAAAACGATGTCCCCTCATTTGATCACTCCTTTAGGCTAGAGCCCGCCTCTCTAAGCAATATCCTCTTTCTTAGCCAACGATCCAAACAATCCTTGGAACGTCAAATAACTACAAGAAACAAGATATAATATGCGTACAAATATACTCTCACAAAGAGCAAGTTAGTACAATTTCAGCACTATATACTTCAATGTAGAAGTATCAATATGAAATAGAATGAAGTTCAAGTGTAGAATTCACCAATATCCTTCTTTGATGAGGATTAGTAGTAGGAATTCAAAGAAGGAAGGATCAGCACTTCAGAATATCTTAGCAAAAGAGATTTTCAATGAGTGAACAAGAGAATTTTGGAAGAATAAGTATGCTTTCAACTTCTAAAATGGATTTTTTCAATTCATGGTGTTTTTTATTTGCAAAACCATGTATTTATAGGCTTTCAGACAAGTTTCCTTGTTGCTAAAGTTTACTTAGATAATTTCTCAAGTTTTTAGAAAGTTTGGAGCACAATAACTAATACTTAAAATTTTAAACTTTGAAAATTTCCTGCCCGTTAACAGGGTTCAGATGACCAAAGTCTCAGGTTCAGACATCTGAGGTGGTTTTGCCTCTTTAAAAAAATCAGAAAAAAATCTTCAGATGAATGAACTTAATCTTCAGTCATCTGAAGTTATTCTTTAGTCATCTGAAGTTATTCTTCAGACATCTGAAGTTACACTTCAGTCATCTGAAGTGGCTCTGTCTGCTGTTCGTTCAGCTGAAGTTCCTCCCGCTAACAGTGTTCAGTTGGCTAACAGCTGTGATCCTGCTTCAGTATTTTGCTTACAACATTTTATGTACAACTCCAAATTAGGTGTTCTTGGTGTAAAAATAAATCTAAAATAAAATCCTACAACTTTCATGTTGAACATATTTTAAAATAAGGAGTTTTTGATAGAGAAAATTACACCTCAATGCGGATGTATGAAAAATGACAGCAATTGGGAAATTCTCTTTTTGGTGCTTTTCATTCAAAAAATGATTCTAACCTTTTGAAACAATTTTTGACCATATAAAAATATTGTGCAAGTATGTTAAAATGTATCTAGGTCCAAGAAGTTAACTTAAGAGTTTCATAATATTTCAAATGATATTTAAACATTAAAGTACTTATATAAAAACTTTTAAGACTTTTTACATTCTAGGTTCTTGAGTCTTCATGCTTTGTCTTTCTTTGAGCTCTTTCTTTTTACTTTTCTTTTGCTCTTTTGACTTCTAACTTTTCTTTGGCTCATCATCCATGTCCTCATTTTCTTCAAACTTTAAAATATCATCTTTAAATTCATGTTTTGACTCTTTTAAGTTTCATTTGATCATTGTGAGCACTTTGACCTTGTTTTCTAATATATGAGTCCTGAGATAACATTACTCACACAAATACGTTAAATTCTTAAATTCCACTTGTTTGTTAGCATCAAAAAAAGATAACAAGATTTTAAGCCTTGTAAGGCTAACATTGTATGCGTGAAATTCTGTGAAGTAATTGCGCTAGCCATGTGTGACTTTAAATTAATTAAGTATTTATGGTAAAGTAGAGTACTCCACTCGAGGGCCGTCTGAGAAAGGCGAGTACTCTGGTAATTATTTGTGGATACCAGAGTAGAGGGAATCCACTTGTATGAGCGAGTATTCTTCCCCATTCTCGGTGACTTTACCTGGATATATAACTTGAAGGCTTACTGAGAAATGTGGGTGCCCTAGTGTTAGCACTAGAGTAGAGGGAACCTACTTGTATGGGCAGGTAGACTTCCCTATTCTCAGGAATTAACAGTAAAATGTTGATGATTATGGGTATGTGAATGGATGATAAAGACATTGACCTTGTGTGATCATGGGCACGATATTTGGGCTATTTGTGGATTGTGGGTGCACTTTGGATGGATATTTTAATTGTTTAATAAACACTTCAACCATACACTCTTATAAATTATTTCTTCCGTACTGAGAGGTGTCTCACCCCGTCATATGTTAAATCTTTTCAGATTATCCAGGTGATCGAGCTTAGGTAGCTCCAGGGTGGGGTAGTTTTAATCTCCCCTACACATTTGAATTACTCCATTATTAATGCTAGGCAATTAAAATTCTAAAAAACTTCTCTCTTATTAATGCTAGGCAATTTGAATTACTCCATTATTAATGGTCATCAATTTAAATTCTAAAAAACTTCTCTCTTATTAATGCTAGGCAATTTGAATTACTCCATCATTACTCCTAGGTAATTTAAATTCTAAGAAACTTAAATTACTCCATTATTAATGTTAGGCAATTTGAAGTTTTAGTTTTGGGAAAAACCTTTTAATTTGAATACAAAATATTTTTGTTTAAGATGATGCAATAATTAGAAATAACATATTAATTAAAAATTTAATTGCCACCTCATTTGTTTTATTTTATCATTAAATTTTATCAAGAAAAAATAAACAATTGAAATTTCTAATTAATGCCTATATTATATTTATTTGATAAAATACTAAAGAAGATGTGGAAGGACATTTTAAAAGTTTCATATAAAATTGATGTTTGAATAAAAGAATGAGTAGTTCCTCCACATAGAATTTAGATCCCATTGATTGCATATAACAGTAACTAGTTAGGACTTACACCAAATTAAGTTTTTCACTTGTACAAGTCTAAGTGCTAACTTGATATCATGCAATTGATGAATTTTATGTCTTACATGAAGGAACTGTTCTTGACTGCCGGGACCAAAATCGAAGAGAGAAGGGAGAGAGTGACGTAGGGAGAGAGAGAGAGAGAGAGAGAGAGAGAGAGAGAGAGAGAGAGAGAGAGAGAGAGAGGAGTGTTAAAATGTGATAAAAAATCCGGTTTTTAAATATTTATAGGGCCAGATTCGTTGACGAGTCCTTCATTAAATTCATCGACGAAACCCTGTTTTCATCGATGAAATTCATAGTAGCCAAAAACCTTGCTCGGTATTTTCTCGTCGACGAAACCCTATATTCGTTGACAAAATCCTTCAGACTTTCGTCGACAAAACTTTGTGTTCGTCGACGAAGCTTGGCAGTTTCCTTGAAATTATGATTATCCCCCAAGTGCAATGTCGTCGACGAAGTCTATGACCTCCTTCTACTTCTGTTCCTATTTCTCTCCCTCATTATTATTTATATGCTATTATTCTTTGGGTCACTATAGTTTTAGCTTGATTAGCATTGATTGTAGAAACCAAAAGGGACTACATTGGTTGATCATCCTAAACTTATTAATCTGAAAGTTTGTTTAAAAGTCAAACACAAAGAAGAATTGTGAGTTTGGAATAAACACAGGGCTTACATAAATTCAGCGTGCTTTACAATTTATTACAGGGTTATTGATATTAAGATCAAGATTTTGATTATCTTGTTGATTGGTTGTGGTTGAATTGTGTTGTAAATTTATTTGTTGTGATTGTTGATATATAAACAAAGAATTGAACTTGAAATAATTCTAAAATTCCAATTCACCCCCCCCCCCCCTTCTTGGGAAAGCTATCCTAATTTCAAGTTTCTTAAACTAAGCTTTTTTATAAATGCTCCTAAGTTGAGGTAAGGGTCTGGATTCTTAGTTTTGAGTTTTTATAAGTTTATTTAAGGTTTATAGGTTGAGAAAAAGCAAAAATAATAGCTTATTTGGGGTTTATTTAATTAACTAGGGTTTGGGTGAGCATCATAGGCGTTAGTTTGGGATACCTATTGGGGAATTTCAAGGATTCAGGTAAGGGGGAAAATTATATATTAAACCAGGTTTTTCTCATATTAAATAAAAATGGATTATATATATATATATATATATATATATGTTTTCATGTGGGTATAAAATGCCAACCATTTAAATGATGTTTTTTTTTTTAGTTTAGGGCTGCTTATTTAGCTATGTATATGTGAAATAAAGCGACAAAAGTGGAAAATATTTTCAGGGTAATTATGTAAGAAATGAAGGCTTATTTTTAGTATTAAACGTTCAATGTTGGTTGGCTTATTTTACAGGCAATGTATGAACTTTTCTGCTAAAATGTGTGGCATGAGTGGATAATAATGTTGTTTGAACATATGCTATATGTATGAGATGCAGACTATGTAATAAATGCAATGATAATGAAATTTATAAGCACTATGTTGTTTGTGTTTGATAATGCAATCATGTATACAATGACAGCTAAAAGGAGTTGTAGACTAATTGATGACATCTAAAAAGAGCTGTGTTAGCAGATTCTAGCGTATATCTATATGGACTAACTAAGGTACAGCTAAAAGGAGCTGTAGTGCGAATGAATGAAATGAAAATAAAAGGTGAATCAAATGGATACGAAATATGAAATGTGAACGATGTAAAGTGTTAAAGGTTATGTAAAATGAAATGCAGTGAAATGCTAAAATTATGAACATGAACAGATATGGATAATTGAATAACGACAAACAGATTAATGTATTATGGTATTATTAGTAATTATTCTAGTAGAACATGTCACGTTAGGGCGGGGCAAACTCTTCTAGGAGCAAATAAGGTGTAGTAGATTTATTTTTATTTTTAATGTAAAGTGTTTACCTAAATTGTGACCGTTGATTTTTAAAGTGTATTGGTGTCAACAAGTCAGCCATGTAAAGAGGATACATGGCTTCCAGCAAAGGAGAGGAGTCATGGCATGCCTCTCTCTCTCTCTCTCTCTCTCTCTCTCTCTCTCTCTCTCTCTCCATACACACACAGCAAAAGCAAGGCCTTTTTTGGCTTTCAAAACTCCTAACTAACTTTCTGATAATCTTGAATTGCATGCAAAATTAGCAAATAAATGTCGAGCAATTAAATATCTCATTGAATTTTTTTATCCTTTAAACGTGAAGAATTTACAAGTTTCCATTTTTGATTTCGAGAAGAAGAAAATGTTTTATATATGCACTATAGTAGATTTTTGTGTAGGTTAATCAGTTGTATTTAATAGTTTTCTACTTTGATGGTTTTGGGAGAGTTTTGTTTGGTTATTGTAATCTCTCAAGACTGTAAATGTAATCATGATACTCCTCCGCCATAAGTGAGGACAATTAATAAAATTACAGTTGGTCTTTCCTCAGATTTTGATACATGAGATAAAAAGCAAGTTTTGAGGAAGAAATTTTATAAGGTGGGGAGAATGTAGAGACCCAGAAAATTTAAATTATGAAAATAATAAAGGAAAGGGAAAGAAGAGGAAAAGAAATTTTAGAAGGGGCATCAGCAAAGACTCGTCGACGCATACACATTTATCGTCAACGAGAAGACACCAAGAGCAAGGAATTTCGGGCCATTAATGGTTTGTCGGTGAACTCACTATCTTTGCCAATGAACACCCTTATGTGACTCATGAGTACACGTGTATGCGTCGACAAGACCAAGGAGGACATTCGTCTACGAAGATAATGGGTTCATCGATGAGTCCCTACTGATGCCCATTTTAAAATTTATTTTCCCCTTTTTTTCCCCTTCTCTTCTCTTTCCTTTATTATTTTCATAAATTAAATTTTCTGGGTCTCTACACATAGCACTTGAATTTACTTGCAACATCTTAAGATCATTGCCAGACATCTCTTTTTCTTCCTTAGGTATTTCATTACATCCTATGGTTTTAGTGGGGATAAGGTAACCATGTGTGACAACTTTTCATGCTTTCCAATCCATAGTATGTAAATAAATTTTCATTCTTTGTTTCCAAAAGGTATAGTTTTCACCGCAGAACATAGGTGGTCTATTTGAGGATTGACCTTCAACAAAGGGAGATACACCTAGGTGTGACATAGAGATCTTTATGTAATTTCTAGGTTAAGATTTACTACAACCTCGTACTAATACCAATTGAAAAGTAAAGTGTACTTCGAGAGGGAGGTGAATTGGGATTAAAATTTTCTTTTGAAACTTTTTTAGTTAATTCTTTCTTAACCCTTTTTAGTTTTAGCAAACACACATGTAAGATTTGAATTTAAATCACAAGTCTAGTTGAGAATTAATTTAGTTATAATTCTTTATGAATGACAATACCAAATTAAATACTTTTTAGGTCTCTCAAGACTTCTTCCAGCAACTTAGACCAACACCCAATGAATTTATTTAATCAATCAAGATAAGCTTCAATATTGTTGAGAATTCCACTTGTGATCTTGTCCCACATTGAAAAATTAGAGTGGATGATAGGTACTCATATACATGATTGGGTTCAAGACCCAATAGAAGCTTTTGGGTCAAGTTGGTGTTCTCCCATGTGTATCAAGCCCACCCATAGGCTTCTCCGATCCTAACAAGTGATATTAAAGCCGATGGTTCATAACTCTAGGTGAGTGACATCCTAAAAAGTCAAGGCGTGAAATTTATTCTCGTGACGTGCTAATAGTTGGAGGACCAAGTGTGTGACCGAGACCAATAAGGATCATCTAGCCTGGGGATGGATCCGAATAGGGTCAAGACGTGGGAGGCAGGATTGGTTTGCAGGCACGTGGAATACAATCCGAGTCATGTAAGGCGCCAGTGGTAAGGCCCACTTGAGCAACTATTGGGGAATTGGGCTTAGTCCCATAAGGGAAACGTTTCTCGTTCAAGGGGGAGTAGTTGGAACTCACAAGTGAGGGGGAGATTGTTGAGAATTCCACTTGTGAGCTTGTCCCACGTTGGAAAATTAGAGTGGATGATGCTGCTTATATACATGGCTGGGCTAAAGATCCAATAGACTTAACCTTTTGGGTCATGTTGGTGTTCACCCATGTGTATCAAGCCTACCCATAGGCTCCTACAGTCCAAACAAACATAAAACAATATATTAATTCCAACAATGCTTCCAAGATTCAGCTTTTGAATATGTCAATCCACTTAACAAGATGATCTTGATTTCTCAATTTGAAACACAATAGAAAATTCAACCAAGCTTCCAAAACTAAAATATTGATGTCAAATATGCAACTTGAATTATGCAACCAATCAATATATTAGTGAGCTTTAGTAATGATCAATCAACATACTCCCTTGTGATATCCACAATAATATTGATGAATCAACGTACTCCCTTATGGTTTCCATAATTCCCAAAAGCAAATTAATTTTCAATGATTAAATAATCAATCCATGTAACTTATATATGTGTAGAAAATTAAATTCACAACCACGCAGTTTGTATATATATGCAAAAAATTAAAGAGAGTAGGGAAGAGAAAGACATCGAGATTTTACGAGGTTTGGCTATACCCGCCTACGCCCTCACCTTAGGCAAACCACCCAAGGATTACACTATACCGCTCACCTAACCAGGCGAAGCAAACCTTTTACACACTTCTTCAAGTAGGATGGAGCATTTAATTAGACATTCTCAAAATCCGATAAATAGTTAGCATTTAAGAGAATGAGACGACATTTACATAGCAGAAGAGATAGGCGCAGTGTAAGAATTAAAGTGAGAAATTCACAAGTGTCAGAGTTATAGGTAGAATTACAGAGAAACTCACATACAAGCAGTGTGGGAATTTCGGAAAGAAAAGAAAAGAGAGAAGTTCAGACAAACGGACAAGATAAAACAATTCTTAGGGCATTCAAAGAGCACCAAAGTAGCATACAATCGAAAAAGAGGCATCATATTTTAGTTCAAAGTTGGAGGATTTCGAAAACCAGAGGTAGGTCTTAGTTTTAATTCTTTTTTTTTTCTTTTTTGTACTTAATTTAGTTTGAAAATCTGCGGCAAGCCATTGACTCGAGCCACTTTGAGGGCCTAATAAGCCGACACATTTGTTCAGGCTGACCCATTTGACTTAAGAACTTAAAAACCCGAGACCCAAACCCAATTTGGATCTAGGTCCATTAGTACATGAATCTAGAAGTGGGCTTAGCCACCTATTTAAATTTGAACCCAATTATGTTATAAAATCCACAGTGGACCTAAGCCCAATTCTGTCTTAAAACCCACAGTGGGCCTGAGTCCAATTCTATTTTAAAATCTAAATGGGCCTAAGCTCAAATTTTGTTTTAAAATTCATATTGGGCCATAGCCCAAATTTTTTTAAAAACAAATGATGGGCTTGAGCCCAACATGATTTCAGCCCCACTTTGTTTGCAAGAAAATAAAGAGAAAAGAGGGGGAAAGGGATACTTATTTTAGTCCTGGGGAGATTTGAAGGTATTAGAAACTCTAGATCTTCATGTAGATCGAATCTGCAAAAGAAACACAATATTGAGTGAGAAAATAAAAAAAAATGAAAAAAGAAATAGAGATAAAAAGAAGAAGAACGGATCAGGAAGAACCGGTGAGGAACAAAATAAAAAATAAAATAAAATAAAATAAATGAGAGAGAAACCAGGGATAAGAAGAGAGAAAATGAGAGAGAAATCAAATCAAAGGAGAAGAAAACGAAAATAGAAACTGAGAGGAAGATAAATTAGGAGGGGGGAGAAAATAAGGGAAGAAATCGAGAAAAAAAAAAAAAGAACAAAAAAACTGAGCGGAAGAAGGATAGGAAGAAGAAGGGAATAGAAGAAGAAGAAGAAGAAGAAAAGGAGAAGAAGAACTAGAGAGAGAGAGAGAGAGAGAGAGAGAGAGAGAGAGAGAGAGAGAGAGAGAGAGGAAGTGAAAAATAAGAAAAACAAAAAAAAATTGGGTATTTTATATTTAGGGGTGGTGGGCCACATGTCACCACTCTGTGGTGACACTTTGCGCATTCTAGGCCTAGTGTTTCATAGGTGAAGTGGCTCAATCTCCACCATCTAATCTGTGTTTTTTTCAGATGGTCAGATCTTCACCACGTCAGCAATTCCTTTTTTAAATGTTTGAGTCAACCGAGTGTTGACACGTGTTCGGGTGACGTCATGCTAACGTCGTCCTATTTAAAAAAAAAGAAAAATTAAAGGAAAAAAGGAGGATAATCGGGTGTTGACACATTTTAGAGTGAGGTCACCCGATTTTCAATTTTTTTTTTGAAAAAAAGGGATGTCACGTGTCACCACAGTGGATGGACACGTGACACCTACTAGGTTTGACCTAGTTCAATTTAATTGAACCAGTTGACTCGGTTAAGATTCGAACTGCTATTTTATTTTATTTTATTTTATTTTATTTATTTTTTGTCTTTTTTATTTTATCATGTAGTTTAATATTTTGATTAGATTTTTATTAAAAAAATTTTAAATTTGAGAAAGAAAGCAAAAAATCACAAAAAATTGGGAAAAATAGTTAAAGTTTTGGAAAAATATTTTTGAAGTCAAGAAAAATATTTTGAGTTATTATGATTTAGAATTTTTTAAAAATGAAAATAAAATACCAAAAAATTATGAAAAATATTTTTAAATCCCATAAAATTTTAGAAAATATATTGAAAAATTTTACAAAGATTTTGAAAATCTGGGAATATTTTTTAAAGATACTTTTTGATAATTTAACTTGTTTTTGTGCAATTGCGTCTTGATAATGTCAAAAAGGGTAAAGAGGTATTTCAAACCTCATATGTACTATAGCTCTGAAGGGGGTTTTGTAATGACCCAAGAAAAAAATTAACTATTTGAAATAATAAAGGAAGATTAAGTTTGTAAAGGGGGCACGGGGGGCGGGGGGGTATCAAGCATTCGTCGCGAACAAATTGGTCTCGCCGACGAGTGTTCTGTCTCAGCTTGTCGACGAAGGTACGTGTCTCGTCAATGAGGAATTACCGAGTAGAGGTTTTTCACATGACTAAAATTCATCGACGAGTTGGTTGTTTCATCACCGAACTGTGTAGTAGGACTCGTCAACGAGTCCACGTGCCTCGTCGACGAATCCATGCATATAAATAGTGGTTTCTTTCATTTCTGCGCGAAACTTCTTGCATGTTCTCGTTCTCTCTACAAACTCGGCCCTTCTACCTTCTCTCTTTGATTCTGGGCCGGATTTTACTCGGTTCGATGATCGGAAGCTACCATGAGGCTCCTAGGAAGATTCTTTGCAATATAGGTTGAGCGGATCTTTGATTTGAGAAGTTTGGGAAACATCCCAAAACCAAGGTAAGTGAGTTATTTTGGAATTTTTTTTTAGCAAATATTGTCATTTGGAGCCTAGGAAGTATTATAAGGATGTTTTACTAAGATTTGAGGAATTTGGAATTTTTGGATAACAGGGTCTCGTTTTATTGATTGGGTCAAATTTCGAGGAGTACGTAAAGGGAAATATTTTACAATAGCTTTTTAATAATTTTAAACGAGTAGTTTCGAGTATGAATTTCTATATATATACGGGTATAATTTTCTAAACCTTATTGGTATTGAAAATGTTGTTTTTAGATTGATAAATTATATTGGGAAAAATCGTGTGGTTGAAACCATTTTTGATAATTAAATGAGGGTGGATAATGTGGAATGAGGAATTATTGAGAATGTGAATACTATTTGATTGTGAATTCTGGCTTATTGAATATGCTGATGTTGTGTAAATTGTGGTAGAATCGTGAATATGTTGAATGGTTGGTTGTTGTTGATTTGGGTCGTGGTTCATGTAAATTACGATATAGCGTTGGCAATGGTATGAGGAGGTCATTATATTGTACCTAGTATAATTGTCATATAACGTTGGTAGTGGTATGAGGAGGTCGTTACATGGACGTTTATATTGGTAGGTAAATAGTGGCAGTGGTATAAGCAGGTTGTTTACCTATTTACTATGAACGGAGTGTTGTTTTGAGTCCTGTGTGGACATTGATGTTGTAGTTTGATTAGTCCTGTGTGGACTAGTCATGTGTGGACACATTTATGTGGTGATTTGATTAGTCCTGTGTGGACCAATCTTGTATGGACATTTATGATGTGGTTTGATTAGTCCTGTACAGACCAATCCTGTGTGGACATTTATAGTCTGATTTGATTAGTCCTATGTTATATGAATGTAGACCCTTTGTGGGTATAGTTCAAGACTGTATGAATATTCTATGTGAATTGATTATGATATGGGTGTATGAAATTAGGATGTAGTCCCAAGAGGGGGAGTGAATTAGATTTTAAAATTTTGTTTTAATTCTTTTTAAAAATTCTTAACTTCTTTTAAGTCTTTTTAATGAATTCTTAACTTCTTGTTGATTTTTCAAACTTTCTAGAGAAGCTTATTTTTTAATTTAATCTTCAATCATACAATCATTCAACCATCCAAGTAATCAATCATCAAAGTAATCATTCAACCAAACCAATCTATCACAATTTGAAAGTAAACAACCAAACCAAAATTAACACATACAACACTTTGCTAATATAAGAACTTAACATGATTTCTTTGTTTATATAAGCCCTGTATATATGAAATTTGTATTTGCTGATATAAAGCCCTGTATTGATGGATTTGCATCTTCAATAAGATGTGTAATATAACATACAATCAAAACAATATCCACACTCTTTCCCATATTCAAGATTCAAATAAACTCTCAGGTTATTTATCTTTAAGATGTTAACCAAGTAACATACTCCCGTATAGTTTCCGCAAGATATGGTCTAACCAACGTACTCCCTTTTGGTTTCCGCAACCCAAATCAAAATTGGACTTTAAGTTTACTTGATTTCCAAATATACATAGTATGTATGATTTAGATATTTAAAACATCCACGCAGTTGTATATGAACTGAAAATAAATAGTAAAGGGAAAGAGAGAGTGAGAGCAGGATTTTTACGAGGTTCGTCTTATACCCAACCTACATCCTCGCCTTTGGCAACCCACCAAAGGGTTCACTAAAATTGTTCCTTTAATGGGTGGAACAAACATTTACAACACTCTTTGGTTAAGGCTAGAGCCCGCCTTCTCCAAACGATGTCCCTTCGTTCGATCACTCCTTTAGGTTTGAGCCCGCCTCTCTAAGCAATATCCCCTTTCTTAGCCAACGATCTAAACAATCCTTGGAACGTCAAATAACTACAAGAAACAAGATATAATATGCGTACAAATATACTCTCACAAAGAGCAAGTTTGTACAATTTCAGCACAATATACTTCAATATAGAAATATCAATATGAAATACAATGAAGTTCAAGTGTAGAATTCACCAATATCCTTCTTTGATGAGGATTATTAGTAGGAATTCAAAGGAGGAAGGATCAGCACTTTAGAATGTCTTAGCAAAAGAGATTTGCAACGAGTGAACAAGATAACTTTGGAAGAACAAGTATGCTTTCAGCTTCTAAAATGGATTTTTTCAATTCATGGTGTTTTTGATTTGCAAAACCATGTATTTATAGGCTTTCAGACAAGTTTCCTTGTTGCTAAAGTTTACTTAGGTAATTTCCCAAGTTTTTAGAAAGTTTTGAGCACAAGAAACTAATATGTAAAATTTTAAACTTTGAAAATTTTCGGCCTGTCAACAGGGTTCAGATGACTGAAGTCTCGGGTTCAATCATTTGTGGTTCTTCCTCTTTAAAAAAATCAGAAAAAAATCTTCAGATGACTGAACTTAATCTTCAAACATCTAAAGTTACACTTCAGTTGTCTAAAGTGGCTCTGTCTGCTGTTCGGTCAGCTGAAGTTCCTCCTGTGAACAGTGTTCAGTTGGCTAACAGCTGTGATCCCGTTTCAGTATTTTACTTATAACATTTTATGTACAACTCCAAATTAGGTGTTCTTGGTCTCAAAAGAAATCTAAAATAAAATCCTACAACTTTCATGTTGAACATATTTTAAAATAAGGAGTTTTTGATAGAGCAAATTGCACCTCAATGCGGATGTATGAAAAATGACAGCAATTCAAAAATTCTTTTTTCGGTGCTTTTCATTCCAAAAATGATTCTAACCTTTTTGAAACATTTTTTGTCCTTATAAAAATATTTTGCAAGTATGTTAAAAGATATCTAGGTCCAAGAAGTTAACTTAAGAGTTTCATAATATTTCAAATGATATTTAAACATTAAAGTACTTATATAAAAACTTCTAAGACTTTTCACATTCTAGGTTCTTGAGTCTTCACGTTTTGTCTTTCTTTGAGCTCTTTCTCTTTACTTTTCTTTTGCTCTTTTGACTTCTAACTTTTCTTTGGCTCATCATCCATGTCCTCATTTTCTTCAAACTTTAAAATATCATCTTTAAATTCATGTTTTGACTCTTTTAAGCTTCATTTGATCCTTGTGAGTACTTTGACCTTGTTTTCTCATATATGAGCCCTGAGATAACATTACTCACACAAATACGTTAAATTCATAAATTCCACTTGTTTGTTAGCATCAAAAAAAGATAACAAGATTTTAAGTCTTATAAGGCCAATAGTGTATGTGTGAAATTCTGTGAAGTAATTGTGTTGGCCATGTGTGACTTTAAATTAATTAAGTATTTATGGTAAAGTAGAGTACTCCACTCGAGGGTTTGCTGAGAAAGGCGAGTACTCTGATAATTATTTGTGAATACCATAGTAGAGAGAAGCCACTTGTATGGGCGAGTGATCTTCCCCATTCTCGATGACTTTACCTGGATACATAACTTGAGGGCTTACTGAGAAAGGTGAGTGCCCTAGTGTTAGCACTAGAGTAGAGGAAACCTACTTGTATGGGCAGGTAGACTTCCCTATTCTCAGAAATTAACAGTAAAATATTGATGATTATGGGTATGTGAATGGATGATAAAGACATTGACCTTGTGTGATCATGGGCACGATATTTGGGCTATTTGTGGATTGTGGGTACACTTTGGATAGATATTTTAATTGTATAATAAACACTTCAACCACACACTGTTATAAATTATTTCTTCCTTACTGAGAGGTGTCTCACCCCGTCATATGTTAAATCTTTTCAGATTATCCAGGTAATCGAGCTTAGGTAGCTCTAGGGTGGGGTAGTTTTGTGAGTGAAACTAGAACAGTTATGTTTTATTTTTTATGTTTTATTATATTACATCAAGGTTTGTAATATGGAAAACAAGATTATATGATATGAGTTTGTTGATGTACAAATATAAAACTCTAGTATATTATATTCGAGGTTATTTTATTATTTTTTTCGATGCATGAATGATATCAGAGATGCGTGTCGGTCTCATAAAACTCTGGGTCGCACATGGCGGGTCTAGGGCTTTATAGGTTTACGCTTTGTTTGGAGGTCTTATTCGACATTCCTAAATTGTACTTTGATTTTCAATTTCCTTTTAATTAATTAATTTATTTATTTATTTTATTTGTTTATTTATGTATTTTTTTTTTATTTTAAAGGAGTTCATTAGAGACCATCAATTTTAATTTAGGGATAAATTTATAAATAATTAAGTACCGTTCGTAGAACGGGTGTGTGGGAGGTGTTAGTACCTTTCCCTCACATAACTAACCTCTCAATCTTGATTCTAAGAAAGCAGACTGAGACTACTAATTTCTTGGCATAGGAATAGTCAAGAAACCAATCAATGAGTAGTAAATATGTATTCTAACCGCACCAAGGTAGATAATAGGTTAGTGGCGACTCCATTCAAATTTCAACATTTATTATCCCTCGCCTTTCGAGACCCTTCTCCGGAAAGTTGTGACAAAAGTAATAAATGTTACATAAAAAATGCATCAATAATAAAATATTTGCCATGGGAGGAAGCTTCTATTCCCTTTGCCCTGTCAAAGAATTAACAAAAATGCCCAAGATAATAATTTTAAAAAAAGTCATTCCCTTTCTTCATCTCCCCTACACATTTGAATTACTGCATTATTAATGCTAGGCAATTAAAATTCTAAAAAAATTCTCTCTTATTAATGCTAGACAATTTGGATTACTCCATCATTAATGGTCGGCAATTTAAATTCTAAAAAACTTCTCTCTTATTAATGCTAGGCAATTTGAATTACTCCCTCATTACTGCTAGGTAATTTAAATTCTAAAAAACTTGAATTACTCCATTATTAATGTTTGGCAATTTGAAGTTTTAGTTTTGGGAAAAACCTTTTAATTTGAATACAAAATATTTTTGTTTAAGATGATGCAATAATTAGAAATAACATATTAATTAAAATTTTAATTGCCACCTCATTTCTTTTATTTTATCATTAAATTTTATCAATAAAAAATAAAGAATTGAAATTTCTAATTAATGCCTATATTATTATTTTTGATAAAATACTAAAAAAGATGTGGAAGTACATATCAAAAGTTTCATATAAAATTGATGTTGGAATAAAAGACTGAGTAGTTCCTCCACATAGAATTTAGATCCCACTCATTGCATACAACAGTAACTGGTTAAACTAGAAGTAACACTCTTTGAAGGTTGGAACTTCAAACTTTTTTTAATATTATCAATTCAAGGTTTGTTAATATGAAGCTTTAGTAATGGCATCTCTCTTGAAATGTCATTGATCCAAAAAAATGGGACAATATTGGTTTGGAAATAAAT
This sequence comes from Malania oleifera, assembly GCF_029873635.1. Classification (NCBI taxonomy): domain Eukaryota; kingdom Viridiplantae; phylum Streptophyta; class Magnoliopsida; order Santalales; family Ximeniaceae; genus Malania; species Malania oleifera. Next base: position 108,706,831 of record NC_080421.1, on the reverse strand, counting down.
AAACATAGGGTTCTCGAAGAGAGTGTCAATGGTGTTGATTACATAGAGGACTAGAAGGAAGGGGTTTACAAAAATTGTTAGCAACATTGTGAATGAACCTCATATAATTTTTGTAAAGAATGGCATAATTAGATGAGAATTTTTTGGCCAATGAAGCACGCCCCAAGTGTTATAAATTTACATCCATGCAACAAATCAAAAGAAAGATACAAGGAAACAAGATAATGATTTGTGTGGTTTGTCCATAAAGTCTGCATAAAATCGTCATTATATCTTGCATGAACATTGCTTCAGGTTTCAACCTTCACTTGTAAGAATCACATGGTTTCAAGGACAAAACCCTGAATCCTAAACCCTAAACACGTAAACCCCAAACACAAAACCCTGAACCCTAAACCCCATTTTTGAATAAGCCCAAATATCTTGAATCAGTCCATGAAGTATTTCTTTGATCTTCTTGGATCTCGCTCTGATGATAAGCCCCAACTGAAACATATAATGGATCCTTCCATGGTGCTTATTGATTCTCATCATTCCCCCACTCTTCAAAAGGATTCGTCCTCGAATCCATTCCATGTAATATTAAACCAATAAGACAAGAAAATATTGTAGAAACAATGAATCAAAGGAAAAAAAATCTATTTGCTTTCTTTTCTTTTTGACCGTCTCCTTTTTTCTTTTTTTCTTTTTTTCTGACATATGTTTTTTTTTTAACTTGCTACAAAACAAGAACAATGAAACAAAACATAAGATAAAAGATAGTAAACCTGATTTTAGTGCCTAAGCTCTGATACCAAATGATGCGAACCTCAAACGACACGCGTTAAGACCCAGCAAACAATGTTGGAATGCTTGCCCAAGAAAGCTAAAATTCAGATTTTTGGATAGATATGAGTGGAAGACCTCGACCCGTTGTTTACGACAAACAAGAACTTTGGTATATACGACCTCAACCCGTTGTTTAGTGCGAAACACGAACCTTGGTATAAGGAAGACGCCACAAACGGTGGTGGAAAGCCGTTTGATAAGTCATTGGTGAACGCCACGGGAAATCCCGATAAGTTCGAAAAGTTCTTCAAAAGAACCAAGAAGAAAAGAAAGCCTCAAAGCCTCACATTTTTATTTTCTTTCCTCCAATCTTACAATGGTGAGATATATGTAGCTAGTATGGGAGACAATGACATTAAACACTTAACAATTCCCACACAAACATGGGAGACAAGAACATTAAATACTTAGCAATTCCCATACAAACATGGGAGACAAGGACATTAAATATACCAACTTACTAGACACATTAATGACTCTCACAACTTACTAAAAACCTATGCAAGCCAAGTTGCCTTGCAAATTACAAATTAAATGTAAAGACAAAAAGGTCAAAAGTCAAATCTCCTAATTGACTAGCACACCATTAATAAGGAAATTACAGCCACTAAGCAAGATTAACTTCATCCAAAACATGGATTAAATTTATTAATCCTTCATCCTTGTTTGGGCCAAGCTTGGAGTGCCCCATTTTTGAATAAGCCCAAATATCTTGAATCAGCCCATGAAGTATTTCTTTGATCTTCTTGGATCTCGCTCTGATGATAAGCCCCAACTAAAACATATAATGGATCCTTCCATGGTGCTTATTGATTCTCATCACCCTAAACCCTAAACCTTAAATACTAAACACTAAACCCAAAACCCTAAATCCTAAACCCTAAATCCAAAACCCGAAATCGTACACCCTAAACCCTAAACCCTAATCCCTAAAACCTAAACGCTAAAACCTAAACACCTAAACCCTATACCCTAAAACCTAAACACCTAAACCCTAAACCCTAAACGTTAAACCCTAAACCCTAAACCCTACACCCTAAACCGTAAACCCTAAACCCTAAACCCTAAACACTAAACCCTAAATGCTAACCCTAAACGCTAAATCGTAAACCGTAAACCCGAAACCATAAACCCTAAACCCTAAACCCAAAAACCTAAATGCTAAAACCTAAACACCTAAACCCTAAACCCTAAACCCTAAACCCTAAACACCAAACCCAAAACCCTAAACCCAAAACCTTAAACCCTAAACCCTAAACCCTAAACCCTAAACCCTAAACCCTAAAATCGTAAACCCTAAACCCTAAACTCTAAATCAAAAACCCTAAACCGTAATCCCTAAACCCTAAACCCTAACGCTAAGCCCTAACCCCAAGCCTTAACCCCAAACCCTAAACCCTAAAACCCTAGATCCTAAAACCTAAACACCTAAACCCTAAACCTTAAACCATAAGCCCTAAACCGTAAAAACTAAACCCTAAACCCTAACCCCAAACCCTAAACCCTAATCCCTAACCCCTAGACCCGAAAAACACCAAATCCTAAACCCTAAACCCTAACCCCAAACCCTAAACCATAAACCATAAACAATATAACCCTAAACCCTAAACCCTAAACCCTAAGCCCAAAACCCAAAACCCTAAACCCTAAACCCAAAACCCTAATGATATGAACCCACAAGCTCCAATTCCACATGATGATCTGCACGTGCCAAGCGGACCCATCACAAGAGCTAGAGCCAAGAAGGTCAAGGAGGCTATGCAAGGACTAATTGAGAAGTTGTTTGAGCAAGAGTCAATGAGGGCCATGGACACTAAAGAAAAGGACTTTCTTGAAGAGCCCAAGATGCTAAATTGTCTAAAGGTGTGTGAACTGGAACCTTAAGTCAATAAGGGCTGTTTGGGAAATTTTTATGGATTAAATAGTGGGCCAATTGTGTCAATTAAGCATAACATGTGACTCGCACATGCTTCATTAAATGACATGACACATGGCATGTGACTTGCACATGTTTCATTAAATGACACATGGCATGTGACTTGCACATGTTTCATTAAATGACATGGCATGCTTAAGGTTATGTGGGATTATTTTATTGGCCAGATTGATGTCAAAGCTTAATTCTATTGGCTGAACTGATGTCATGGGTTTCTTTTATTTTCTATAAGTAGTCAACTCTCTATTGTATTAAAGGATATTGATTTTTGCTTAATGGAATTCAAGTGAGTTTTTTTCTCTTCAAGTTCTTCATTGAACTTTCACCGAACTTATCAAAGGTGCTACCTTTGTGGCGTTCATCCATTAATTTGATATTCTTGGTTTGTGCTTCACGTCAAGCAATAGGTCAAGGCTCCTATACCATTTCGAATCTTATTTTGGGTTTGGGGTTTTGATAAATCTGATTTGGGGTCTCCGGACGTTTATTCTTGGGGTTCCGTATCATTTGGTATCAGAGCTTTGGTTCAAATCAGGTTCTATCTATCTTATTTTTCTTGATTGCTTTAGAAAATTCTTTTATCTTATAATCATTTATCCTTATTTCATATTCTTCTATCTTCCGATCTACCTATCTTGTTTTCTTGTTTTTGAAATTTTCCAACTCTTCTTTAATATTGTCCACCATCAAGATTGAATCTTTTGTGGCTAGAAATTGCAAGAAATACAGCAAGGCTGATTAGAGCACATTAAAAAAAAAAAAAACCATTTTGTGCATCCAAAAAAAAAAAAAAAAGAAGGAGAAAGGGCAATATTTTGCAGTCATAAAAAAAAAAGAAAAAAAAGAAAAAAAAAAGGAGGCAGCAACTTATTATTCTGATATGTGTTTGAATATATCCTTGGTCGAGTTGGTCCATTGAATTTCTTTTTATTTCGTTTGCGTCATTATTGTTTTTCTTGACTTCTTTTTGTCTTTCCTTCGTTGTTTCGTGTCTTGATTTAGTTGTTTTCATTGATTTAATTGCGTTGATTTGTTTGGGGATTAGTTCATTAAAGAAACTAAAAGAAGAAATCCCTGAGTGGTAAGAGGCACGAGTGTGTGAGCGCATCAGAGGGAAAAAGCCAAAAGAAAAAAAAATTGTGTCAAAAACACGAGCGTTGAGTGTCATTGTTTGGAGGGTAAACACGTAAGGGAGTGAGTGAGGAATTTTTTTTTTTTCTCTCTAATATCCTTTTTGCAGGTTTGAAATTATGAGTAGAAAGGTAGTTGGCGCTGAAACTTCCAGCAAAGGTAGCGAGAATGAGAACCCTCCACAAGACTCATTCTTCACCTTGCAAGCCATTCAACAATAGTTTGAAAGACTCAATACGGTTTTTGGGGAGTTCAGAGATAGATTGGATAGACAAGACGCTGCAATTGATGGACTGAGAAGAGGGCAATCCAATGAAAGGCAGCAAAGGCCACATACTCCTCCGATTGCTGAATTTGAATATGATATAGGTAGCAACGAAGCAAGTGATGATGAACATGGAGGTATGGGAAGATTTGCTTATCGAGGTGCTAGGCAAGAGCGACAACCTCGATGGGAGCCAAGGGTCGAGATACCATTGATAGAAACATCGGAAGCATCAAAATGAAGATTCCTCCTCTTTCAGGGGAAAAATAACCCGGATGTATACCTTGAATGGGAGAGGAAGGTTGAGCTCATTTTTGAGTGTCATAACTACTCCGAAGAAAAGAAGGTGAAATTGGCAGCTGTGGAGTTTACTGACTACGCACTGGTATGGTGGGATCAAATTCTTCTTAGTAGGCGTAGAAACATGGAAAGACCTATCCAGACATGGGCGTGAAATGAAGGCGGTGATGAGGAAGCGATTTGTACCAAACCACTACTAACCCGAGACTTACACCAACGTCTTCAAAGCCTTACCCAAGGTACCAAAAGTGTGGAGGACTACCACAAGGAGATGGAGATAGCTATGATTCGGGCAATATTGAGGAAGATAGAGAAGCTACAATGGCACGATTCATATGTGGGTTGAACCGGGAAATTGCTAACATAGTGGAGCTGCAGCACTATGTGGAGTTAGAGGACAATGGTGCATATGGCAATGAAAGTAGAGAGGCAACTCAAACACAAGGGTGGAAACAAGCATGCGACAACAACTTCGGCTTCACATTCCACATGGAAACCGAATTGGGGGGAAATCAAAAGAAGAAATGGTTGTTTCCAAATCCAAGGAAGAGAAGGAGAAAGGCAAAGACAAAGTGGGCAGCCATGAAAAGGTATAACTTCTTCTCAATCTAGTAGGTACAGAAATACCAAGTGTTTTAGGTGTTTGGGGACTAGCCATATTGCATCACAATGCCCAAATAAAATAACAATGATTATGAGAGATGATGGTACTATTGAGACTGATGATGAAGAGAGCGATCATGAGTCCATGCCTTCACTAGAAGATTCTAGTGATGTTGAGTATGCTGTCCATGGTGAGGCATTAGTAACTAGGAGAGCTTTAAACATGCATGTGGTGAAGATGAAAATGAGGAGCAGCGTGAGAATATATTTCATACTCGATGTTACATCAATGATAAGGTGTGTAGCATGATCATTGATGGAGGGAGCTGCACTAATGTAGCTAGTGCCACATTAGTAGAGAAGTTGGGGGGTTGCAATGCATAAAACATCCTAGGCCTTACAAACTTCAATGGTTGAATGAGTTGTGGGGAGGTTAGGGTGAATAAGCAGTGTTGATTGTATTTTCAATTAGAAAATATTCTGATGAGATTCTATGTGATGTGGTCACTGGCATTGCTCAGTCACATCTTAGTGGGCAAGCCATGGCAATATATAGAGTGTCATTCTGATGGTGTTCAAGAATAGGTATTTTCTAAAAGATGGGGGAGAAAGTGTGACCCTTGTACATTGACTTCCTAAGACAAGTGTATGAAGATCAAGGGAGAGTGAAAAGAGCAAATGCTGAGAAAAACAAAAAGAGGTGAGAATATAAAACAAAAGGAGAGGCAGAGAGTCATTGAAATTAGAAAAAAAAAAAAAAAGAGTGGTAAAAATGATGAGAAAAAACAACGAGAGAGGAAGTATTGTATGCAAAGAAAAAGAGTGTATTGAAAATTTTTATGCACAAAGACCTCTCGTTGTACTCAGTACAAGGAAAAAAGAAAAGAAAATCGGGTAAACATCTAAAACAAGGAAAGTCAAAAAGAAAAGTCAAAGAAATCAAAGACAATCTCTCTCTCATCTGTCTCTCTCTTTCATTTTCTTTCTCTAAAAACGGGGTTCTCTCACTTTTCTCTAAGTTTTCGGCTCCGTCTCTCCCGATTCGATAATCAGAAGCTACCACAGTGATCCTAGGGAGATTCTCTACAACATAGCCAAAGAGAAATGTTGATTTAAGAAGTTTAGGAACCATCCCAAAACCAGGGTGAGTGGATTATTTGAGTATTTTCAGTATTACCCAGTTCATTTGAGGTCAAATTTTGTATTATATGCAAATATACTGGAGTTTTGTGAAGTAAAATTAGAGTATTATATTTTTAGGAATAGGGGGTTTGGGACCCTACAAGTAAGGATTGAGGACCCCCGTGAGTGGTATTTCATAAACCCTAGTAAAATGATAATATGGGTAATAGTTTAGAAATTTCGTATATGGATTTGGGGAAATATGCATACGATAATTTTTAGGTGAATTCAGTTGTTTGATTGGGGAATTATGTGTGTATATGCAATGACCCTAAAAATTTTAATGATAAATAATTGGAAAAAATAAATAAGGAATAAAGGAAAAGAGGGGGAAAGAAAAGTTTCGATGAGAAAGGGAAAAAAAATTTAAAAGTATAACAAATAGGTGCTCGTCGATGAGCAGTATTTTCTCGTCGACATGAGATCATCATAAACTCATCGACAAGTATGTATTGTCTCGTCCTCGAGGATTAACTGAGAGGGTTCTAGCTGTTCTAAAACTCGTCGACGGGCTCACGGCCTTGTCGACGAGTGTTCTTCAGTGGTTCGTCGATGAGTCTTATCTTCTCGTCGATGAGTCCATGTGGCAAAGACAAGTAGCTTTTGTATGAAGGTAAATAAATTTCCTTCAATTTTTCTCTCTCTAAATGATTCCTCTCCCTTCTCCCGAAGAATCTAGCCCATATTCAACCTGAATCGCTAGACAAAAGTCGCAACGGTGTTCTAGAGAAGATTCTCTGCACATCTTGCGGATCAGTTTTTTTTGCCTAACAAGGCTTACAATTCTTATTTTGATGATAACAAATCATTATGTGTTTAATGTGGTTCAAGTGAAAGTTTTTCAAGAAAAAGGCAAAGCTTAAAGATAGTGACATAGCTCAAAAGGATGATAAAGCTTATGGATTAAAAAGAGATCTTAAAGAGCATAAGGATTAAAGATAACTTGATGAAAGCTCGAAGAAAAGATCAGAAACTCAAAGATGATGGAAGAACAAGAACTTACTTGAAGATCAAAGGATTAAAATTTTAAGGATGTTTGAATGTAAGTACTTCAAGTAAATTTCAAGTATAAACTGACTTGAAGCTCTCATAAAATCAAAAGAAGCTCAAAAATATATTTTTAAGAAAAATCTAAAGAATGTTTTTCAAATCAAAGAAAATAAATATTTTTGAAAAAGAAAATTTTTTGAAAAACAGAAGGGCTAGGCGACTGTCCTCTTGTGGCAAGCAACTATCAAATTAAATGAAGACTTTTTTAAAGAGACAGTAGCATGTCAGGCGACTGCCTTGGTTCATAGCCAGGCACCTGAGTGGTCATACCAGGCCACTGTCAGTGTTCTGTGTTGTGAGTTTGTTCAATGACAGGCGACTACCAAGTCGTGGAAGGCGACTGCCACTCGAACGTTGGCTTGAAAACTCTCAATGAAAAAATTTTTTGAATGAAGTTTTTAGATACTATTATTTTAAAAAACTTGAAAACTACTTCAAGGAAACTTTGGGGGTAAGAAATTAATTTTAAACATCTATAAATAGCCCCAAACTTCAAAGATTTTAACACCAAGAAATTTCCAGCAATCAAAGTTCTCTAAAAAGCTCTCAAATTCTCTTGTGTTCATCCATCTTCAACTACCGAGTTATTGCTGATACCAACTTTGAAGTAAAGCTTTCAAAGTCTGAATATTTCAAATTTTGGAAGATACTTGATGATCTAAATTGAGTATTGAGCTTCAAATTCTTTTATATTTGAATTCTCTTGAAGTATTATTGTATTGAATGTTGTACTAACCTACTCTGCTGTGAGAGTGTTTTCTTGTACAAAAACTCTTCTCTATTTTGGTTCTTGTTTATAGATGATTCAGGGCTGTAAAATCGTTGGACCAAACGAGGGAATTTCCTTTGGAGAGGCAGGCTCTAGCCTAACGGAAGGAGTGATTGTAATCGGTATTGTTCCACCCGTCAACGAAACTAAATTAGTGAATCCTTTGGTCGTTTTCCAATGGCGAGGACGTAGGCTGGGTATAAGCTGAACCTCATAAAAATCTTGTGTCTCTCTTCTTCCTTATGCTTTATTTTTTAGCAATACTTATAACCTGTGTGTATGCTTTAAATTGTTAATTCTGAGTGTATTGTTGTTAAATAGACTCGAGGATAATTTGTTTTGGCTTGATCAGCATTGATTGCGGAAACCAAAAGGGACTACGTTGGTTGATCATCCTAAACTTGTTAATCTGAAAGTTTGTTTAAAAGCCAAACACAAAGAAGAATTGTGAGTTTGGAATAAATACATGGCTTACATATATTCAGCGTGCTTTACAATTTATTATAGGGTTATTGATATTAAGATCAAGATTTTGATTATCTTGTTGATTGGTTATGGTTGAATTGTATTGTAAATTTATTTGTTGTGATTGTTGATATATAAACAAAGAATTGAACTTGAAATAATTCTAAAATTCCAATTCACCCCCCCCCCCCCCCCCCCTCTTAGGAAAGCTATCTTAATTTCAATTGGTATCAGAGCCTAGTTATAACAAATTCCTAACAAGAAGCTATAAAAAGATCTACATGGCTAACATAGGAATAGCTCCTTTTGGAGAGGCCCAATCCACAACTCGCCCACAAATCTTTTGTGGACATAACTACACCTTTTGAAAAAAGAGATGCAAATCTACCTCCAACACATGGATTGGAAAGCATGGGAAGTAGTTATGGATGAAGACCTTATTCCTACCAAGATAATAGATGGAAAACATATTTCAAAAGAGAAAAAGGATATGAATGATTCAGATTATAAGATGCTTCAAATAAACTTAAGTGCTATAAATGCTTTGTATTGTGCTTTATATGCTAACGAATTTAATAGGGTTATGGCTGGCAAAATAGCTAAAGAAATATGAGACAAATTAGAAGTTACTTATGAAGGAACTATTGATGTTAGGGACAATAGGATAGACATGTTGACAAGCGAATATGAAGCTTTCAATATGAATTGAGATGAATCCATATCAAGTATGTACATAAGATTCACCCACATAATTAATTCCTTAAGTGTCTTAGGAAAAACTTGTACCACCTATCAAATGATTAGGAAAATTTTGAGAGGCCTTCCCTCTATATAGGAACCTAAGGCTACAGCAATTACCGAAGGAAGAAACCTTAAGACCACCTCCTTAGATGAACTCATAGGTTCACTCCTTACCTGTGAAATGGCTCTAAAAAAAAAAAAAAAGAAATCTTGAACCAAAGCATAAGAAATCTATTGCTCTAAAAGCATCAAGCCACAGCTCAAGTGAAGAAGCAAGTGAAACAAGTGACTTAGATCAAGATGAATTAGCATTCATCACTAAGAGACTAGGAAAGTTTTATAGAAGGAATAAAAGATTTCCTAAGAAGTTCAACAAAAGAAAAACTAAAAAAGGAGAATCAAGTAGAAAAGAAAATAAAAGTAAAAGTGAACCTCCTATATGCTATCATTGTAAGAAACTAGGACATATCAAACCGGGCTGCCCATTGCTCAAGAAAGATAAGAAGAAAAAGAAGGAAGCTATGAAGGTTACTTGGGATGACTCAAGCTCCAGCAAAACGGAAAACGAATCAAGTGGACAAGAGATGGCAAACGTATGTTTCATGGGGAATGATGAAGAGGTAAATTCCTACTACTCTTCAACAGAATCTTGCAATGAATCTTGTGACGAGTCATGTGATAGTATGCCCTCATACAAAGAATTACAAAGTGAATTTTTTTCCTTGCATAAAATATTCATAAAAATTTCCAAAAGAAATATAACCTTGAAAGATCAAAATAAACAGCTTGAATTATTCAAAACCATTGAAAAAGAAAAAGATTCTTGTATTAAGAAGTTAGAGGAGGAAGTAAGTAAAGTAACTTAAGAATTAGGAAAAACTCATAAAAAAAACTTGAATAGAAAGGATCCAGAAATAAATGAACTAAAGAAATTAGTAGAAGATAAAGAACAAATTATATATAATTTTACCAAAGGTAAAGATAATTTTGAAAAAAATGATTGGACAACAAAGGCTACATGGGAATAAAGAAGGAATAGATTATAATGGTAAAAAAAAAACAAAAAGAATAAGAAATTATGCATGGGATATTTTGTAAAGGAAGCCAAGCACTATGCTAGCACTTCCTCACACAACAAACATGAACACACTACTCGCTATATGTGCAAGACCAAAGGTCATGTAATGTTTGATTGCCCACTAAAAAGGAAGTATGTTAAAATACAAGGAGAATGGAAAGTTAATAATGGAACTAACAACAAAACAAAGAAAGTTAAAAGGATATGGGTTCCAAAGACTAAAACAATGAATCCTCCATTGTAGGTATGTTTTAGGACAACATCATCAACGAACAAGTGGTACTTGGACAACAGGTGTTCAAGACACATGACCGGCGATAAGACCAAGTTTTCCTCTCTAAAAGAAAAGGACGAAGGATATGTCACCTTCGGCGATAATGCCAAAGGTAAGATCATTTGCATCGGGAAAATAGGTAAAAAAAACCATCTATTACTATTGACAATGTATTAAGTAGAAGGATTAAAACACAATATCTTAAGCATTAGCCAATTAAGTGACAAGGGTTTGAAATAACCTTTATAAAGGAAAAATGTGTTATTCAGAATCCCAAATAAAATAAAATCTTGTTTATAGCTTTTAGGACAAATAATGTTTATTGTATAAATCTTGAGAATCTAATAAATCAAAACATAACTTGTTTAGCAGCCATGAATGAAATAAGTTGGCTATGGCATAGGAAGTTAGGACATGCTAGCATGGACTTATTATCCAAATTATCAAAGAAAAATCTTATAAAAGGATTACCAAATACCAAATTCATAAAAGACAAGATGTCTGACGCATGCCAGAAGGGAAAGCAAGTTAAAACAAGCTTTAAAAAGAAAAAAGTATATATCTACTAAAAGACCCCTAGAACTATTACACATAGACTTATTCGGCCCAACTAGAACCTTAAGCTTAGGAGGAAAACAATATGCTCTTGTAATAGTGGATGATTATTCAAGATTCACTTGGGTATTATTCCTAACAAATAAAGATGAAGTTTGTGACATGCTAATCACCTTATGTAAGAAATTACAAAATGAAAAGGGCTATAATGTAACAAGTTTTAGAAGTGATCAAGGTAGGGAGTTTAGAAACAAAGAGGTTGATAAATTTTGTAATGAATATGGAATAAACCAAAATTTCCCAGTGCCTAGAACTCCACAACAAAATGGAGTTGTAGAAAGAAAAAATAAAACCCTACAAGAAATGGCAAGAACAATGATAAACGAAAATCATCTACCTAAATACTTTTGGGCTGAAGCTATAAACACAGCATGTTATATTGTAAATAGGGTATCTATAAGATCAAGTATAGATAAAACACCATATGAACTATGGAAAGGAAGAAAACCTAATATCTCTTACTTTCATGTATTTGGATGCAAATGTTTCATCCTTAACACTAAAGATGATTTAGGAAAGTTTGATGCAAAATCTGATGAAGGTATCTTTTTAGGCTACTCTACAAATAGCAAAGCCTATAGGGTTTATAATAGGAGAACTCTTACTATCATTGAATCAATACACATAACATTTGATGAATCAAACATTTATGAAAATAAAATTAAGAATGATGAAAAAGAAGATATTCCACAAAAAGAAGAAGATCTTGAAATCAAGGAAGAAAGTAATAATGAGACTTCAAATGAAAACATTGTAGAAAATCTAAAACTACCTAAAGAATGGAAATATTCTAAAAGTCATCCAAAAGAATAAATACTTGGAGAAACTTCAAATGGATAACCACGCGAGCCTCATTTAAAAATATTTGCAACCATTATGCCTTTTTATCTCAAGATAAACCCAAAAATATTGAAGAAGCTTTAAAAGATGACTCTTGGATTATAGCTATGCAAGAGGAATTAAATCAATTTGAAAGAAGTCAAGTGTGGGAACTTATACCTAAACCCAAAGACAAATCAATTATAGGAACTAAATGGGTGTTTAGAAATAAAAAGGATGAAAATGGAGTGGTTGTAAGAAATAAAGCTAGGCTAGTAGCACAAGGTTATAATCAAGAAGAAGTATCGATTACGGTGAAACCTTTGCCCCCGTAGCAAGAATGGAAGCAATTAGGATGCTCTTAGCTTATGCAGCCTACAAGGACTTCAAATTATACCAAATGGATGTAAAAAGTGCTTTCTTAAATAGATATATAAATGAAGAAGTATATGTGAAACAACCTCCAAGTTTTGAAAATTCAAAAAATCCAAATCATGTATTTAAGTTAATTAAAGCTCTATATGGATTGAAACAAGCTCCTACAGCTTGGTATGAAAGGCTAAACAAGTTTCTAATTCAAAACAATTTTTCAAGAGGAAAGATAGATAGTACTTTATTTATAAAAATAAAAAACAAAGACATGCTTATAGTAAAAATTTATGTTGATGATATTATTTTTGGAGCAACTCATAAGGATTTGTGTAATGAATTTGCTAAGTCTATGCAAAAAGAGTTTGAACTGAGCATGATGGGAGAGTTAAATTACTTTTTAGGATTACAAATCAAACAAGCAAAAAATGAAACTTTCATAAATCAAACTAAATATATTAAAGACATGTTAAAGAAGTTTGATATGGAAGAAAGTAAACCTATAGGAACTCCCATGAGTACTTCAACTAGTCTTGACAAGGATGAAAAAGGGAAACAAGTAGATACTAAGCATAACCTAGGTATGATAGGAAGCTTACTTTACTTAACAGCAAGTAGATCAGATATTATGTTTAGCATATGTATGTGTGCTAGGTTCCAACCAACTCCTAAGGAATCACATCAAACAACGGTTAAAAGAATCCTTAGATATCCACTAGGTACACTTGAGCTAGGTTTGTGGTATCCAAAGGAAATTGAATTTGAAATGATAAGCTATTCTGATGTAGACTTTGCTGGATGCAAGATAGATAGAAAAAGTACAAGCAGAACATGTCATTTTTTAGGACACTCTTTAGTCTCATGGTCTTCAAAGAAACAAAACTATGTAGCTCTATCCACAGCAGAACCAAAATATATAGTTGCAGGGAGTTGTTGTGCCCAAACATTGTATATGAAATAACAACTAAAAAATTTTAAAATTCAAAATCAAACTATTCCAATAAAGTGTGACAACACAAGTACCATAAATATTTCAAAAAATCCAGTATCTCACTTAAGAACAAAACATATTGATATAAGACATCACTTCTTGAGAGATCACACGCAAAACGAAGACATAACGCTAGAATTTGTAAATACAAATGACCAATTAGAAGATATATTTACAAAACCTCTATCTTAAAAGCGATTCATATTTATTAGAAGACAATTGGATATGATGTATATTCGAGAAGTAAACAAAATTTTTTTTTACTTGGCAGGCGACTACTAGGCTACTGACTTTTCAAATTCTTTATTGACAGGTGCTTGCCTTATTCTAGCAGGCGACTGCCTCATGGTGGGTAACGTTTAAAACCCTATTTTATGTCATTTTAACTTCCTTTAGGCGACTGCTTCTTCTTATCTCTCTCTGAAATTCTTCTTTCCTATTCTTTTCAACACAAAATCTTCTTCCAAATCAGTCTAAAACTGAGCATCAAATCTACCCTCCACACCAAATCGCGAGTATAACCTAGGGTTTATCAGCTTTTCTCTTCTATACAAACATGCCACAGATAAAATCAACTGGTAACAAGGGTTCTTCATCTTCGACAAGGATCAACAATGATGAAGTCGAGAAATAGTTAGTAACTCCACATGCTACGCAACTCTATAGAAACCAAATCGCCTCAGCAGAACCCATTCTAGGTAAAGTTCTTAATGTTACATTCTTCAGTTCAGATTTTCTTGAAATTATGGAATTTTTCAAGGAAATTGGGTTGGATCGGTTTATTACTTATCAAGCAAAAGGATACTATCCAAACGTGGTTCGGGTTTTCTATGCAAATATGGAAAGGGATGAAAATGGGATCAAGACAAATCTTCTAGGGCAAAATATTCATTTAACTCCCATATCTTTGGGAAAAATTCTTCATGTCAAGCTAAGAGATTTTGAGGTCCACATTGTTGAGAAACAATGGATTATGTCCCAAGGATTCACTCCAGAGGAATTTTTACCTCTAGTCTTAACTGATACACCTGTCAACTTTGGACATCCACCTCTTTACAAATAGCTCAATCTACAAGCTCTAATCCTGCACAAACTTATTACATACAATATCCTACCACGTTCTGGTTCTCATGATCATATTTCATTCTTAGATTGTTTTGTAATGTGGTGTATTCTTAAAGGGAAAAAGTTGGATCTTCCAAGTTTACTTATAAAGTGGATTATTATGAACGTTGATGCCCCTCGTGTCATTCTACCATATTGTGGGATGTTAAATATGGTATTTGCTCATTTCAATGTTCTTACACCATCATTTAACTACACTAGCAAAACCCATTACAATATCTTTTCTAATACTATTCTTAAGCGTATGGGATATAAGAATTCTCCTCAAGGGTGGTTTCATAAGGGACATCGTCATGTATCATCTACACCACCACCTCAGTCTTCCATACTAGCATCTTCAATTCAACTTGACCCGGAAACTCCTTCTTGGTTCGTTCCATTTTTTAATCACTATATGACCTTCAGTGATGGAATGCAATCTGGACTTAGTACTCTAAGGGGGAAGGTTTCTACTGTAGAAACTCATTGTTCAAGCCTTGTTGATCGAGTTGACAAGATTGAACAACATTTGGCCAGCTCCTCTAAAGGCAAATCTCCAATGGATATCAGCTCTACTCCATCAAGTGATGATGAATCTGGTGAACAAGAAGAAGAAGCCAAAGAAGAAGAAAGTGGATCTATGGAAGCCTTTGATTGATGTGTTTCATCTATGAGCGATTTAAAAAACTTTTGTCTATGTATTAGTAGTATGTTCTTTATGTTTACAAGTACTATGTATTACAACACTTCTTTATTTTTTATTACTCTTTTCTTCTTTTTGATTAATGTCCAAAGGGAGAGATGTTTGAGAGAAGGGAGTGCAAAAATGAAAAATACTAATATGCTATGATTTGTAAGACTATAAATATGTGTGGATTGTATTATCTTGTATGGATCTTGTATGAAACATTGTATGGATTATTTTGCAAGTACCAAAAATTCATTACTTATGTGACTATGGATATATCATGCTTGTTGAAAGGGGGATCATTGAGTTTTATCTCTTATTATTTTTGCTCTCTATTTGTCATCATCAAAAAGGGAGAGATTGTTGGCCTAACAAGGCTTACAATTCTTATTTTGATGACAAACAAATCATGATGTGTTTAATGTGGTTCAAGTGAAAGTTTTTCAGGAAAAAGGCAAATCTTAAAGGTAGTGACAAAGCTCAAAAGGATGATAAAGCTTATGGATTAAAAAGAGATCTTGAAGAGCATGAGGATTAAAGACAACTTGATGAAAGCTCGAACAAAAGATCAGAAACTCAAAGATGATGTAAGAACAAGAACTTACTTGAAGATCAAAGGATTAAAATTTTAAGGATGTTTGAATGTAAGTTCTTTAAGAAAATTTCAAGTATAAACTGATTTGAAGCTCTCATAAAATCAAAAGAAACTTAGAAATATATTTTTAAGAAAACTCTAAAGAATGTTTTTCAAATCGAAGAAAATAAAGGTTTTTGAAAAAGAAAAATGTTTTCAAAATAGAAGGGCCAAGCGACTGTCCTCTTATGGCAGGCGACTGCCAAATTAAATGAAGAACTTTTTTAAAGAGACAGTAGCATGCTAGGTGACTACCTGAACATAGCCAGACACTTGAGTGGTCACGCCAGGCAACTGCCTTGGTTCTGGCAGGCGACTGCCAGTATTCTGTGTTGTGAGTTTGTTCTATGATAGGCGACTGCCCAATCAAGGCAGGGGACTGCCACTCAAACGTTGGCATAAAAACTCTCAACGGAAAGATTTTTTGAATGAAGTTTTTGGACACCATTATTTTGAAAAACTTGGAAACTACTTCAAGGAAACTTTGGGGGTAAGAAATTAATTTTAAACATCTATAAATAGCCCCAAACTTCAAAGATTTTAACACCAAGAAATTTCCAGCAATCAAAGTTCTCTAAAAAACTCTCAAATTCTCTTGTGTTCATCCATCTTCAACTACCGAGTTATTGCTGATACAAACTAAAGTAAAGTTTTCAAAGTCTGAATATTTCAAATTTTGGAAGATACTTGATGATCTAAATTGAGCATTGAGCTTCAAATTCTTTTATATTTGAATTACTTTGTAGCATTATTGTGTTGAATGTTGTACTAACCTACTCTGCTGTGAGAGTGTTTTCTTGTACAAAAACTCTTCTCTATCTTGGTTCTTGTTTATAGATGATTCAGGGTTGTAGAATCGTTGGACCAAACAAGGAAATTTCGTTCGGAGAGGCAGGCTCTAGCCTAACGGAAGGAGTGATTGTAATGGGTATTGTTTCACCCGTCAATGGAACTGAATTAGTGAATCCTTTGGTGGTTTGCCAAAGGCGAGGACGTAGGCTGGGTATAAGCCGAACCTCGTAAAAATCTTGTATCTCTCTTCTTCCTTACTCTTTATTTTTCAGCAATACTTACAGCTTATGTGCATGCTTTAAATTGTTAATTCTGAATGTATGGTTGTTAAATAGACCGAAGGATAATTTGTTTTTGTAACGACCTGCTTAATAACTGAGAATTTTTTTATGATATTTAGCATGCTTTGATACCATATTGCGATAAACCCAACCGTAAACCTAAGCAACAAGAAGCAGAAATTGAATAAACATATCCATATGTAAATATATACAATACCATACCATACCATACAATACCAGAGTGCTACATGTTTCCCAAAATATACTCATACCACTGTTCCCAAAAGACCCTCAACTAGCTAGGGTATACAAAATCATTCCCAAAAATATACTCACTCTCCACTGACAGGGCACGACTGAAGCCCTTCTATCTACGAGCCTGGTTCGCTCGCCTACCTGGAGCACCTGAAAAATGATTTAACACTAGGATGAGTCAACGCTCAGCAAGACGAAATATGCTATTACTAGTGTGTGGGAAATGAGCTACTATACTATGAAAATCTGTTTTCATATAATCATGAATAACTAAATATGTAAATACTGTATAAGTAAATAAAATTCACCACCCCTTTCCACGTTGCTTAACATAACAGTATTATGGGTTATAATTCAAAGTACTTCTAGTATAAGTAAGTTTATTCCCTGTTTCTGAAAATCTATACATACGTAATAATAACTGAAAATGTTCCTTGTGGTTATCTGTGTGTCATGACTTACCCCCTCATGATAGGGTTGTGCGGCCCATAGGCTGGATTTACCCTCGCTAGCCAACTAGGAATAAATCACTATACTCCATCGGTCAATCTGCCCACCTCAACCCATATCTAGATGGGGAGTCTAACCTCTTCAAGGGCCTAGGTGATCGACCTTACCACGTATCATCTAAATAGGTGGTTGCACTTATAAAGTAACATAATATCTATAGCAACAGTATTGTGCTCTGTAGCTGCAACTCCAACAGGGTCTGATATTATATAATATATTTCTATATACAACTATCTGAATTACCATGATTCTGAAATAATCGTAATAACCATGATGACGCATAATTGTACTGTAATTCATGCATCGTAGTACTGAGAACTATATAATCATAACACTAAAACTACATAATCATAATACTGAAGATTGTGTAATCATGGTACTGAAATATCATAAAATTAGAATACTGAAATAGCGTAAAACATATATTCGTACTATATTCATATTCAAAAGTCACACAATACTATAATACATAATTTTCATCATTTGATAAACTGTATAATACTTTAAAAATACCTAGCATAGCATATTTCCTTTACCTGACTACTGGAAAGCCCCTATGGAATACTAGCCTAATACCCGCAGGCCCTCCTACAAAACACCCTGAAAATAATATTCTCCAGAACATAATATTGGTATTTTTCTGCCTATATCATTTCCTATAACTGTCATAAGGTCAAAAAGGGACTAAAAGGCCTTACCCTGAATTTGGGATGAAATCCAACTTCATTTTCCCCACGATCAGCTCCGGCAGACTTGTAGTGAACTTCGCCGAGAGCATTGTGGTAGCCTCAAATCTTTGATCCTGCGACTGGCGGGGCCAAAATCGAAGAGAGAAGGGAGAGAGTGACATAAGGAGAGAGACGAGAGAGAGAGAGAGAGAGAGAGAGAGAGAGAGAGAGAGAGAGGAGTGTTAAAATGTGATAAAAAAATTCGATTTTTAGCTATTTATAGGGCTAGATTCGTCGATGAGACACGTCACCTCACCGATGAGTCCTTCATTAAATTTGTCGACGAAACCCTGTATTCATCGATGAAATTCAGAGCAACCAAAAACCTCGCTCGGTATTTTCTCATTGAAAAAGCCCTACATTCGTTGACGAAATCCTTCAGAACTTCATCGACAAACCCTTGTGTTCGTCGACGAAGCTTGGTAGTTTCCTTGAAATTATGATTATCCCCCAAATGCAATGTCGTCGACGAATGCTTAACGTTTGTCGATGAAGTCTACGGCCTCCTTCTGTTTCAGTTTCTATTTCTCTCCCTCATTATTATTTATATGCTATTATTCTTTGGGTCACTACAGCTTTGGCTTGATTAGCATTGATTGTAGAAACCAAAAGGGACTATATTGGTTGATCATCCTAAACTTATTAATCTGAAAGTTTGTTTAAAAGCCAAACACAAAGAAGAATTGTGAGTTTGGAATAAACACAGGGCTTACATAAATTCAGCGTACTTTACAATTTATTATAGGGTTATTGATATTAAGATCAAGATTTTGATTATCTTGTTGATTGGTTGTGGTTGAATTGTGTTTTAAATTTATTTGTTGTGATTGTTGATATATAAGCAAAGAATTTAACTTGAACTAATTCTAAAATTCCAATTAACCCCCCCCCCCCTCGGGAAAGCTATCCTAATTTCAAGTTTCTTAAACTAAGCTTTGTGGGAAATGCTCCTAAGTTGAGGTAAGGGTCTGGATTCTTAGTTTTGAGTTTTTATAAGTTTATTTAAGATTTATAGGTTGAGAAAAAGAAAAAATAATAGCTTATTTGGGGTTTATTTAATTAAACTAGGGTTTTTGAACTAGGGTTCGGGTGAGCATCATAGGCGTCAGTTTGGGATACCTATTGGGGAATTTCAAGGATTCAGGTAAGGGGGAAAATTATATATTAAACTAGGTTTTTCTCATATTAAATAAAAATGGATTATGTTATATATATGTACATATATATATATATATATATGTTTTCATGTGGGTATAAAATGCCAACCATTTAAATGATGTTTTTTTTTTTTCAGTTTAGGGCTGCTTATTTAGTTACGTATTTGTGAAAATAAAGCGAAAAAAGTGGAAAATATTTTCAGGGTAATTATGTAAGAAATGAAGGTTTATTTTCAGTATTAAACGTTAAATGTTGGTTGGCTTATTTTACAGGCAATGTATGAACTTTTCTGCTAAAATGTGTGGCATGAGTGGATAATAATGTTGTTTGAACATATGCTATATGTATAAGATGCAGGCTATGTAAGAAATGCAATGATAATGAAATTTATAAGCACTATGTTGTTTGTGTTTGATAACACAATCATGTATAAAATGACAGTTAAAAGGAGGTGTATACTAATTGATGACAGCTAAAAAGAGTTCTATTAGCAGATTCTAGCGCATATCTATGTGGACTAACTGAGGAACAGCTAAAAGGAGTTGTAGTGCAAATGAATGAAATGAAAATGAAATGAAAAGGAAATGTGAATAAAATGGATACGAAATATGCAATGTGAAAGATGTAAAGTGTTAAAGGTTATGTAAAGTAAAATGCAGTGAAATGCAAAGAAATGCTAAAATTATGAACATGAATAGATATGAATAATTGAATAACGACCAACAGATTTATGTATTATGGTATTATCAATAATTATTCTAGTAGAACATGTCACGTTAGGGCAAGGCAAACTCTTCTAGGAGCAAATAAGGTGTAGTAGATTTATTTTTATTTTTAATGTAAAGTGTTTACCTAAATTGTGACCGTTGATTTTTAAAGTGTATTGGTGTCAACAAGTCGGCCATGTAAAGAGGATACATGGCTTCCAGCAAAGGAGAGGAGTCATGGCATGCCTCTCTCTCTCTCTCTCCATACACACACAGCAAAAGCATGGCCTTTTTTGGCTTTCAAAACTCCTATCTAACTTTTTGATAATTTTGAATTTCACGCAAAATTAGCAAATAAATGTCGAGCAATTAAATATCTCATTTAATTTTTTTTTATTCTTTAAACGTGAAGAATTTACATGTTTCTATTTATGATTTCGAGAAGAAAGAAAATGTTTTATATATGCACTAGATTACAGTAGATTTTTGTGCAGGTTAATCAGTTGTATTTAATAGTTTTTTACTTTGATGGTTTTGGGAGAGTTTTGTTTGGTTATTGTAATCTCTCAGGACCATAAATATAATCATGATATTCCTCCACCATAAGTGAGGGCAATTAATGAAATTACAGCGGGTCTTTCCTCAGAGATTGATACATAAGATAAACAGCAAATTTTGAGGACGAAATTTTATAAGGTGGGGAGAATGTAGAGACCCAGAAAATTTAAATTATGAAAATAATAAAGGAAAGTGAAGAGAAAGGAAAAGAAGAGGAAAAGAAATTTTAAAAGGGGCATCAACAAAGACTCATCAATGCATTCACGTTTCTCGTTGATGAGGAGACATCGAGAGCAAGGAATTTCAGGCCATTAATGGTTTGTCGATGAACTCACTATCTTCGCCGATGAACACCCTTCTGTGACTCGTGAACGAGTACACATGTATGTGTCGACAAGACCAAGGAGGACATTCGTCGACGAAGATAATGAATTCATAGATGAGTCCCTGCTGATGCACATTTTAAAATTTATTTTCCCCTTTTTTCCCCTTCTCTTCTCTTTCCTTTATTATTTTCATAAATTAAATTTTCTGGGTATCTACACATAACACTTGAATTTACTTGCAAC
This sequence comes from Malania oleifera, assembly GCF_029873635.1. Classification (NCBI taxonomy): domain Eukaryota; kingdom Viridiplantae; phylum Streptophyta; class Magnoliopsida; order Santalales; family Ximeniaceae; genus Malania; species Malania oleifera. The sequence goes on along the minus strand of NC_080421.1, from coordinate 108,685,431 downwards.
ATCTTAAGATCATTGTCAGTCATCTCTTTTTCTTCCTTAGGTATTTCATTACATCCTATGGTTTTAGTGGGGATAAGGTAACCATGTGTGACAACCTTCCAAGCTTTCCAATCCATAGTATGTAAATAAATTTTCATTCTTTGTTTCCAAAAGGTATAGTTTTCACCGCAAGAACATAGGTGGTCTATTTGAGGATTGACCTTCAACAAAGGGAGATACACCTAGGTGTGCCATAGAGAGCTTTATGTAATTTCTAGGTTAAGATTTACAACAACCTCGTACTAATACCAATAGAAAAGTAAAGTGTACTCAGAGAAGGGGGGAGGGGAATTGGGATTGAAAATTTCTTTTGAAACTTTGTTAGTTAATTCTTTCTTAACCCTTTTTAGTTTTAGCAAACACACATGTAAGATTTGAATTTAAATCACAATTCCAGTTCAGAATTAATTTAGTTATAATTCTTTATGAATGAGAATACCAAATTAAATACTTTGTAGGTCTCTCAAGACTTCTTCCAGCAGCTTAGACCAATACCCAATGAATTTATTTAATCAATCAAGATAAGCTTCAATATTGTTGAGAATTCCACTTGTGATCTTGTCCCACGTTGAAAAATTAGAGTGGATGATGGGTGCTTATATGCATGGTTGGGCTTAAGACCCAATAAAAGCTTTTGGGTCAAGTTGGTGTTCTCCCATGTGTATCAAGCCCACCCATAGGCTCCTCTGGTCCTAACAAGTGGTATTAGAGCCGATGGTTAGTCACTCTAGGTGAGCGACATCATAAAAAGTCAAAACGTGAAATTTATTCTCTTGACGTGCTAATAGTTGGAGGATCAAGTGTGTGACCGAGGCCAATAAAGATCATCTAGCCTAGGGATGGATCCGAATAGGGTCAAGACGTGAGAGGTAGGATTGATTTGGAGGCACATGGAATACAATCCGAAACATGTAAGGCGCCAGTGGTAAGGCCCACTTGAGCAACTATTGGGGAATTGGGCTTACTCCCATAAGGGAGATGTTTCTCGTTCAAGGGGGAGTAGTTGGAACTCACAAGTGATGGGGAGATTGTTGAGAATTCCACTTGTGAGCTTGTCCCACATTGGAAAATTAAAGTGGATGATGGTGCTTATATACATGATTGGGCTAAAGATCCAATAGACTTAACCTTTTGGGTCATGTTGGTGTTCACCCATGTGTATCAAGCCCACCCATACGATCCTACAGTCCAAACAAATATAAAACAATATATTAATTCCAGCAATGCTTCCAAGATTCGGCTTTTGAATATGTCAATCCACTCAACAAAATGATCTTGATTTCTCAATTTGAAACACAATAGAAAATTCAACCAAGCTTCCAAAACTAAAATATTGATGTCAAATATGCAACTTGAATTATGCAACCAATCAATATATTAGTGAGCTTTAGTATTGATAAATCAACATACTCCCTTGTGATTTCCACAATAATATTGATCAATCAACGTACTCCCTTATGGTTTCCACAATTCCCAAAAGTAAATTAATTTTCAGCGATAAAATAATCAATCCATGTAATTTATATATGTGTATAAAATTAAATTCACAACCACACAGTTTGTATATATATGCAAAAAATTAAAGAGAGTAGGGAAGAGAAAGACACCGAGATTTTACGAGGTTTGGCTATACCTGCCTACGTCCTCACCTTAGGCAAACCACCCAAGGATTACACTATACCGCTCCCCTAACTAGGTGAAGCAAACCTTTTACACACTCCTTCAAGTAGGATAGAGCATTTAATTAGACTTTCTCAAAATCCGATAAATAGTTAGCATTTAAGAGAATGAGACGACATTTACACAGCAGAGGAGATAGGCGCAATGTGAGAATTATAGTGAGAAATTCACAAGCGTGAGAGTTACAGGGAGAATTACAAAGAAATTCACATACAAGCAGTGTGGGAATTTTGGAAAGAAAAGAAAAGAGAGAAGTTCAAAAAAATAGACAAGATAAAACAATTCTTAGGGCATTCAAAGAGCACCAAAGTAGCATACAATCAAAAAAGAGGCATCATATTTTAGTTCAAAGTTGGAGGATTTTGAAGACCAAAGGTAGGTCTTTGTTTTAATTTTTTTTCTTTCTTTTCTATACTTAATTTAGTTTGAAAATCTACTGCAAGCCATTGACTTGACCCACTTTGAGGGCCTAATAAGCCGACACATTTGTTCGGGTTGACCCATTTGACTCAAGAACTTACAAACCCGAGACCCAAACCCAATTTGGATCTAGGTCCATTAGTACATGAATCTAGAAGTGGGCTTAGCCCACCTATTTAAATTTGAGCCCAATTATGTTATAAAATCCACAGTGGACCTAAGCCCAATTTTGTCTTAAAACCCACAGTGGGACTAAGTCCAATTCTATTTTAAAATCTAAATGGGCCTAAGCTCAAATTTTGTTTTAAAATTCATATTGGGCCTTAGCCCAAATTTGTTTAAAACCAAATGATGGGCTTGAGCCCAGCATGATTTCAGCCCCACTTTGTTTGCAAGAAAATAAAGAGAAAGAAGGGGGAAAGGGATACTTATTTTAGTCCTGGGGAGAATATTGGAAGGTATCAGAAAACTCTAGATCTTCATGTAGATCAAATCTGCAAAAGAAACACAATATTCAGTGAGAAAAAAAAATGAAAAAAAAAAAAGCAAAGATAAAAAGAAGAAGAACGGATCAGGAAGAACCGATGAGGAACAAAACAAAAAAGAATATAAATTTAAAAAAAAAATGAGAGAGAAACCAGAGATAAGAAGAGAGAAAATGAGAGAGAAATCAAATCAAAGGAGAAGAAAAAGAAAATAGAAACTGAGAGGAAGATAAATTAGGAGGGGAGAGAAAATAAGGGAAGAAATCGAAAAAAAAAAAAAGAACAAAACAACTGAGCGGAAGAAGGATAGGAAGAAGAAGGGAATAGAAGAAGAAGAAGAGAAGGAGAAGAAGAACTAGAGAGAGAGAGAGAGAGAGAGATAGAGAGATCAGGAGAGGTGAGAGAGAGAGGAAGTGAAAAATAAGAAAAACAAAAAAAAATTGGGTATTTTATATTTAGGCGTGGTGAGGCACATATCACCACTCAGTGGTGACACTTTGCACATTCTAGGCCTAGTGTTTCATGGGTGAAGTGGTTCAATCTCCACCATCTGATCTGTGTTTTTTCCGGATGGTCAGATCTTCACCACGTCAGCAATTCCTTTTTTAAATGTTTGAGTCAACTGAGTGTTGAGACGTGTTAGGGTGATGTCATGCTGACGTCGTCCTATTTAAAATAAATAAATAAATAAAAAGAAAAAAGGAGGATAATTGAGTGTTGACACGTTTTAGAGTGAGGTCACCCTATTTTCATTTTTTTTTTTTAAAGGGATGTCACGTGTCACCACAGTGGGTGGACACGTGACACCTACTAGGTTTGACCTGGTTCAATTTAATTGAACCAGTTGACTCAGTTAAGACTCGAACTGCTCTTTTATTTTATTTTATTTTATTTTATTTATTTCTTATATTTTTTATTTTATCATGTTGTTTAATATTTTGATTAGTTTTTTATTAACAAATTTTAAATTTGAGAAAGAAACCAAAAAATCACAAAAAATCAGGAAAAATAGGTAAAGTTTTGGAAAAATATTTTTGAAGTCAAGAAAAATATTTTGAGTTATTATGACTTAGAATTTTAAAAAAATGAAAATAAAATACCAAAAAAATTAGGAAAATATTTTTAAATCCCATAAAATTTTATAAAAATTATTGAAAAATTTTACAAAGATTTTGAAAAATCTGGGAATATTTTTTAAAGATACTTTTTGATGATTTAACTTTTTTTTTGTGCGATTGCGTCTTGATAATTTCAAAAAGGGTAAAGAGATATTTCAGACCTCAAATGTACTATAGCTCTGAAGCAGGTTTTGTAATGACCCGAGAAAAAAAATTAACCATTTGAAATAATAAAGGAAGATTAAGTTTGTAAAAGGGGGGGGGGGGGAAGCAAGCATTCGTCAATGAACAAACTGGTCTTGCCGATGAGTGTTCTGTCTCGGCTCGTCGATGAAGGTACGCGTCTTGTCGACAAGGAATTACCGAGTAGAGGTTTTTCAAATGACTAAAATTTGCCAACGAGTTGGCTGTTTCGTCTCCGAACTTTGTACTAGGACTCGTCAACGAGTCCACGTGCCTCGTCGACAAATCTCTGCGTATAAATAGTGGTTTCTTTCATTTCTGCGCAAAACTTCCTGCATGTTCTCGTTCTCTCTCTATAAACTCTGCTCTTCTACCTTCTCTTTTCGATTCCGGCCGGATTTTACTCGGTTCGACGATCGAAAGCTACCACGAGGCTCCTAGGAAGATTCTTTGCAATATAGGTTGTGTAGATCTTTGATTTGAGAAGTTTGGGAAACATCCCAAAACCAAGGTAAGTGAGTTATTTTGGAATTTTATAGCAAATATTGTCATTTGGAGCCTAGGAAGTATTATAAGGCTGTTTTACTAAGATTTGAGAAATTTGGAATTTTTGGATAAAAGGGTCTCGTTTTGTTGATTTTGGGTCGAATTTCGAGGAGTAGGTAAAGGGAAATATTTTACAATAGCTTTTTAATAATTTTAAACGACTAGTTTCGAGTATGAATTTCTATATATATATATATATGGGTATAATTTTCTAAACCTTATTGGTATTGAAAATGTTGTTTTTAGATTGATAAATTATATTGGGAAAAATCGTGTGGTTGAAACCATTTTTGATAATTAAATGAGGGTGGATAATGTGGGATGAAGAATTATTGAGAATGTGAATACTATTTGATTGTGAATTCTGGCTTATTGAATATGCTGATGTTGTGTAAATTGTGGTAGAATCGTGAATATGTTGAATGGTTGGTTGTTGTTGATTTGGGTTGTGATTCATGTAAATTACGATATAGCGTTGGCAGTGGTATAAGGAGGTCGTTATATTGTACCTATTACAACTGTCATATAACGTTCTTAGTGGTATGAGGAGGTCGTTATATGGACATTTACATTGGGAGGTAAACAGTGGCAGTGGTATAAGGAGGTTGTTTACCTATTTACTATGAACGGAGTGTTGTTTTGAGTCCTGTGTGGACCAGTCATGCGTGGACATTTATGTGGTGACTTGATTCGTCCTGTGTGGACCAATCTTGCATGGACATTTATGCTGTGGTTTGATTAGTCCTGTACAGACTAGTCCTGTGTGGACATTTATGTTGTGATTAGATTAATCCTGTGTGGACCAGTCCTCTGTGGACATTTATGCTATGTTTGATCCTATGGACGATTATATGTTATATGAATGTAGACCCTGTGTGGGTATAGTTGAAGATTGTATGAATATTCTATGTGGATTGATTATGATATGGGTGTATGAAATTAAGATGTAGTCCCAAGGAGGGGTGAATTGGATTTTAAAATATTCTTTTAATTCTCTTTAAAAATTCTTAACTTCTTTTAAGTCTTTTTAATGAATTCTTAACTTGTTGTTGATTTTTCAAACTCTCAGAAAAGCTTATTTCTTAATTCAATCTTCAATCATACAATCATTCAACCATCTAAGTAATCAATCATCAAAGTAATCATTCAACCAAACCAATCAATCACAATTTGAAAGTACACAACCAAGCCAAATTAACACATACAACACTTTGGTAATATAAGACCTTAACATGATTTGTTTGTTTATATAAGCCATGTATATATGAAATTTGTATTCACTGATATAAAGCCCTGTATTGATGGATTTGCATCTTCAATAAGATGTGTAATATAACATACAATCAACAAAATATCCACACTCTTCCCAATATTCAGGATTCAAATAAACTCTCAGGTTATTTATCTTTGGGATGTTAACCAAGTAACATACTTCCGTATGGTTTCCGCAAGATATGGTCTAACCAACATACTCACTTTCGATTTCCGCAACCCAAATCAAAATTGGACTTTAAGTTTACTTGATTTCCAAATATACATAGTATGTATGATTTAGATATTTAAAACATCCACGCATTTGTATATGAACTGAAAATAAAGAGCAAAGGGAAAGAGAGAGTGAAACCAAGATTTTTACGAGGTTCGGCTTATACCCAGCCTATGTCCTCTCCTTTGGAAAACCACCAAAGGATTCACTAAACCTGTTCCTTTAAGGGGTGGAACAAACGTTTACAACACTCCTTGGTTAAGGCTAGAGCCGCCCTTCTCCAAACAATGACCCCTCATTCGGTCACTCCTTTAGGCCAGAGCCCGCCTCTCTAAGCAATATCCCCTTTCTTAGCCAATTATCCAAACAATCCTTGGAACGTCAAATAACTACAAGAAACAAGATATAATATGCATACAAATATACTCTCACAAAGAGCAAGTTAGTACAATTTCAGCACTATATACTTCAATGTATAAGTATCAATATGAAATAGAATGAAGTTCAAGTGTAGTATTCACCAATATCCTTCCTTGATGAGGATTAGTAGTAGGAATTCAAAGGAGGAAGGATCAGCACTTCAGAATATCTTAGCAAAAGAGATTTTCAATGAGTGAACAAGAGAATTTTGGAAGAACAAGTATGCTTTTAGCTTCTAAAATGGATTTTTTTTCAATTCATGGTGTTTTTGATTTGCAAAACCATGTATTTATAGGCTTTCAGACAAGTTTCCTTGTTACTAAAGTTTCCTTAGATAATTTCCCAAGTTTTTAGAAAGTTTGGAGCACAATAGCTAATATTTAAAATTTTAAACTTTGAAAATTTTCTGCCCGTTAACAGGGTTCAGATGACTGAAGTCTCGGGTTCAGTCATCTGAGGTGGTTCTGCCTCTTTAAAAAAATCAGAAAAAAAATCTTCAGATGAATGAACTTAATCTTCAGTCATCTGAAGTTATTCTTTAGTCATCTAAAGTGGCTCTGTCTGCTGTTCGGTCAGCTGAAGTTCCTCCCGTGAATAGTGTTCAGTTGGCTAACAGTTGTGATCCCGCTTCAGTATTTTTCTTATAACATTTTATGTACAACTCCAAATTAGGTGTTCTTGGTGTAAAACGAAATCTAAAACAAAATCTTACAACTTTCATGTTGAACATATTTTAAAATAAGAAGTTTTTGATAGAGCAAATTGCACCTCAATGCGGATGTATGAAAAATGACAGAAATTGGGAAATTCTCTTTTTTGTACTTTTCATTCCAAAAATGATTCTAACCTTTTTGAAACAATTTTTGACCTTATAAAAATATTTTTCAAGTATGTTAAAAGGTATCTAGGTCCAAGAAGTTAACTTAAGAGCTTCATAATATTTCAAATGATATTTAAACATTAAAGTACTTATATAAAAACTTCTAAAACTTTTCACATTCTAGGTTCTTGAGTTTTCATGCTTTGTCTTTCTTTGAGCTCTTTCTCTTTACTTTTCTTTTGCTCTTTTGACTTCTAACTTTTCTTTGGCTGATCATCCATGTCCTCATTTTCTTCAAACTTTAAAATATCATCTTTAAATTCATGTTTTGACTCTTTTAAGTTTCATTTAATCTTTGTGAGCACTTTGACCTTGTTTTCTAATATATAAGTCCTGAGATAACATTACTCACACAAATACGTTAAATTCTTAAATTCCACTTGTTTGTTAACACCAAAAAAAGATAACAAGATTTTAAGCCTTGTAAGGCCAACAATGTATGCGTGAAATTCTGTGAAGTAATTGTGTTGGCCATGTGTGACTTTAAATTAATTAAGTATTTATGGTAAAGTAGAGTACTCCACTCGAGGGTCATCTGAGAAAAGCGAGTGCTCTGGTAATTATTTGTGGATAAGTAGAGGGAAGTCACTTGTATGGGCGAGTGATCTTCCCCATTCTCGGTGACTTTACCTGGATACATAACTTGATGGCTTACTGAGAAATGTGAGTGCCCTAGTGTTAGCATTAGAGTAGAGGGAACCTACTTGTATGGGCGGGTAGACTTCCCTATTCTCAAGAATTAACAGTAAAATGTTGATGACTATGGGTATGTGAATGGATGATAAAGACATTGACCTTGTGTGATCATGGGCATGATATTTGGGCTATTTGTGGATTGTGGGTACACTTTGGATGGATATTTTAATTGTTTAATAAACACTTTAGCCACACACTGTTATAAATTATTTCTTCCTTACTAAGAGGTGTCTCACCCCGTCATAGGTTAAATCTTTTCAGATTATCCAGGTGATCGAGCTTAGGTAGCTCCAGGGTGGGATAGTTTTGTGAGTGAAACTAGAATGGTTATGTTTTAGTTTTTATGTTTTATTATATTTCATCCAGGTTTGTAATATGGAAAACATGATTATATGATATGAGTTTGTTGAAGTACAAATATAAAACTCTGGTATATTATATTCGAGATTATTTTTTTATTTTTTTCGATGCATGAATGGTTTCAGAGATGCGTGTTAGTCTCATAACACTCTAGGTCCCACATAGCGGGTCTGAAGCGTTACAGGTTTACCCTTTGTTTGGAGGTCTTATTAGACATTCCTAAATTGTACTTTGATTTTCAATTTCCTTTTAATTAATTAATTTATTTATTTATTTATTTACTTTTATTTATTTATTTATTTTATTTGTTTATTTATGTATTTTTTTATTTTAAAGGAGTACATTAGAGACATTCAATTTCAATTTAAGGATAAATTTATAAATAATTAAGTACCGTTCGAAGAACGGGTGTGTGGGAGGTTTTAGTACCTTCCCTTCACATAATTAAACTCTCAATCTCGATTCTAATAAAGCAGACGGAGACTACTGATTCCTTGGCCTAGGAATAGTCAAGAGACCAATCAATGAGTAGTAAATAGGTATTCTAACCACACCAAGGTAGATAATAGGTTAGTGGCGACTTCATTCAAATTTCAATATCTATTATCCCTCGCCTTTCCAAACCCTTCTCCAGAAAGTTGCGACAAAAGTAATAAATGTTACATAAAAAATGCATCAATAATAAAAGATTTGCCATGGGAGGAAGCTTCTATTCTCTTTGCCCAGTCAAAGAATTAACAAAAATGCCCAAGATAATAATTTTTTAAAAAAAAGTCCTTCCCTTTCTTCATCTCCCCTACACATTTGAATTACTCCATTATTAATGCTAGGCAATTAAAATTCTAAAAAACTTCTCTCTTATTAATGCTAGGCAATTTGAATTACTCCATTATTAATGCTCGGCAATTTAAATTCTAAAAAACTTCTCTCTTATTAATGCTAGGAAAATTGAATTACTCCATCATTACTCCTAGGTAATTTAAATTCTAAAAAACTTAAATTACTCTATTATTAATGTTAGGCAATTTGAAGTTTTAGTTTTGGGAAAAACCTTTCAATTTGAATACAAAAGATTTTTGTTTAAGATGATGCAATAATTAGAAATAACATATTAATTAAAAATTTAATTGCCACCTCATTTCTTTTATTTTATCATTAAATTTTATCAGTAAAAAATAAAGAATTGAAATTTCTAATTAATGCCTATATTATATTTTTTGATAAAATACTAAAAAAGATGTGGAAGGACATATCAAAAGTTTCACATAAAATTGATGTTTGAATAAAAGAGTGAGTAGTTCCGCCACACATAGAATTTAGATCCCATTCATTGCATATAACAGTAACTAGTTAGGACTTACACCAAATTAAGTTTTTCACTTGTATAAGTCAAAGTGCTAACTTGATATCATGCAATTGATAAATTCTATGTCTTACATGAAGGAACTGTTCTTACAAAGATTTATCACTCTTTCGTTGAAACATTAATTTTATATGCGACTTATGTACTGTCCTACCATATCTTCTGCAATATTTGTTCAAAAAATAACATTGGCATTATTAGAAAAAGTCGTATTCTTTATTTTTAATTGATAAAACCTAATGCCTAAAAACACCAAATGATGTGGCACTTAAATTTTACAACCTATTCTTTCTAATCTTTGCATCATCTTAAACAAAAGTATTTTGTAGTCAAATAAAGAAGGTTATTGAATAGAGAAATTTTTTAGCATTTAAATAATTATTGTTCATTATTTGGCATATATATATATTGGAGGCTTGTTAGTGTATGTGATCTAATCAATCACAAGAGGAAAAAATGGAGTCAAAATATTTAAGATTAGCACTTTTATTATTTGTTCTTGCTATATCCCATTTCTTCGTGATGGCAAGGGCAGATCTTATAAAAGATAGTTGTAAGAATACTTACAATTATACACTCTGCGTATCAACACTGAGGTCAGATCCGAGCACTTCCAATAGCACTATTAACGTCAAAGGGCTTGCATATGTGATGCTGAATGTGCTTAATGCAAACAATACAAAGATTCTTGCTGAAGTGAGTCATCTACTTAATACAACCAAGGATCCATTAGCTATACAATGTCTTCAAAGATGTTTCTCAGACTATACCGTGAATAAAGATTTCATTCGAACAGCTTATAGCCTTCTGAATTCAAATAATTATGGCGATGCAAATTCTCAAATGGCATTTGCAGCCGATGAGGCAATCGATTGCGAGTCTTCCTTCACTGAACCCCCAATTGCAATCAAGTCACCTTTGACCACCACAAACAATGTTTTTGAGCAGCTAGCTTATATTATTGCTGATATTATAAACATTTTAGGTTGATTTTGGTTTATCAAACTTTCAACATTAAGTATAAATAAGTACAATCTCTCTTATTTTTAAAATCATCTTAACCATCTTTCGTTTGTTTATATGTGCTTTTATATTTTTACTTTGTTATTTGATTATATTCCATTACTCAAACAAAGTATTGACTAAGGCTATCCTTTTTCAAGCCACTCAACGATAAATGCTATTAGTATAGACTAGAAATAGTACTCTTCGATAAATGCTATTAGTATAGACTAGAAATAGTACTCTTTGAAAGTTGGAACTTCAATTTTTTTTTTAATGTTATATTTTCAAGGTTTGTTAATAAGAAGCTTTAGTAATGACATCTTTCTTGAAGTGCTTTTGATCCAAAAACGGGTCAACATTGATTTGGAAAGAAATAGACATGGGGCTTATGAAGAGAGTACCAATGGTGTTGATTATATAGAGAATTAGAAGAAAGGGGTTTATAAAAATTGTTAGCAACATCGTGAATGAACCTCATATAATTTTTGTAAACAATGGAATAATTAGGTGGGATATTTTTGGCTAGCGTAGCATGCCCAAGTGTTACAAATGTACATCAATGCAACAAATCAAAAGAAAAATACAAGAAAACAAGATAATGATTTGTGTCTTTTGTCCATAAAGCCTATATAAAATCATCAATATATCATCCATTGTTGTGTGAATAACCTGATTGCTTATCCTAATTTTTAGATTTTAATCAATTATAAATCTTCTTGGCAGTGTTCATAAACCATAATACAAATCTGATTTTATCTCTACAACAATCAGGATATTCACACAACAAGTGATATTAGAGTGTGACTTTGTGATGGTTGGCAATTTGAATTACTCCAGTATTAATGGTTGGCAATTTAAATTCTAAAAAACTTTTCTCTTATTAATGCTAGGCAATTTGAATTACTCCATTATTAATATTAGGCAATTTGAAGTTTTAGTTTCGGGGAAAACCTTTTAATTTGAATACAAAATATTTTTGTTTAAGATAATGCAATAATTAGAAATAACATATTAATTAAAAATTTAATTGTCGCCTCATTTCTTTTATTTTATCATTAAATTTTATCAATAAAAAATAAAGAATTGAAATTTCTAATTAATGCCTATATTATATTTTTTTGATAAAATACTAAAGAAGATGTGGAAGGACATATCAAAAGTTTCATATAAAATTGATGTTTGAATAAAAGACTGAGTAGTTCCTCCACATAGAATTTAGATCCCATTCATTGCATATAACAGTAACTAGTTAGGACTTACACCAACTTAAGTTTTTCACTTGTACAAGTCTAAGTGCTAACTTGATATCATGCAATGGATGAATTCTAAGTCTTACATGAAAGAACTATTCTTACAAAGATTTATCATTCTTTCATTGAAACATTAATTTTATATGAGACTTATGTACTGTCCTACCATATCTTCTTCAATATTTGTTCAAAAATAACATTGGCATTATTAGAAAAAGTTGTATTCTTTATTTTTAATTGATAAAACCTAATGCTTAAAAAAAGCAAATGATGTGGCAATTAAATTTTACAACCTGTTATTTCTAATCTTTGCATCTTCTTAAAAAAAATATTTTGTAGTCAAATCAAGAAGGTTATTGAATAGAGAAATTTTTTTGTATTTAAATAATTATTGTTCATTATGTGGCATATATATATATATATATTGGAGGCTTGTTGGTGTATGTGATCTAATCAATCACAAGAGGAAAAAATGGAGTCAAAATATTTGAAATTAGCACTTTTATTATTTGTTCTTGCTATATCTCATTTCTTAGTGATGGCGAGGGCAGATCTTATAGAAGACAGTTGTAAGAATACTTACAATTATACACTCTGCGTATCAACATTGAGGTTAGATCCGAGCACTTCCAGTAGTACTATTAATGTCAAAGGGCTTGCATATGTGATGCTTAAGGTGCTTAATGCAAATAATACAGAGATTCTTGCTAAAGTGAGTCATCTACTTAATACAACCAAGGATGCATTAGCTATACAATGTCTCCACCAATGCTTCTCAGACTATATGGTGAGTAAAGATTTCATTGGAAATGCTCGTAGCTATTTGGATACAAATAATTATGGTGAAGCAAATGGTGAAATGGCATTTGCGGCTGATCAGGCAATCGATTGTGAGTCTGCCTTCACTGGACCCCCAAATGCAATCAAGTCACCATTGACCATCGCAAACGATGTTTTTGAGTAGCTAGCTTATATTACTGCTGGTATTATAAACATTTTAGGTTGATTTTGCTTTCATCAAACTTTCATTATTAAGAATAAAGAAGTACAATCTCTCTTACTTTTAAAATCATCTTAACCATCTTTCATTTGTTTATATGTGCTTTTATATTTTTACATTGTTATTTGATTATATTCCACTACTCAAACAAAGTATGGACTAAGGTTATCCTTTTTCAAGCCACTCAACGATAAATGCTCTTAGTATAGACTAGAAATAGTACTCTTTGAAAGTTGGAACTTCAAATTTTTTCTAATGTTATATTTTCGAGGTTTGTTAATAAGAAGCTTTAGTAATTACATCTTTCTTGAAATGATTTTGATCCAAAAATGGGTCAACATTGATTTGGAAAGAAATAGACATGGGGCTTATGAAGAGAGTATCATTGGTGTTGATTATACAGAGAATTAGAAGAAAGGGGTTTATAAAAATTGTTGGCAACATCGTGAATGAGCCTCATATAATTTTTGTAAAGAATGGAATAATTAGGTGGGATATTTTGGACTAGCGAAGCATGCCCAAGTGTTACAAATTTACATCAATGCAACAAATAAAAATAAAAATACAAGAAAACAAGATAATGATTTGTGTTTTTGTTCATAAAGCCTATATAAAATCATCATTATATCATCCATGAACATTGGTTTCGGTTTCAACCTTCAATTAAAAGAATATACATATGTCCCATATGAAAAATCACAATTTAAAGCATTGCTCATTGATGATAATTAAAGCCACCTATTGATTAATTAGGATTATGATCCTTTTATATCTAGATTTTGATTTTGAATATGTTCATAGAGACACATTATATCACACATTCAATGCAAATCCCTAGTCAAAAAACTAAAATATTTAATCCATATTGTTGGGCTTTTATGGAGCCTAGTTGTGTTAAATTTGGATGATGACCTGACCTTTATTTAATGAGAGATTTCTATCCTAAGACTTAGTCCATGGAGCGAAGGCTTGGGCTGTAAGGCTCATTCGGAACGGAACCCTATGCGCAACATATAAAAGGATTGCTTTTGGGTGATTAGGGTTGGTGATCAAAACTTTGCAAGAGACCGAGAGGGAGAGTATTGTACCGTTGCACTCTCTGTAATATTTCTCCCAAATAATAGTGAAATCCCTGCAACTCCGTGGACGTAGGCAAAATTGCCGAACCACATAAATACTGTCTTACCGTGGTTAAATATTTTTTAAACAGGGTTAAAATGTTTTAAATGTCATTAAACTTTCTTAATAATACCCAATAGGTTCGTAACGGTCATATTTTCTCCCATGTCTATATATATGAGATCATTTGTGAAAATTAGCATGGATTAACTACTTTGATTAAGAGAGAATTCTCTAAAAATCCAAAAGCCTATACTACTCATTTATGAGCCTCATTCACTCATGCTTATTATCTATTAGTGCCTACATCACTTTTAAGTTGATTGAGTGTTTGTTGTAGAAAGGTTTGCCCTCCTTGTTCTAGTTTGATTGATACGATTTTCTTGAGAGCCAAACCTAAGGATACTTAGGGGACTTTGTTGATAAGTCTATCCTAAGAAGACTTTGATAAATCTTCTAAGCTTGCACCTTCATTACAATATCTTGAGAAGATTATACTTGTTTTTGGTTGCAAATATTTTAAAAATACTTTCAAATATCTAGTGTGTTTTATCTTGATACATCTTTGAAGAGATATTTGTTTGTGTGAGAAAAATTTTTGTTACAACATTCATTGATTTATATCTTTAGTTGAATACAAAGATTAAATTCTTCTTAAAAACCAAACTTATACATTGCTAGAGCTTCATATATATATATTTGGTTAATCTCTTTGTTTGAGCATATATATATTTTTGGTTAATCTCTTTGATTGAGTACTTAGATTGAATACATCTTATGAAGCAAAGATTATACTATTTGACACTATCACGTACGCATTAAACTGATAGAAAATATCTTTGAGAGTTGAACTATCTAGACCACACTGAACTTACATATTATATCATTTGTGGTGTATGTTATTGCGTGTATTTGGGTACATATCTACTTTACACGAAAGCACAATCACTGTACCATTTGATTGTATACACATTTGTTGTATTTCTAGACACGGGCCTGAAGAGGGAGACTAGCCCTAGAATAGTCCCAGATTGGCTTAGACTTGGTTAGGAAAGCTAGGTGCGTCGTCCTGTTAAGGCGTGTAGGTTGAGGTCAGCCCTGCTAATTGACTTGGTTAAGGTTGAGGTCAGCCCTGTGTTAATTTGACCTGATTGTAAACGGTGCCACTCCACCCTTAAGTGAGCCTTTAGTGGAATCCTTGAGCTTGTGAGTTAGAGGCGAGGACATAGGCACAGTTGGCCGAACCCCGATAACATATCGTGTGTCTATTTACATTTCCGCACTTTATATTTACTGCACGTATATGTTATGGTATGAATAATGTGCGTGATTTAAATTCCACGTATTTTATATATCAGCACTTTTGGAATTGTGTAGAAGGACCCTAGGTTACCAAATCATATTGACTTCTGATTTAACCTAGGAGAAAAGTTTAAAATTTCCAATTCACCCCCCCCCCCTCTCTTTGGAATACACCAATTCTAACACTAGTTCCGAACAAATACCATAGGCAA
The DNA here is from genome assembly GCF_029873635.1 of Malania oleifera. Lineage (NCBI taxonomy): Eukaryota > Viridiplantae > Streptophyta > Magnoliopsida > Santalales > Ximeniaceae > Malania > Malania oleifera. The sequence goes on along the minus strand of NC_080421.1, from coordinate 108,669,867 downwards.
TGGTTCCCGACAATTTTTCTTGATATATTTTGGTTTACCGCACCTAAAGCAATTCAGAGTGCCAAACCAAATGCCTTTTATTACATTCCTCGCATACGGAATCCACTGCCTCTTTTCCTTATTTCCCTGATCCTTGACTAACCTCGTCCCGAAAACTAGATAGTGCAAGCCTCTTCTTTTGCTCTAAAGGCTCTGTGCTACTTTGGATACTTTTTTCTAGTACTGAAACTTTATCAACTAATTCTGAGAAAGTTTGAATCTGAAACCCACCATCAGCTCATATATTCTGTGCCTTGGGCTTTTTTCAAATTTCCTAGCCTTCCTTACCTCATTTGGGATCAGAAATGGTGCGAAGCGTTATAAATCCACAAATTTTGTTGCATATTCCGCAATGGTCATCTTCCCCCCTAGGTAAGATTAGTAAACTCCTCAATCTTCTCCTTTCCGACAGATGAAGGAAAATACCTGTCAAAGAACAGCTCTTTGAATCTCTCCCAGGTAAGAGCTATCTTTACTAGCCTTTGTTCCTCTAGCAGCTTTGTAGAAAGCCACCAGTGTTTCACTTCTCCAGTCATCTTGAATGCAGCATAACAGATCTTCTACTCGTCCGTGCAGTTGAGTATAGTCATGATCTCCTCTATTTCCTGTACCAAATTCTTTGCAGTCACTAGATTAACTCCTTAATGCTGCAGCCCTAACCTAAAGGTGGACAGTTCTATTCTCTAGATTCCTTCTTCATCTCTGCCCTAACCTGGCGAGTTATACCCTGCAGCACCTTGGAAGTATCAACATCCTCTTCACTGGAAGTATTTGAACCTTCCCTTCCTTCAGCCTCTATATTCTCATCTCCAGAGTCCATCCTGAAAATAGTACAGAAAAGAGATAAGAATTTCATATCATAACCAATACAACATAATTATATAATTTAATCCAATATACGTCCAAGTTCTCTATATAAGGACCAGTCTCACAATTCAGAAACGAAATCATCTAAGGTTTACCGTGACTTTTCTAAGGCCATCGATTGCTTCAGAAAAATTCACAGGAAATCATCGACGTACTTCTGCCCTTAAACTACAAAAAAAAATCCTATACTTCTTACACCGAACTTACTTCTCAACACCTAACCTATTCATCTAGTATCCTTATCCTAAATAATCCCTATACTCTGGTATAAATCATCCCTAAGTTTGCAGAATCCGAAAATCTATTGCTCTGATACCAAATTGTAACGCCCCGAACCCGACAAACCCGGTTTGGTGCATTATACTTGATAAAATCCTGATAATCCATAAATACATTCAAACATATGCAGCAGAAAACATAACTATGATCCTCAATCATAATAATAAATACCAAAGTTTACTAATTCTATCGGTATTCCATAATAACCATTCATCACCTGTATTCTCATATATCCACATATTTCCAAAAATATAAAGTATTCACAAACACCAGTATGTTCCACAACCATCCATACCTCAGAAAACTTTAAAACATAAAACATAACTTATTCACATCCCAAATATCATCAAAAAATATTTATACCCTTTTCTTTTTCTAGAACCCCAAAAATGCTATCAACCCCGAGCTTCTCTAAGCTCGTTTACGTGGTGGTCCTGAAAAAATAAATTTGTAATCAGGTGAGACACATCTCAGTAAGGGAAAGAAACAATATATATTAAAACAATGTGTGGTCCACATGAGATTCATAAACAACATTTTAATAACATTTGCAAGCCATTAACATAAATTCTAAAAAAAAATTTCCTGATCGTATTCATATGCAAGCAAAATATTTACCCATGAAACTACCTAAGGATAGGGGTGATTACACGTCCATACAAGTAGCAGCCCTCTGCCCTGATACATTAGGCAACCCAAAGGTCACAATTGAAGCATACCAAGACACTTACCTTACTTAGCAAGCCCTCAAATGATAAATTAATCTCGTACTCACATAATTCATACAAAGTTAACCAGTGAAGACCCCCAAGAATAAGGAAATCTACCTGCCCATACAAGTAGTTTCCCTCTACCCTAGTGTGTTATGTAGCCTACTGCTACATCTGATACTAATAATGCACTCGCCTTTCTCAGCAAGCCCTCAGGTGAAGAGTTTGCCCCGCCCTAACGTGACATGTTCTACTAGCATAATCATTGATAATACCATAATACATTAATCTGTTTGTCATTATTCAATTATCCATGTATGTTCATGTTTATAACTTTAACATTTCTTAGCATTTCACTTTACAAAACCTTTAACACTTTACATCTTTCACATTTCATATTTCATATCCATTTCATTCACATTTCATTTTCATTTCATTTTAATTTCATTCATTCGCACTACAATTCTTTATACCTGTACATCAGTTAGTCCACATAGACATTGTAACGCCCCGAACCCTTAAACCTGGGTCCGGTGCATTATACTTGATAAAATCCTTGATGATCCATAAACCAATATATACGCAGCGGAAAACATAACCATAATCTCCATATAACATAATACCAGAGTTTACTAATTCTAACTATAATCCATATTAAATAATTCATCACCTGCATTTCCATAAATCTACATAACTCCCAAAACAATTCAGTATTTTCACAATCATTCCTTACTCAATAGTCTTAAAACATAAAGACACAAAACATAAATATTTACATTCCCCAAAATTAACATAGAAATATACCATTTTCTTTTTCTATTTCCCAATAATGCTATAAAAACCTCGAGCTCTCAAAGCTCAATCTCGAGAAAATCCTGGAAAAAAAAAAGATAAATTCATATTCGGGTGAGACACATCTTAGTAAAGGAAGAAACAATATATTAAAACAGTGTGTGGTCAACATGAGTTTATAATCAACATAATATTTAACATTTAAAAATTGTTAACATAATTTTTGAAATCATTCTCTGATCCTATTCAAAAACATACAAATGTTTGACCCACGAGATTACTCGAGGATAGGGGTGATTACCCGCCCATACAAGTAGCACCCCTTTGCTCTAATATTTAGGCAACCCAAAGGTCACAGCTAAAGCATACCAGGGCACTCACCTTACTCAGTAAGCCCTCAAGTGATAAATTGATCTCGTACTCACACCGTTCAACAATAGCTTACTGGCAAAGGCCCTAAGGATAGGGAGTTCTACCCGCCCATACAAGTAGGTTCCCTCTACCCTATTACGTTATGCGGTTACTGCCACATATGTAGCTACTAGTGCACTCGCCTTACTTAGCAAGCCCTCGGGTGAAAGGTGCACCTCGCCTAATCGTAACATGTTCTACTTACATACATACTTCTAATATCATAATACATCATTTTTTCTATCATTATTCAATCATACACATCTATTCATATTCATAGCTTAATATTGCATTGCATTTCACCTTAAGTAACTCTTTCCCAATCGTATCATTCATGTTTCACATTTCATTTCATTGCATTGTCATTCCATTGTCATTTCATTGCATAACGTTTTCATTTCATTCCTTTGTACTACAGCCGCTCTTTAGCCATCATCAATTAGTCCACATAGAAATGCGCTAGAATCTGCTAACAGTTAGTCCACATAGAAATGAGCTAAATCTACTAACAATTAGTCCACATAGAAATGCGTTAAAATCTGCTAACCCGACTTTCAGCTGTCGTACATTTACCCAGTATCTTTAAACTGTTTTACCCAGCATCTTTCAGCTGTTTACATGGTTGCATTAACGCACACAAGCAACATAGTCTATGTCATGTTCTATTCACAATGCATTACTTACTTAATCAGCATCTTATACATTTAACATATATTTTCACACAGCATTCTATTTACTCATGCCACACAATTTAGCAATAAAATTCATACACTACCTGTAAAATAAGCCAACCAACATTTAATGTTATATACTGAAAATACCTTTCATTTCTTACATAATTATCCTAAAAATATTTCTCACTTTCATTAGTTCATTTTCGCATATACATATCTAATAAACAATCCTAAACTAGAAAAAAAATATAATTTAAATAGTTGGCATTTTACCCATATCGAAACATATACACGTACATATAACACAATTTATTTTTTCATTAAATTCATAAAAATTCTGATCTAATATATATTTTTCCCCTTACCTGATTTCTTGAACTACGCCAACATGGATTTTGAAAAATACCTGCCGCATTCACCCAGACCATGAAATTAAAAACCCTAGTTCCATTAAATTAATCCTAAATAAAATACTATTTAAATATTTTCTAGGGCCATAATTCCCAAATAAATAATAATACCCGCAAATATAACCATTTTTCTAAATTTCTCAAATCTCACTCTCGCTTCGAAGTGGGGCCTAGAAAATCCCAATTGGAAAATTACCTACGCCAAAATGACGACGACAACGACTAGGACCCCGTGGTGGTGTCTGATCGTTAATTTAACAACATATTTAAAGGGAAATTGGAAAAATGGGGAAAAGTTACCTTTCCCCAGGAGCAGTGCCTAAGTCATTCCTATGACGAATCTGCTCCAATAGAAATGTCGGCAGCGGAACCAGAAATCCAACGGCACCTTCCGTTTCGCGATCCGTTGCAAACTCATCAAGAAATTGAGAGAATGAGAGAGATGGAGACGTAGTGGCTGCAAGCTGGCGAAGGAATTCCAGGGGGGGAAGCATGAGTCTTCTCTACCTTTAAAATCTTTCAATCCTTCCTGACTCTTCAGGAAGGATTGTTAGATTACATATATGTAATATAATATATTATATTATTATATTATATTATATAATTTAGTTAATAATTAAATATTTAATTATTTTAATTGAAATTTTTAATTTTAATTTAATTTAATTATTTATTGATTCATTTATTCTATTATTATTATTATTTTATTTATTTATTTATTATTTTATTATTATTATTATTTTATATTTTATTATTTATTTTTTTGGATTACTACAGATATGCGCTAGAATCTGCCAACACAGCTCTTTTTAGCTATTATCAATTAGTCTACAACTCCTTTTAGTTGTCATTGTATACATGGTTGCATTATCAAACACAGACAACATAGTCCTTATAAATTTCATTATCATTACATTTCTTACATAGTCTGCATCTCATACATTTAGCATATGTTCAAACAACATTATTATCCACTCATGCCACACATTATAGCAGAAAAGTTCATATATTACCTGTAAAATAAGCCAACCAACGTTTAACGTTTAATACTGAAAATAAACCTTCATTTCTTACATAATTATCCTAAAAATATTTTTCACTTTCATCGCTTCATTTTCACATATACATAGCTAAATAAGCAGCCCTAAACTTTAAATAAAAAAAAAAAAACATCATTTAAATGGTTGACGTTTTATACCCACATGAAAACATATATACATATATAACATAATTCATTTTAATTTAATATGAGAAAAACCTGGTTTAATATATAAATTTTTCCCTTACTTGAATCTTTAAAATTCACCAATAGGTATCCCAAACTAACGTCTGTGATGTTGACCCGAACTATGGTTCAAAAACCCTAGTTTAATTAAATAAACCCCAAATAAGCTATTTTTTCTGCATTTTCTCAACTTATAAACCTTAAATAAACTTATAAAAACTCAAAACTAAGAATCCAAACCCTTACCTCAACTTAAGAGTGTTTCCCAAAAAGCCCAGTTTAAGAAACTGATCCGCTAGATATGTAGAGAATCTTCCCTAGAACACCGTAGCAACTTCCGTTTAGCAATTCGAGCTGAATCAAGGCCGGAATCTTAGAAAGAAGGGAGAGGAATCATTTAGAGAGAGAAAAACTAAAGGAAAATTATTTTCCCTTGCAGAGAAGCTACCCCAAACCTTCTTATACTCGTCTTTGCCACGTGGACTCGTCGACGAGAAGATAAGACTCGTCGATGAACCACTGAAGAACACTCGTCGACAAGGTCGTGAGCTCGTCAACGAGTTTCAGATCAGCCAGAACCCTATCGGCTAATCCTCGTCAATGAGACATACATACTTGTCGACGAGTTTCTGAAGACCTCTCGTCGATGAGAAAATCCTACTCGTCGACGAGCACCTGTTTGTTATACTTTTACAATTTCTTTTCCCTTTCTCATATGAACTTTTCTTTTCCCCTCTTTTTCTTTATTCCTTATTTATCTTTTTCATTTATTATTTTTCCCAATTATTTTATCATTAAAATTTTTCAGGTCAATACATATACACACATAATTCACCAATCAAACAACTTAATTCACCTAAAAATTAGCGCATACATATTTCCCCAAATCCATATATGAAATTTCTAAACTATTAACCATGTTATCATTTTACTTGGGTTCCTGAAATACCACCCATTGGAGTCCTCAACCCTTACCTGTAGGGTCAAAAAACCCCCTATTCCTAAAAATATAATACCCTAATTTTACTTCACAAAACTCCAGTATATTCGCATATAATATAGAATTTGACCTCAAATGAATTGGGTAATACTAAAAATATTCAAAAAATCCACTCACCCTGGTTTTAGGATGGTTCCCAAAGTTCTCAAATTAACATTTTGCTCCGGCTATGTTGTAAAGAATCTCCCTAGGATCATCGTGGTAGCTTCTGATCGTCAAATTAGGGAGAGACGGAGCCGAAAACTTAGAGAGAAGTGAGAGAACCTTGTTTTTAGAGAGAGAAAATGAGAGAGAGAAATTCCTTTGCTAAAAATCCGTTTCCTGCATATTTATAGATGTCTTGACATGTGGCCCCGTCGATGAGCCACGTCACCTCATCGACAAGTCCAAAAGGAGTTTCGTCGACAAGCCCTTACTCCTCGTTGACAAAATTCAAGTCCTGAAAACCGTCCTCTCAGTAACTTCTCATCGATGAGACACGTGTCCAAGTCGACAAGACCTTGTTGACCTTCTTAAAATTTTCCTTTACTTCCTCCTTTATTTTATTAATTAATTACCATAATTCTATGGGTCTCTACATAGGGTACCACAAACCTAATTCGAAAATCCTAACATGGTATTCTTTTAACTGCTAACAAATTAGACTCCTTAGGGGTGGCCTAAAACCTTGCACACATACAAACACTAAGCATGATATCAAGTCGACTAGCTGTAAGATATAGGAGACTACCAATTATGCCACGATATAATTTCACATCAATATGGATGCCTTGCTCATCTTTATCAAGTTTTTTGGAAGAGCTCATGGGAGTTCTCAAAATTTTGTCATCTTCCATATTAAATTTCTTTAGGAAATCCCTAACATATTTAGATTGGCATATAAAGGTTCCATGTTTAGCTTGTTTGATTTGAAGACCTAAGAAGAAACTCAGTTCACCCATCATGCTCATTTCAAATTATGCATTGGGAAAACTCATTACACAGATCATCATTAGTTGTTCCAAAGATGATATCATCTACATATATTTGAACAAGGAGCATATGATCATTTTTAGATTTGATGAAAAGTGTAGTATCAATTTTGCCCCTGGTAAAACCATTTTCTAAGAGAAAACCACTAGGCCTCTCATACCAAGCTCTAGGAGCATGTTTCAATCTGTTCAAGGCTTAGGACAACCGATAGACATGATTAGGATATTTATGGCTTTCAAACCCTGGTGATTGTTCTACATACACTTCTTCATTTATATAGCTATTTAAGACGAAACTTTTAACATCCATTTAGTACAATTTAACGTTCTTAAAAGCAGCATAAACAAGCAACATACGAATGGCTTCCATTCTAGCTGCATAGGTTTCTTCAAAGTCTATCCCTTCTTCCTGACAATATCCCTGAGCAACTAGTCTAGCTTTGTTTCTAGTTACTACCCTATTTTCATCATTTTTATTTCTATAAACTCATTTACCCAATAATAGTATGATTGTTAGCTTTACTCTAATCCCAAGGGGGAGCGAATTAGAATTTTAAAATTCCTTCCCTAGGTCAATTAACCAGCAGCAGTATCACACAACCCTAGGATCAATCTAGTGCAGATATAAAATGAATCAATATATATGTTGAAATTAAATTACACAAATAAGCTTAATGTAATAACCCCAAAAAGGGTTATATAAGATTAGTAGAGTGATTCCCCAAAAAAAATAAAAATAAAAAAATAATTAATTAATTAATTAATTAATTAATCGAATTTAAAAAAATAAAAAAATTTAATGAAATAAAATTTATTCTTATTTTATTGATAAAATATATTATTATTAATATTAATTAAATTTATTATTATTATTATTATTATTATTATTATTATTATTATTATTATTATTATTATATCCTGAAGCTTCTAGCTTCAGCATTACTTTTTCTTCTTCTTCTTCTTCTTCTTCTTCTTCTTTTCTTCTTCTTTTCTTTTTCTTTCCTACATGCGTAGGTCTTCTCTCTCTCCTCTCATTCTCTCTCCCTCTCTCCTCAATTTCGTGACGGATTTTCGCCTGATTGAAAATCCGAAGATACCACTAGACTTCATTCTTCGCTGCCGTCATTTCTACCGGAGCGGATCGGTGGTAGGAGCGGCGTTGGCGTATTCCCTGGGGTAAGTCATTTTCCCATTTTTCTTTAGTTTCTTGAAAATTATAAGCCCAATTGACAAACGAACACCACCACGAGAATTTAGGGATGATTCTTTACAAGTCTAAAGGGATGGAATTCTCGTGGGGGTGTCGAGCCAAAACCCTAAATTTGGGGTATTAGGATTATTAAGGGGCTTATTTTTAATTAATTAACATTAATTTAAAAATGCTAAAATATTGAGTATCTAGGGTTGAAGTAGGATTTTTGGAATTTAGGACCTGGGTGAGCGCCGCGAGTGTAATTTTAGGACCCGCGGGCAAAATTTAGAAAATTAAGTGGGACTGTTAAATGTTAGTTTAAATATTAATTTGAAGTATATGGAGCTTAGGGAAGGTTAGATGGGTATTATTTTGGCGGAATAGATTAATTAATCTGGGGAAAATGTAAATTACAAGAGTTAAATTTCAGGCGCCAAACGACGTAGGATTTGGGTCCTAACGAGTCTCTCAGTAAGTCAGGTAAGGCGAGTAAATTATAATAGTTTTTTTATGAAATTAAGGGTTCCCAAGCCCTTAACAAATGAGTTTTTACCTTTTTTCTTGGATTTAGTGTTTAAGTTATGCATTTATGCACTGATGATTGTCAGATATATGTTGGTGTATGGTTTTGATTCATATTCATGAATGTTGGTTTCTATGTTCAGAATTGAGTGGGTTGCACTCAGATCATGATGTGTGTTGGGTGTGTGTGTGTGTGTGTGTGTGTGTGTGTGTGTGCTTGATGTCGTGACTTGGGTGAGCTGACCAGATTTTAGGGCGAGTTGACTCACCCAAGACCCAGTGGGTTTGGTTCATGAGTCAACCCAATGGACTAATATGGTATGTGTGCTTTGATGGAATTTAAAAAAAATTAGGTCGGCCCTGTTGAGTTTTAAAAGTGGCATTTGATTTTAAAAAGGGTCGGCCCATATGTGTTTTAAAAAAAAAAAAAAGCTTGGTTTTGGGCCGCGGGGTTGTTTTAAGAACAAAGGGGTTTGGGGATGGTTATGGTTTTATAAACAAAGGGGCTTTGGGCTTGGATTTGGTATTAGAAATTGGGCCACATGCTTGTTTTAAAAAGAGCTTTGGTCCTAGGTTTCTGTTTTAGAAATTGGGCCATGTGCTTGTTTTAAACACAAAGGAGTTTGGGCCTAGTTAGGGTTTTGGAAATTGGGCCGCATGGTTGTTTTAAAAACAAAGGGGTTTGGGCCTAGTTATTGTTTTAAAAACAGAGGGGCTTTGGTCCTGGCTTTTATTTTTCTTTAGAAATTGGGCTCGAGTATGGGTTTATAGTTTAGGCAATGGGGCTCAAGTCTGGTTATGTTCGATGGGTTTAAGGCTAATGAGAGTTTTGTGGGCTCAGTCCTAGTCCTGTTTTGTGGCTTTAGGTTCAGGCTAGGTTTGGTTGGTTTCAATGTAGGCTAGGGGTTTGTGGACTCAGTCTAGGCTGCGTGTTGGTCCTACATCTGGTCTGGCTCTATAGGTTTGAGTATGGTCCTTTGGGTTCAAGTCTGGTATAATTTATGGGTTCAAGTCTAATTTGGTCTTGTGGCTTCGGTTCTAGTCTTGATTGGGTTCTCTAGGGGAGCCTATACATATATACAAGGATAATGAATCCCTCTCTTGCTTTGAGTACATGTGACATAGAATAGGTTAAAGAAGGAGAAGCCAAATTACTTGAGGTCTTTCACTCCTCCGATCTTCTTTTCCCTTTGCCTATGTATGTTTGAAGGCTGTCGTGGATGCTGGGAGTACACCTTCGCATGTTAGGGGGCACTTATGTGTGCCTTGGGAGTGGAGTGAGGACTCCAACCTTTGGAGTTCCTAGGGTTCTACCCCTTTGATCCTATCTTTAAGAATTTTCTGTTCCTACTCTACGAATTTCTCCCTTTGAACTCTCTATGTTGATCTTTATGAGTACTGAGTTCTATTTTGGTCTGTGCAAGACACTTTAATTTATAGGGCTAGGTCTAGGTCAATCTATGCGATGTCTAGTCTTTCTCTTTTTCATTATTTCCTTCCTTCAACAAATCAATCTCCTATCCTTGTCATCTAGCTGATTCTCCCTTCCATAGAGAGTCTGGCCAAATATATAGGGGATACATCCCAAAAATCTTTTAATTAATTTCAAATTTTGTTCCTTACGCAGATTGATCTACCTTCCTTTTGGATGCAGGTATCTACGGAGGTGTTGTCGGATATTCCTGTAGTAGAGGAGCTGCTTTGGTCCCACCATTTTGAATTAGGGTTTAAACTTGCATTCTCCTGTATGTACCCTTTCAAATTTGAATCCTTACCCTCTGTGTATCGCATATGTCTAATTAAAATGTATGCCTGATGTATTCGTACCTCTATTTTTTTATAGATATTTAGAATACTCTTAGTTGAAATCTTTGAAACCCTATAATGTGATTGAGATTTACGTCTATACATAGTTTCAAAGATTAGCTTATTGGTACACTTTTGTGCTTGATTGGATATAGTCATTACTATTAAGTGTTGATTGCACACATATAGCCCTGAGCTTATTGTTCTTACATTATTGGTATGCATTGATTGATACTGGTGCAAATCTTCTTAATTGAGAAGTAAATATTTTGTACACAAATTGTATTGTGATTCTGTTGTATTCCAGGCATGACCTGAGAGGGCAGTGATCCAGTCCAGAAGGATTGGTTGTAAGAGGTTGAGGTCAGCCCTGTGTTAATTTGTCTTGGTTGTATTTCAGTGCCGCTCCACCCGTGAAGTGAGCCTTAGTGTAATCTTTGTGCTTATGAGCCAAGGCAGGGACGTAGGCATTTTGTTAAACCTCAATAACATATTTGGTGCTATCTTTCTTTACCTGCTTTACCTTGCATGCATAATTAGCTTATTTGTGTAATTTAATTTCCAACATATATATTGATTCATTTTATATATGCACTAAATTGATCCTAGGATTGTGTAATATTGCTGCTGATTAATTGACCTAGGGAAGAAATTTTAAAATACCAATTCACCCCCCTCTTGGGATTATAGTAAAGCTTACAATCATACTATTATTGGAACTAAATGGGTTTATAGAAATAAAAATGATGAAAATAGGGTAGTAACTAGAAATAAAGCTAAACTAGCTGCTCAGGGATACAATCAGGAAAAAGGGATAGACTTTGAAGAAACCTATGCTCCAGTAGCTAGAATGGAAGTCATTCGTATGTTGCTTGCTTATGCCGCTTTTAAGAGCTTTAAAGTGTACCAAATGGATGTTAAAAGCGCCTTTTTTAAATGACTATAAATGAAGAAGTGTATGTAAAACAACCGCCAGGGTTTGAAAGCTATAAATATCCTAGCCATGTCTATCAATTGTCCAAAGCCTTGTACATAGTGAAACATGCTCCTAGAGCTTGGTATGAGAGGCTTAGTGGTTTTCTCTTAGAAAATGATTTTACCAGAGGCAAAATTGACACTACACTTCTCATAAAATCTAAAAATGATCATGTACTCCTTGTCCAAATATATGTAGATGATATCATCTTTGGAGCAACTAATGATGATCTCTGTAATGAGTTTTCCCAAAGCACGCAAAGTGAATTTGAAATGAGCATGATGGGTGAACTGAGTTTCTTCCTAGATCTTCAAAACAAACAAGCTAAACATGGAACCTTTATATGCCAATCTAAATATGTTAGGGATTTGCTAAAGACATTTTATATGGAAGATGGAAAAATTTTGAGAACTCCCATGAGCTCTTCCACAAAACTTGATAAAGATGAGCAAGGAATCCATGTTGATGTGAAATTATATTGTGGCATGAATGGTAGTCTTCTTTATCTTACAGCTAGTTGACCTGATATCATGTTTAGTGTGTGTATGTATGCAAGGTTTTAGGCTGCTTCTAAGGAGTCTCATTTGTTAGCAGTTAAAAGAATACTTAGGTACCAAGTTGGGACTACCAAATTAGGTTTATGGTACCCTATGTAGAGACCCGTATAATTATGGTAATTAAATAATAAAAGAAAGGATGAAGTAAAGGAAAATTTTAGGAAGGTCAACAAAGTCTCATCGATGAACTCTCCAGGCTTTTGGGATCGTTGGCATGGACACATTTCTCATCGATGAGAAGTTACCGAGAGGACGGTTTTCAGGACCTGAATTTCGTTGACGAGGAGTAAGGGTTCATCGACGAAACTCCTCTTGGACTTATCGATGAGGTGACGTGGCTCGTCGACAAGGCCACGTGTCAAGACATCTATAAATATACAGGAATCAAGTGTTTAGCAAAGGAATTTCTCTCTCTCTCTCTCTCTCTCTCTCTCTCTCTCTCTCTCTCTCTCTCTCTCTCTCTCTCTCTCTCTCATTCTCTCATTTTCTTTCTCTAAAAACGGGGTTCTCTCACTTCTCTCTAAGTTTCTGGCTCCGTCTCTCCCCGGTTCGACAATTAGGAGCTACCACAGTGATCCTAGGAAGATTGTCTACAACATAGCCAAAGAGAAATGTTGATTTAAGAAGTTTAGGAACCATCCCAAAACCAGGGTGAGTGGATTATTTGAGTATTTTCAGTATTACCCAGTTTATTTGAGGTCAAATTCTATATTATATGCGAATATACTAGAGTTTTGTGAAGTAAAATTAGGGTATTATATTTTCAGGAATAGGGGTTTTGGGACCCTACATGTAAGGATTGAGGACCCCAGTGGGTGGTATTTCAGAAACCCAAGTGAAATGATAACATGGTTAATAGTTCAGAAATTTCGTATATGGATTTGGGGAAATATGTATATGATAATTTTTAGGTGAATTCAGTTGTTTGATTGGGGAATTATGTGTGTATATGCAATGACCCCAAAAATTTTAATGATAAAATAATTTGAAAAAATAATGAAAAATAAATAAGGAATAAAGGAAAATAGGGGAAAAGAAAAGTTTAGATGAGAAAGGGAAAAGAAATTGTAAAAGTATAACAAATAGGTGCTCGTCAAAGAGCAGGGATTTCTCGTCGACGAGAGATCATCAAAAACTCATCGATAAGTATGCATTGTCTCGTCCACGAGGATTAACTGAGAGGGTTCTGGCTGTTCTGAAACTCGTTGACGGGCTCATGGCCTTGTCGACAAGTGTTCTTCAGTGGTTCGTCGATGAGTCTTATCTTCTGGTCGACGAGTCCACGTGGCAAAGACAAGTAGCTTCTCTACGAAGGTAAATAATTTTCCTTCAATTTTTCTCTCTCTAAACTTTTCCTCTCCCTTCTCTCGAAGAATCCAGCCCGGATTCAACCCGAATCGCTTAGCGAAAGTCACTAAGATGTTCTAGGGAAGATTCTCCACATATCTAGTGGATCAGTTTTGTTGGACTAACAAGATTTACAATTCTTATTTTGATGATAACAAATCATGATGTGTTTAATGTGGTTTAAGTGAAAGTTTTTCAGAAAAAAGGCAAAGCATAAAGGTAGTGACAAAGCTCAAAAGGATGATAAAGCTTATGGATTAAAAAGAAATCTTGAAGAGCATGAGGATTAAAGATAACTTGATGAATGCTCGAAGAAAAGATCAGAAACTCAAAGATGATGGAAGAACAAGAACTTACTTGAAGATCAAAGGATTAAAATTTTAAAGATGTTTGAATGTAAGTACTTCAAGTAAATTTCAAGTTTAAACTGATTTGAGGCTCTCATAAAATCAAAAGAAACTCAGAAATATATTTTTAAGAAAACTTGAAAGAATGTTTTTCAAATCAAAGAAACAAAAGGTTTCTGAAAAAGAAAATATTTTGAAAAACAAAAAGGCCAGGTAATAGTCCTCTTATGGCAGGCAACTGCCAAATTAAATGAAGAATTTTTTCAAAGAGACAGTAGCATGCTAGGAGATTGTCTGAACATAGCCAGGCACTTGAGTGGTTATACCAGGCGACTGCCTTGGTTCTGGCAGGTAACTGCCAGTGTTCTGTGTTGTGAGTTTGTTCTATGACAAGCAACTGCCACCCAAACGTTGGCTTAAAAAATCTTAACGGAATGATATTTTGAATGAAGTTTTTGGACACTATTATTTTGAAGAACTTGGAAACTACTTCAAGGAAACTTTGGGGGTAACACCAAACTTCAAAGATTTTAACACCAAGAAATTTCCAACAATCAAAGCTCTCTAAAAAGCTCTCAAATGCTCTTGTGTTCATCCACCTTCAACTACTGAGTTATTGCTGATACAAACTTCGAAGTAAAGCTTTCAAAGTCTGAATCTTTCAAATTTTGGAAGATACTTGATGATCTAAATTGAGTATTAAGCTTCAAATTCTTTTATATTTGAATTACTTTGATGTATTATTGCTCTGAATGTTGTACTAACCTACTCTACTGTGAGAGTGTTTTCTTGTACACAAACTCTTCTCTATCTTGGTTCTTGTTTATAGAAGATTCAGTATTGTAGAATCGTTGGACCAAATGAGGGAATTTCGTTTGGAGAGGCAGACGCTAGCCTAATGGAAGGAGTGATTGTAATTGGTATTGTTCCACCCGTCAATGAAACTGAATTAGTGAATCCTTTGGTGGTTTGCCAAAGGCGAGGACGTAGGTTAGGTATAAGCCAAAGCTCGTAAAAATCTTGTGTCTCTCTTCTTCCTTTCTCTTTATTTTTCAGCAATACTTACAACTTGTGTGTATGCTTTAAATTGTTAATTCTGAGTGTATGGTTGTTAAATAGACTAGAGAATAATTTGTTTTGGCTTGCTCAGCATTGATTGCGAAAACCGAAAGGGTCTACGTTGGTTTATCATCCTAAACCTATTAATCTGAAGGTTTGTTTAAAAGCCAAACACAAAGAAGAATTGTAAGTTTGGAATAAACAAGGACTTGCATAAATTCAACATGCCTTACTATTTATTACAGGGTTATTGATATTAAGATCAAGATTTTGATTATCTTGTTGATTGGTTGTGGTTGAACTGTGTTGCAAATTTATTTGTTGTGATTGTTGATATATAAACGAAGAATTGAACTTGAAATAATTCTAAAATTCCAATTCACCCCCCCCCCCTTTTTGGGAAAGCTATCCTAATTTCAATTGGTATTAGAGCCTAGTTATAGCAAATTCCTAACAAGAAGCTATAAAAAGATCTACATGGTTGACATAGGAATAGCTCCTTTTGGAGAGGGTCAATCCTCAACTCGTCCACCAATATTTTGTGGACATAACTACACCTTTTGGAAAAAGAGAATGCAAATCTACCTCCAACACATGGACTAGAAAGCATGGGAAGTAGTTATGGATGGAGACCTCATTCCCACCAAGATAATAGATGGAAAACATATTCCAAAAGAGAAAAAGGATATAAATGATTCATATTATAAGATGCTTCAAATAAACTCAAGTGCTATAAATGCTTTGTATTGTACTTTAGATGCTAACGAATTTAATAGGGTCATGGCTTGTAAAGCAGCTAAAGAAATATGAGACAAATTGGAAGTAACATATGAAGGAACTATTTATGTTAGGGACAATAGGATAGACATGTTAACAAGCGAATATGAAGCTTTCAAGATGAATTCAGATGAATCCATACCAAGTATGTACACAAGATTCACCCACATAATTAATTCCTTAAGCGCCTTAGGAGAAACTTATACCACCTACGAAATGATTAGGAAAATTTTGAGAGGCCTTCCCTCCATATGGGAACCTAAGGCTACAGCAATTATCGAAGGAAGAAGCCTTAAGACCACCTCCTTAGATGAACTCATAGGTTCACTCCTTACCTATGAAATGGCTCTAAAAGAAAGAAATCTTGAACCAAAGCACAAGAAATCGATTGCTCTAAAAGCATCAAGTCACAGCTCAAGTGAAGAAGAAAGTGAAACAAGTGACTTAGATCAAGATAAATTAACATTCATCACTAAGAGACTAGGAAAGTTTTATAGAGGGAATAAAAGATTTCCTAAGAAGTTCTACTAAAAGGCCCCTAAAACTATTACACCTAGACTTATTCGACCCAACTAGAACCTTAAGTCTACGAGGAAAACAATATGCTTTTGTACTAGTGGATGATTATTCAAGATTCACTTGCATATTATTCCTAACAAATAAAGATGAAGCTTGTGACATGCTAATCACCTTATGTAAGAAATTACAAAATGAAAAGGGCTATAATGTAACATGTTTTAGAAGTTATCAAGGTAGGGAATTTAGAAAGAATGAAGTTGATAAATTCTGTAATGAATATGAAATAAACCAAAATTTTTCAGCACCTAGAATTCCACAACAAAATGGAGTTGTAGAAAGAAAAAATAGAACCCTACAAGAAATGGCAAGAACAATGATAAACAAAAATCATCTACCTAAATACTTTTGGGCTGAAGCTATACACACAGCATGTTATATTGTAAATAGGGTATCTATAAGATCAAGTATAGATAAAACACCATATGAACTATGGAAAGGAAGAAAACCTATTATCTCTTACTTTCATGTATTTGGATGCAAATGTTTCATCCTCAACACTAAAAATGATTTAGGAAAGATTGATGCAAAATCTGATAAAGGTATCTTTTTAGGCTACTCTACAAATAGTAAAGCCTATAGGGTTTATAATAGGAGAACTCTCACTATCATTGAATCAATACACATAACATTTGATAAATCAAACATTTATGAAAATAAAATTAAGAATGATGAAAAAGAAGATATTCCACAAAAAGAAGAAGATCTTGAAATAAAGGAAGAAAATAATAATGAGACTTCAAATGAAAACATTGTAGAAAATCTAGAACTACCTAAAGAATGGAAATATTCTAAAAGTCATCCAAAAGAACAAATACTTGGAGAAACATCAAAAGGAATAACCACTCAAGCCTCATTAAAAAATATTTGCAACCATTATGCCTATTTATCTCAAGATGAACCCAAAAATATTGAATAAGCTTTAAAAGATGACTTTTGGATTATAGCTATGCAAGAGGAACTAAATCAATTTGAAAGAAGTCAAGTGTGGGAACTTATACCTAAACCCAATGACAAATCAATCATAGAAACTAAATGGGTGTTTAGAAATAAAAATGACGAAAATGGAGTGGTTGTAAGAAATAAAGCTAGGCTAGTAGCATAAGGTTATAATCAAGAAGAAGGTATCGATTACGATGAAAACTTTGCCCCCGTAGCAAGAATGGAAGCAATTAGGATGATCTTAGCTTATGCAGCCTACAAGGACTTCAAATTATACCAAATGGATGAAAAAAGTGCTTTCTTAAATGGATATATAATTGAAGAAGTATATGTGAAACAACCTCCAGGTTTTGAAAATTCAAAAAATTCAGATCATGTATTAAGTTAACTAAAGCTCTATATGGATTGAAACAAGCTCCTAGAGCTTGGTATGAAAGGCTAAGCAAGTTTCTAATTCAAAACAATTTTTCAAGAGGAAAGATAGATAGTACTTTATTTATAAAAATCAAAAACAAAGACATGCTTATAGTACAAATTTATGTTGATGATATTATTTTTGGAGCAACTCATAAGGATTTGTGTAATGAATTTGCTAAGTCTATGCAAAAAGAGTTTGAGATGAGCATGATGGGAGAGTTAAATTACTTTTTAGGATTACAAATCAAACAAGGAAAAAAATGGAACTTTCATAAATCAAACTAAATATATTAAAGACATGTTAAAGAAGTTTGATATAGAAGAAAGTAAACCTATAAGAACTCCCATGAGTACTTCAACTAGTCTTGACAAGGATGAAAAAGGGAAATAAGTAGATACTAACCATTATCGAGGTATGATTGGAAGCTTACTTTACTTAATAGCAAGTTGACCAGATATTATGTTTAGCGTATATATGTGTGCTAGGTTCCAATCAGCTCCTAAGGAATCACATCAAACAGCGGTTAAAAGAATCCTTAGATATCTACTAGGTACACTTGAACTAAGTTTATGGTATCCAAAGGAAATTGAATTTGAAATGATAAGCTATTCTGATGCAGACTTTACTGGATGCAAGATAGATAGAAAAAGCACAAGAGGAACGTGTCATTTTTTAGGACACTCTTTAGTATCATGGTCTTTAAAGAAACAAAACTCTATAGCTCTATCCACAGCAAAAGTGGAATACATAGCTGCAGGGAGTTGTCGTGCCCAAACATTGTATATGAAACAAAAACTAAAAGATTTTAAAATTCAATATCAAACTATTCCAATAAAGTGTGACAACACAAGTGCCATAAATATTTCAAAAAATCTAGTATCTCACTCAAGAACAAAACATATTGACATAAGCCATCACTTCTTGAGAGATCACGTGCAAAACGAAGACATAACGTTAGAATTTGTAAATACAAATGACCAATTAGCTGATATATTTACAAAACCTCTATCTGAAGAGCGATTCATATTTATTAGAAGAGAATTGGGTATGATGCATATTCAAGAAGTAAACTAATTTTTTTTTTTTTTTTTTTTTTTTTTTTTGCTTGACAAGCAACTGCCAGGCTACTGACTTTTCAAATTCTTCATTGACAGGCGCCTGCCTTTTTCTAGCAGGTGACTGCCTCGCGGCGGGTAGGGTTTAAAACCCTATTTTATGTCATTTTAACTTCCTTCAGGCGACTGCTTCTTCTTCTCCCTCTCCAAAATTCTTCTTTCCTATTCTTTTCAACACAAAGTCTTCTTCCAAATCAGTCTAAAACCGAGCATCAAATCTAACCTCCGCACCAAATCGCGAGTATAACCTAGGGTTTATCAGCTCTTCTCTTCTATACAAACATGCCACAAATAAAATCAACTGGTAACAAGGGTCTTCATCTTCGACAAGGATCAACAATGATGAAGTGGAGAAATAGTTAGTAACTCCACATGCTAAGCAACTCTATAGAAACCAAATCTCCTCAGCCGAACCCATTCTAGGTAAAGTTCTTGATGTTACATTCTTAAATTCAGATTTTCCTAAAATTATGGAACTTTTCAAGGAAATTAGGTGGGATCGGTTTATTACTTATTAAGAAAAGGGATACTATCCAAACATGGTTCAGATTTTCTATGCAAATATGGAAAAGGATGAATTTGGGATCAAGACAAATCTTTTAAGGCAAAATATTCATCTTACTCCCATATCCTTGGGAAAAAATTTTGGAGTCAAGCCAAGAGATTTTGAGGTCCACATTGTTGAGAAACAATGGATTATGTCCCAAGGATTCACTCTAGAGGAATTTTTACCTCTAGTCATAACTGATACACCTGTCAACTTTGGACATCCACCTCTTTACAAACAGCTCATTCTACAAGCTCTAATCCTGCACAAACTTATTACATACAATATCCTACCACGTTCCGGTTCTCATGATCATATTTCATTCTTAGATTGTTTTGTAATGTGGTGTATTCTTAAAGGGAAAAAGTTGGATCTTCTAAGTTTACTTATAAAGTGGATTATTATGAAAGTTGATGCCCCTCGTGTCATTCTACCATATACTGGGATGTTAAATATGGTATTTACTAATTTCAATGTTCTTACACTATCATTTAACTTCACTAGAAAAACCCATTATAATATCTTTTCTGATACTATTCTTAAGCATATGGGATATAAGAATTCTCCTCAAAAGTGGTTTCATAAGGGACATCGTCACGTATCATCTGCACCACCACCTCAGTCTTCCATACCAGCATCTTCAGTTCAACTTGACCCAGAAACTCTTTCTTGGTTCGTTCCATTTTTTAATCACTATACGACCTTCAGTGATGAAATGCAATCTGGACTTGGTACTCTAAGGGTGAAGGTCTCTACTGTAGAAACTCATTGTTCAAGCCTTGTTCAGCGAGTTGACAAGATTGAACAACATTTGGCCAACTTCTTTAAAGGCAAATCTCCAATGGATATCAGCTCTGCTCCATTAAGTGATGATGAATCTGCTGAACAAGAAGAAGAAGATGATGAAGAAGAAGAAAGTGGATCTATGGAAGCCTCTGATTGATGTGTTTCATTTATGAGCTATTTAAAAAACTTTTGTCTATGTATTAGTAGTATGTTCTTTATGTTTACAAGTACTATGTATTGCAGCACTTCTTTATTTTTTATTACTCTTTTCTCCTTTTTGATTGATGTCCAAAGGGGGAGATGTTTGAGAGAATGGAGTGCAAAAATGAAAAATACTAATATGCTATGATTTGTAAGACTATGAATACGTATGGATTGTATTATCTTCTATGGATCTTGTATGAAACAATGTATGGATTATTTTGCAAGTACCAAAAATTCATTACTTATGTGACTATGGATATATCATGCTTGTTGAAAGGGGGAGCCATAAGTATTATCCCTTATTATTTTTGCTCTCGATTTTTCATCATCAAAAAGAGGGAGATTGTTGGCCTAACAAGGCTTACAATTCTTATTTTCATGATAACAAATCATGATGTGTTTAATGTGGTTCAAGTGAAAGTTTTTCAGGAAAAAGGCAAAGCATAAAGGTAGTGACAAAGCTCAAAAGGATGATAAAGCTTATGGATTAAAAAGACATCTTGAAGAGCATGAGGATTAAAGATAACTTGATGAAAGCTTGAAGAAAAGATCATAAACTCAAAGATGATGGAAGAACAAGAACTTACTTGAAGATCAAAGGATTAAAATTTTAAGGATGTTTGAATATAAGTACTTCAAGTAAATTTCAAGTATAAACTGATTTGAAGCTCTCATAAAATCAAAAGAAACTCATAAATATATTTTTAAGAAAACTCTAAAGAATGTCTTTCAAATCGAAGAAAAGAAAGGTTTTTGAAAAAGAAAAGTTTTTGAAAAACAAAAGGGCCAAACGACTGTCCTCTTGTGGCAGGCGACTGCCAAATTAAATGAAGAATTTTGTTTAAAAAAGATAGTAGCATGCCAGGAAAATTCCTAAACATATCCAGGCGCCTAAGTGGTCATACCAGGCGACTGCCAGTGTTCTGTGTTGTGAGTTTATTCTATGACAAGTGACTACCAAGTCATGGCAGGCGACCGCCACTCGAACGTTGGCTTAAAAACTCTTAAAGGAAAGATTTTTTGAATGAAATTTTTGGACACTATTATTTTGAAAAACTTGGAAACTACTTCAAAAAAACTTTGGGGGTAAGAAATTACTTTTAAACATACATAAATATCCCCAAACTTCAAAGATTTTAACACCAAGAAATTTCTAACAATCAAAGCTCTCTAAAAAGCTCTCAAATTATCTTGTGTTCATCCATCTTCAACTACTGAATTATTACTGATACAAACTTCGAAGTAAAGCTTTCAAAGTTTGAATCTTTCAAATTTTGGAAGATACTTGATGATCTAAATTGAGTATTAAGCTTCAAATTCTTTTATATTTGAATTACTTTGAAGTGTTATTGTGCTGAATGTTGTACTAACCTACTCTGCTGTGAGAGTATTTACTTATACACAAACTCTTCTCTATCTTGGTTCTTGTTTATAGACGATTCAGGGCTGTAGAATCGTTGGACCAAATGAGGGAATTTCATTTGGAGAGGCAGGCTCTAGCCTAACAGAAGGAGTGATTGTAATCAGTATTATTCCACCCGTCAATGGAACTAAATTATTGAATCCTTTAGTGCTTTGCCAAAGGTGAGAACGTAGGAAGGGTATAAGCCGAACATCATAAAAATTTTGTATCCCTCTTCTTCCTTACTCTTTATTTTTCAGCAATACTTACAACCTGTGTGTATGCTTTAAATTGTTAATTCTGAGTGTATAGTTGTTAAATAGACCGAAGGATAATTTGTTTTGGCTTAATCAGCATTAATTGCGGAAACTAAAAGGGACTACATTCGTTGATCATCCTAAACTTATTAATCTGAAAGTTCATTTAAAAGCCAAACACAAAGAAGAATTGTGAGTTTGGAATAAACACAGGGCTTATATAAATTTAGCGTGCTTTACAATTTATTATAGGGTTATTGATATTAAGATCAAGATTTTGACTATCTTGTTGATTGGTTGTGGTTGAATTGTGTTGTAAATTTATTTGTTGTGATTGTTGATATATAAACAAAGAACTAAACATGAGATAATTCTAAAATTCCAATTCACCCCCCCCCCCCACCCCCTTTCTTGGGAAAGCTATCCTAATTTCAAGTTTCTTAAACTGAGCTTTTTGGGAAATGCGCCTAAGTTGAGGTAAGGGTCTAGATTCTTAGTTTTGAGTTTTTATAAGTTTATTTATTGTTTATAAGTTGAGAAAATACAAAAATAATAGCTTATTTGGGGTTTATTTAATTAAACTAGGGTTTTTGAACCAAGGTTCGAGTGAGCATCATAGGCGTCAATTTGGGATACCTATTGGGGAATTTCAAGGATTCAGGTAAGGGGGAAAATTATATATTAAACCAAGTTTTTCTCGTATTAAATAAAAATGAATTATCTTATTTATATATATATATATATATATATATGTTTTTATGTGGGTATAAAATGCCAACCATTTCAATAATGTTTTTTTTTTAGTTTAGGACTGCTTATTTAGTTATGTATATGTGAAAATAAAGCGACGAAAGTGGAAAATATTTTCAGGGTAATTATGTAAGAAATGAAGGTTTATTTTCAATATTAAACGTTAAATGTTGGTTGGCTTATTTTACAGGCAATGTATGAACTTTTATGCTAAAATGTGTGGCATGAGTGGATAATAATGTTGTTTGAACATATGCTATATGTATGAGATGCAGGCTATATAAGAAATGCAATGATAATGAAATTTATAAGGACTATGTTGTTTGTGTTTGATAGTGCAATCATGTATACAATGATAGCTAAAAGGAGCTGTAGACTAATTGATGACAGCTAAAAAGAACTGTGTTAGCAGATTTTAGTGCATATCTATGTGGACTAACTGAGGTACAGCTAAAAGGAGCTGTAGTGTGTATGAATGAAATGTAAATGAAATGAAAAGGAATTGTCAATAAAATGGATACGAAATATGAAATGTGAACGATATAAAGTGTTAAAGGTTATGTAAAGTGAAATGCAGTGAAATGCTAAAATTATGAACATGAACAGATATGGATAATTGAATAACGACAAATAGATTAATGTATTATGGTATTATCAGCAATTATTCTAGTAGAACATGTCACGTTAGGGTGGGGCAAACTCTTCTAGGAGAAAATAAGGTGTAATAGATTTTTTTTTTTTAATGTAAAGTGCTTACCTAAATTGTGACCGTTGATTTTTAAAGTGTATTGGTGTCAACAAGTCGGCCATGTAAAGAGGATACATGGCTTCTAGAAAAGGAGAGGAGTCATGGCATGCCTCTCTCTCTCTCTCTCTCTCTCTCTCTCTCTCTCTCTCTCTCTCTCTCTCTCTCTCTCTCTCTCTCTCTCTCTCTCTCTCTCTCTCCATACACACACAGCAAAAGCATGGCCTTTTTTTGGCTTTCAAAACTCCTATCTAACTTTTTGATAATTTTGAATTGCATGCAAAATTAGCAAATAAATGTCAAGCAATTAAATATCTCATTTAATTTTTTTTATTCTTTAAACGTGAAGAATTTACATGTTTCCATTTATGATTTCGAGAAGAAAGAAAATGTTTTATATATGCACTAGATTACAGTAGATTTTTGTTCAGGTTAATCAGTTGTATTTAATAGTTTTCTACTGGTGATGCTTTTGGGAGAATTTTGTTTGGTTATTGTAATCTCTCGGGACTGTAAATGTAATCATAGTATTCCTCCGCCATAAGTGAGGACAATTAATAAAATTACAATGGGTCTTTCATCAGAGATTGATACATGAGATAAAGAGCAAATTTTGAGGATAAAATTTTATAAGGTGGGGAGAATGTAGAGACCCAGAAAATTTAAATTGTGAAAATAATAAAGGAAAGGGAAAAGAGAGGAAAAGAAATTTTAAAAGGGGCATCAGCAAGGACTTGTTGACGCATACACGTTTCTCGCCAACGAGGAGACACCGAGAGCAAAGAATTTCGGGCCATTAATGGCTTGTCGACGAACTCACTATCTTCGTCCATGAACACCCTTCTGTGACTCGTCAACGAGTACACCTGTATGCGTCAACAAGACCAATGAGGACATTCTTCGACGAAGATAATGGGTTCATCGATGAGTCCCTGCTGATGCCCATTTTAAAATTTATTTTCCCCTTTTTTCCCCTTCTCTTCTCTTTCCTTTATTATTTTCATAAATTAAATTTTCCGGGTCTCTACACATAGCACTTGAATTTATTTGCAACATCTTAAGATCATTTTCAGTCATCTCTTTTTCTTCTTGAGGTATTTCATTACATCCTATGGTTTTAGTGGGGATAAGGTAACCATGTGTGACAACCTTCCATGCTTTCCAATCCATAGTATGTAAATAAATTTTCATTCTTTGTTTCCAAAAGGTATAGTTTTCACCACAGAACATAGGTGGTCTATTTGAGGATTGACCTTCAGCAAAGGGAGATACAACTAGGTGTGCCATAGAGATCTTTATGTAATTTTTAGGTTAAGATTTACTACAACCTCATACTGATACCAATTGAAAAGTAAGTGTACTCCGAGAGGGGGGTGAATTGGGATTAAAAATTTCTTTTGAAACTTTTTTAGTTAATTCTTTCTTAACCTTTAGTTTCAGCAAACACACAAGTAAGATTTGAATTTAAATCACAAGTCCAGTTGAGAATTAATTTAGTTATAATTCTTTATGAATGACAATACCAAATTAAATACTTTGTAGGTCTCTCAAGACTTCTTCCAGTAGCTTAGACCAACACCCAATGAATTTATTTAATCAATCAAGATAAGCTTCAATATTGTTGAGAATTCCACTTGTGATCTTGTCCCACATTGAAAAATTAGAGTGGATGATGGGTGCTTATATACATGGTTGGGCTCAAGACTCAATAGAAGCTTTTGGGTCAAGTTGGTGTTCTCCCATGTGTATCGAGCCCACCCACAGGCTCCTCCGGTCCTAACAAGTGGTATTAGAGCCGATGGTTCGTAACTTTAGGTGAGCAACATCGTAAAAAGTCAAGACATGAAATTCATTCTCTTAACGTGCTAATAGTTGGAGGACCAAGTGTGTGACTAAGGCCAATAAGGATCATCTAGCCTAGGGATGGATTTGAATAGGGTCAAGACATGGGAGGTAGGATTGGTTTGGAGGCACGTGGAATACAATCTGAGGCATGTAAGGCGCCAGTGGTAAGGCCCACTTGAGCAACTATTGGGGAATTGGGCTTACTCCCATAAGGGAGATGTTTCTCGTTCAAGGGGGAACGGTTGAAACTCACAAATGAGGGGGAGATTGTTGAGAATTCCACTTGTGAGCTTATCCCACGTTGGAAAATTAGAGTGGATGATGATGCTTATATACATGGCTGGGCTAACGATCCAATAGACTTAACCTTTTGTGTCATGTTGGTGTTCACCCATGTGTATCAAACCCACCCATAGGCTCCTACAATCCAAACAAATATAAAACAATATAATAATTCCAGCAATGCTTCCAAGATTCAGCTTTTGAATATGTCAATCCACTCAACAAGATTATCTTGATTTCTCAATTTGAAACACAATAGAAAATTCAACCAAGCTTCCAAAACTCAAAAATTGATGTCAAATATGCAACTTCAATTATGCAACCAATCAATATATTGGTGAGCTTTAGTATTGATCAAGCAACATACTCTGGTATTGATCAAGCAACATACTCCCTTATGGTTTCCACAATTCCCAAAAGCAAATTAATTTTCAGCGATTAAATAATCAATCCATGTAATTTATATATGTGTAGAAAATTAAATTTACAACCACGCAAAGAGTAGGGAAGAGAAAGACATCGAGATTTTACAAGGTTTGGCTATACCTGCCTATGTCCTCACCTTAGGCAAACCACCCAAGGATTACACTATACCGCTCCCCTAACCAGGCGAAGCAAACCTTTTACACACTCCTTCAAGTAGGATAGAGCATTTAATTAGATTTTCTCAAATTTCGATAAATAGTTAGCATTTAATAGAATTAGACGACATTTACACAGCAGAGGAGATAGGCGCAGTGTGAGAATTATAGTGAGAAATTCACAAGCGTAAGAGTTACAGGGAGAATTACAGAGAAATTCACATACAAGCGGTGTGGGAATTTTGGAAAGAAATGAAAAGAGAGAAGTTCAGACAAACTGACAAGATAAAACAATTCTTAGGGCATTCAAAGAGCACCAAAGTAGCATACAATAAAAAAGAGGCATCATATTTTAGTTCAAAGTTGGAGGATTTTGAAGACCAGAGGTAGGTCTTAGTTTTAATTCTATTTTTTTTTTCTTTTTTGTACTTAATTTAGTTTGAAAATCTGTTGCAAGTCATTGACTCGACCCACTTTAAGGGCCTAATAAGCCGACACATTTGTTCGGGTTGACCCATTTGACTCAAGAACTTACAAACTCAGGACCCAAACCCAATTTGGATTTGGGTCTATTAGTACATGAATCTAGAAGTGGGCTTAGCCCACCTATATAAATTTGAACCCAATTATGTTATAAAATCAATAGTGGACCTAAGCCCAATTCTGTCTAAAAACCCACAGTGGGTCTGAGTCCAATTCTATTTTAAAATCTAAATGGGCCTAAGCTCAAATTTTGTTTTAAAATTCATATTGGGCCTTAGCCCAACTTTGTTTAAAAACAAATGATGGGCTTGAGCCCATCATGAATTCTGCCCCACTTTGTTTGCAAGAAAATGAAGAGAAAGAAGAGGGAAAGGGATACTTATTTTAGACTTGGGGAGAATATTTGAAGGTATCAGAAAACTCTAGATCTTCATGTAGATCGAATCTGCAAAAGAAACACAATATTCTGTGAGAAAATTAAAAAAAATGAAAAAAAAAACAAATATAAAAAGAAGAAGAATGGATCAGGAAGAACCCGTGAGGAACAAAAGAAAAAAGAAAATAAAATTAAAAAAAAAATGAGAGAGAAACTAGAGATAAGAAGAGCGAAAATGAGAGAGAAATCAAATTAGAGGAGAAGAAAAAGAAAATAGAAACTGAGAGGAAGATAGATTAGGAGGGGAGAGAAAATAAGGGAAGAAATTGAAAAAAAAAAAGAACAAAAAAACTGAGCGGAAGAAGGATAGGAAGAAGAAGGGAATAGAAGAAGAAGAAGAAGAACTAGAGAGAGAGAGAGAGAGAGAGAGAGAGAGAGAGAGAGAGAGAGAGAGAGAGAGAGAGAGAGAGAGAGGAAGTGAAAAATAAAAAAAACAAAAAAAAAATTGGGTATTTTATATTTAGGGGTGGTGAGCCACATGTCACCACTCTGTGGTGACACTTTGCTCATTCTAGGCCTAGTGTTTCATGGGTGAAGTGGCTCAATCTCCACCATCCGATCTGTGTTTTTCTGGATGGCCAGATCTTCACCACGTTAGCAATTCCTTTTTTAAATGTTTGAGTCAATTGAGTGTTGACACGTGTTAGGGTGACGTCATGCTAATGTCGTCCTATTTAAAAAAAATCAAAAAAGAAAGGAAAAAATGAGGATAATCAGGTGTTGACACGTTTTAGAGTGAGGTCACCCTATTTTCAATTTTTAAAAAAAGGGATGTCACGTGTCACCACAGTGGGTGGACACGTGACACCTACTAGGTTTAACCTGGTTCAATTTAATTGGACCAGTTGACTCGATTAAGACTCGAACTGCTATTTTATTTTATTTTATTTATTATCTTTTTTATTTTATCATGTTGTTTAATATTTTGATTAGTTTTTTATTAAAAAATTTTAAATTTGAGAATGAAAGCAAAAAATCACAAAAAAATCGGGAAAAATAGTTAAAGTTTTGGAAAAATATTTTTGAAGTCAAGAAAAATATTTTGAGTTATTTTGACTTAGAATTTTAAAAAAATGATAATAAAATACCAAAAAAAATTAGGAAAAATACTTTTAAATCCCATAAAATTTTAGAAAAAAAATATTGAAAAATTTTACAAAGATTTTGAAAAATCTGGGAATATTTTTTAAAGATACTTTTGATGATTTAACTTGTTTTTGTGCGATTGCGTCTTAATAATTTCAAAAAGGGTAAAGAGGTATTTCAGAGCTCACAAGTACTATAGCTCTAAAGGGGGTTTTGTAATGACCCGGGAAAAAAAATTAACTATTTGAAATAATAAAGGAAGATTAAGTTTGTAAAGGGGGGGGGGGGGCAGTACGCATTCGTCAATGAACAAACTAGTCTCGTCGACGACTGTTCTGTCTCGGCTCGTCAACGAAGGTACGTGTCTCGTCGATGAGGAATTATCAAGTAGGGGTTTTTCACATGACTAAAATTCGTCGACGAGTTGGCTATTTCGTCACTGAACTGTGTACTAGGACTCGTCAACGAGTCCATGTGTCTCGTCAATGAATCCTTGCATATAAATAGTGGTTTCTTTCATTTCTGCACGAAACTTCCTGCATGTTCTCGTTCTCTCTCTGTAAACTCGGCCCTTCTACCTTCTCTCTTCGATTCTGGTCTGGATTTAACTCTATTGGACGATCGGAAGCTACCACGAGACTTCTCGGAAGATTCTTTACAATATAGGCAGAGTGGATCTTTGATTTGAGAAGTTTGGGAAACATCCCAAAACCAAGGTAAGTGAGTTATTTTGAAATTTTTTTAACAAATATTGTCATTTGGAGCCTAGGAAGT
Organism: Malania oleifera; assembly: GCF_029873635.1. NCBI lineage: Eukaryota > Viridiplantae > Streptophyta > Magnoliopsida > Santalales > Ximeniaceae > Malania > Malania oleifera. The sequence goes on along the minus strand of NC_080421.1, from coordinate 108,640,677 downwards.
ATTATAAGGATGTTTTACTAAGATTTGAGGAATTTGGAATTTTTAGATAACAAGGTCTCGTTTTGTTGATTTTGGGTCGAATTTCGAGGAGCTGGTAAAGGGAAATATATTACAATAGGGTTTTAATAATTTTAAACGACTAGTTTTGAGTATGAATGTCTATATATATATAGGTATAATTTTCTAAACCTTACTGGTATTGAAAATGTTGTTTTTAGATTGATAAATTATATTGGGAAAAATCATGTGGTTGAAACCATTTTTGATAATTAAGTGAGGGTGGATAATGTGGAATGAGGAATTATTGAGAATGTGAATATTGTTTGATTGTGAATTTTGGTTGATTGAATATGCTGATGTTGTGTAAATTGTGGTAGAATCGTGAATATGTTGAATGGTTGGTTTCTGTTGATTTGGGTCGTGGTTCATGTAAATTACGATATAACGTTAGCAGTGATATGAGGAAGTCATTATATTGTACCTGATATAACCGTCATATAACGTTGGTAGTGGTATGAGGAGGTTGTTATATTGACGTTTATATTGGGAGGTAAACAGTGGCAGTGGTATGAGGAGGTTGTTTACCTATTTACTATGAATTGAGTGTTGTTTTGAGTCTTGTGTGGAAATTTATGTTGTAGTTTGATTAGTCCTATGTGGACATTTATGCAGTGATTTGATTAGTCCTGTGTGGATCAGTCTTGTATGGACATTTATGTTGTGGTTTGATTAGTCCTGTACGAACCAATCATGTGTGGACATTTATGTTGTGATTTGATTAGTCCTGTGTGGACCAGTCCTGTGTGGACATTTACGCTATGTTTGATCATGTGGACGGTTATATGTTATATGAATGTAGACCCTGTGTGGGTATAGTTGAAGACTGTATGAATATTCTATGTCGATTGATTATGATATGGGTGTGTGAAATTAGGATGTAGTCCCAAGAGGGGGGGTGAATTGGATTTTAAAATTTTCTTTTAATTCTCTTTAAGAATTCTTAGCTTCTTTTAAGTTTTTTTAATGAATTCTTAACTTTTTGTTGATTTTTCAAACTTTCAGAAAAAGCTTATTTCTTAATTCAATCTTGAATCATACAATCATTCAACCATCCAAGTAATCAATCATCCAAGTAATCATTCAACCAAATCAATCAATCACAATTTGAAAGTAAACAACCAAACCAAAATTAACACATACAGCACTTTCGTAATATAAGAACTTAACATGATTTGTTTGTTTATATAAGCCATGTATATATGAAATTTGTATTTGCTGATATAAAGCCTTGTATTGATGGATTTGCATCTTCAATAAGATGTGTAATATAACATACAATCAACACAATATCCACACTCTTCCCAATATTCAAGATTCAAATAAACTCTCAGGTTATTTATCTTTAGGATGTTAACCAAGTAACATACTCCCGTATGGTTTCCGTAAGATATGGTGTAACCAACGTACTCCCTTTCGGTTTCCACAACCCAAATCAAAATTGGACTTTAAGTTTACTTGATTTCCAAATATACATAGTATGTATGATTTATATATTTAAAACATCCACGCAGTTGTATATGAACTGAAAATAAAGAGTAAAGGGAAAGAGAGAGTGAGACCGGGATTTTTACAAGGTTCGGCTTATACCCAGCCTACGTCCTCGCCTTTGGCAAACCACCAAAGGATTCACTAAACATGTTCCTTTAATGGGTGGAATAAACCTTTACAACACTCCTTGGTTAAAAGGCTAGAGCCCGCCTTCTCCAAACGATGTCCCCTCATTCAGTCACTCCTATAGGCTAGAGCCCGCCTCTCTAAGCAATATCTCCTTTCTTAGCCAACGATCCAAACAATCCTTGGAATGTCAAATAACTACAAGAAACAAGATATAATATGCGTACAATTATACTCTCACAAAGAGCAAGTTAGTACAATTTCAGCACTATATACTTCAATGTAGAAATATCAATATGAAATAGAATGAAGCTCAAGTGTAGAATTCACCAATATCCTTCTTTGATGAGGATTAGAAGTAGGAATTCAAAGGAGGAAGGATCAGCACTTCAGAATATCTTAGCAAAAGAGATTTTCAATGAGTGAACAAGAGAACTTTGGAAGAACAAGTATGCTTTCAATTTCTAAAACATATTTTTTCAAATCATGGTGTTTTTTATTTGCAAAACCATCTATTTATAGGCTTTCATACAAGTTTCCTTGTTGCTAAAGTTTCCTTAGATAATTTCTCAAGTTTTTATAAAGTTTGGAGTACAAGAAACTAATATTTAAAATTTTAAACTTTAAAAATTTTCAGCCCGTTAACAGGGTTCAGATGACTGAAGTCTCGGGTTCAGTCATCTGAGGTGGTTCTGCCTTTTTAAAATATTCAGCAAAAAATATTCAAATGACTAAACTTAATCTTCAGTCATCTGAAGTTATTCTTCAGACATCTGAAGTTACACTTCAGACATCTAAAGTTACACTTCAGTCGTCTGAAGTCGCTCTGTCTGCTGTTCAATCAGCTAAAGTTCCTCCCGTGAACAGTGTTCAGTTAGCTGACAGTTGTGACCCCGCTTCAGTATTTTGCTTATAACGTTTAATGTACAACTCCAAATTAGGTGTTCTTGGTGTAAAAATAAATCTAAAATAAAATCCTACAACTGTTGAACACATTTTAAAATAAGGAGTTTTTGATAGAGCAAATTGCACCTCAATGCGGATGTATGAAAAATGACAACAATTGGGAAATTCTCTTTTTTGTGCTTTTCATTCCAACAATGATTCTAACCTTTTTGAAACAATTTTTGACCTTATAAAAATATTTTTCAAGTATGTTAAAAGGTATATAGGTCCAAGAAGTTAACTTAAGAGTTTCATAATATTTCAAACGATATTTAAACATTAAAGTACTTATATAAAAACTTCTAAGACTTTTCACATTCTAGGTTCTTGAGTCTTCATGCTTTGTCTTTCTTTGAGCTCTTTCTCTTTACTTTTCTTTTGCTCTTTTGACTTCTAACTTTTCTTTGGTTGATCATCCCTGTCCTTATTTTCTTCAAACTTTAAAATATCATCTTTAAATTCATGTTTTGACTCTTATAAACTTCATTTGATCATTGTGAGCACTTTGACCTTGTTTTCTCATATATGAGCCCTGAGATAACATTACTCACACATATACGTTAAATTCTTAAATTCCACTCATTTTTTAGCATCAAAAAAAGATAACAAGATTTTAAGCCTTGTAAGGCCAACAGTGTATGTGTGAAATTCTGTGAAGTAATTTTGTTGGACATGTGTGACTTTAAATTAATTAAGTATTTATGGTAAAGTAGAGTATTCCACCTAAGGGCTTGCTGAGAAAGGTGAGTACTCTGGTAATTATTTATGGATACCAGAGTAGAAGAAAGCCACTTATATGGGCGAGTGATCGTCCCCATTCTCGGTGACTTTACCTGGATACATAACTCGAGAGCTTACTGAGAAAGGTGAGTGTCCTAGTGTTAGCACTAGAGTAGAGGGAACCTACTTGTATAGGCAGGTAGACTTCCCTATTCTCAGGAATTAACAGTAAAATATTGATGATTATGGGTATGTGAATGGATGATAAAGACATTGACCTTGTGTGATCAAGGGCACAATATTTGGGCTATTTGTGGATTATGGGTACACTTTGGATGGATATTTTAATTGTGTAATAAACACTTCACCCACACACTATTATAAATTATTTCTTCTTTACTGAGAGGTGTCTCACCCCATCATATGTTAAATCTTTTCATACTATCCAGGTGATCAAGCTTAGGTATAGCTCTAGGGTGGGGTAGTTTTGTGAGTGAAACTAGAATAGCTATGTTTTAGTTTTTATGTTTCATTATATTTCGTCCAGGTTTGTAATATGGAAAACATGATTATATGATATGAGTTTGTTGATGTACAAATATAAAACTCTAGTATAATATATTCGAGGTTATTTTATTATATTTTCTGATGCATGAATGGTATCAGAGATGTGTGTCGGTCTTATAACACTCCGGGTCCCACATGGCGGGTCCGGGGCGTTACAGGTTTACCCTTTGTTTGGAGGTCTTATTAGACATTCATAAATTGTACTTTGATTTTCAATTTCCTTTTAAATAATTTACTTATTTATTTATTTATTTATTTATTTATTTACTTTTATTTTTTTATTTATTTTATTTGTTTATTTATGTATTTTTTTTATTTTAAAGGAGTTCATTAGAGACCATCAATTTCAATTTAGGGATAAATTTATAAATAATTAAGTACAATTCATAGAACAAGTGTGTAGGGGGTGTTAGTACCTTCCTTCACATAACTAAACTCTCAATCTCGATTCTAATAAAGCAGATTGAGACTGCTGATTCCTTGGCCTAGGAATAGTCTAGAGACCAATCAATGAGTAGTAAATAGGTATTCTAACAGCACCAAGGTAGATAATAGGTTAGTGGCGACTCCATTCAAATTTCAATATCTATTATCCCTCGCCTTTCCAAACCCTTCTCCGGAAAGTTGCGACAAAAGTAATAAATGTTACATAAAAAATGCATCAATAATAAAAGATTTGCCATGGGAGGAAGCTTCTATTCCCTTTGCCCGACCAAAGAATTAACAAAAATGCCCAAGATAATAATTTTAAAAAAAAATTCCTTCCCTTTCTTCGTCTCCCCTACACATTTGAATTACTCCATTATTGTTAAAATTGGAGATGAATAAATTTTCACTATTGATTCACACTCAATATAAGGATTACAAGGGTATATATATATAAGAGAAATGGAAAAAAAAAAAAAAGGAAAGTAAATAATTTTCTAAAATGGAAAGTATATATATCATTAATACTCCCCCTCAAGTTGGAGCATGGAGATCCGTAATGCCCAACTTGCGGGATAAGTTTTGGAAATATTCACGACCCAAAGCTTTGGTGAAGATATCGGCAAGCTAACTATGGGTAGGAATATGCTTAGTGAAGAAGAGTCCAGCCCGTAACTTTTCACAAACAATATGACAATCAATTTCTATATGTTTGGTACGTTCGTGGAAAAAAGGATTTTGGGCAATGTAAAGAGCCGCTCGGTTGTCACAATATAAGAGCATAGGCTGAGAATGCAGTACACCAAGATCATGTAAAAGAGTTTTGAGCCATGTAAGTTCACAGGTAGTAGAAGCAAGTGCCCAGTACTCAGCTTTGGCGGAGGAGCGAGGGATGGTAGTTTGTTTCTTAGTGCGCCAGGAAATGGGACTAGTGCCCAACTGAATGAAAAAACCAATGGTGGAGAGGTGAGTGAGGGGACAACTAGCCCAATCCGAATCAGAATAAGCCGAGACTTGAAGAGTGTTGGTAGTAGGAAAAAATAAGCCTTAACCTGGAGATGCCTTAATGTATCGAAGAACAGAAGCAACAGCATCATAATGCGGTTGTCTGGGCTGGTGCATAAATTGACTGAGAATGTTGACTGGAAAGACAAGGTTGGGACGAGTGATGGTGAGATAGATCAAACGTCCAACGAGGTGTCGAAACGAGCTTGGATCGGAGAGGAGAGCACCATCAGTATTATTGAGCTTCATATTTTGTTCCATGGGAAAGTGGGCAAGACGAGCGCCTAGATGACCGCTATCAGTGTGGATGTCAAGAGCATATTTGCGTTGATTGAGAAAAATTCCAGTGGGAAAGCGAGCAACTCCGAGGCCAAGGAAATATTTCAATTTGCCAAGATCCTTGAGTTTGAATTTCTAAGCGAGCATGACTTTGAAAGTGCTAATAGCGGGGAGATCATTGCCTACCATGAGAATGTCATCAACATAGACAAGTATAAGAGTAAAAGAGTGACCCCGAGAGCGGGTGAAACCCGCAGCAAGTAAAACAAAAGATAATTTAGAGAACCAATTGCGAGAAGCTTGCTTGAGGCCATAAACGGATTTCTAAAGACGACAAACACGAGTCTCCCTCTATTTGCAATAACTTGGGGGGGATCATATAAACCTCCTCATTGAGGTCACTATGGAGAAAAGCGTTGTTGACGTCCAATTGAAAGAGATGCCAATTCCGAGCGGCCGCCACTACAAGAACACACCTAACAGTAACGAGTTTAGCAACAAGAGCAAAAGTATCATGATAATCCAAACCTTCTACCTGAGTGTAGCCCTTGGCCACCAAGCGAGCTTTGTGTCGCTCTATGGATCCATCAGCCCGGAGTTTTGTTTTGAACACTCATTTACAGCCAATTGATTTTTTTTCTAGGGGGATAGGGTTGAAGAACCCATGTATTATTGGTTTCTAAGGCTTGGATTTTAGAAGTAATGGCATCACGCCAATGGGAGTGTGGCACAGCCTGAGAATATGAGGTGGGTTCGGGATGTTAGGACATAACAGAAAGAAAAGCCAAATGCGGTGTAGAGAAATGATGGTAAGATAAAAAGGTGGAGAGACAATGAACCGTACCTGAGGGACTTCTTGAAACCTATGAAGCCATGGAGGACTTTGGTAAAGTAGGGCAGATATAATAAGCTAAGTGAGAGGGATGTGTGACAGCTCATTTGGTCCATGAAGAGGGAGGTGGAGGGGGTGGAGGGGAAGGGGGTGGGGGTGGGGGTGGGGGTGTTGGGGAGGGGACCAAAGGAGAAGGAGATAGAGAGGAGGGGCTAGGGTTAGATGTGGGTGGTGGAGAAGGTAAAGTGTAGGAAGAATGTAGATCGGGCATAGGAAGAGGAAGGACTGGAGAAGATGTGGGAGTTAGAGAGACGAGATGATAGGGAAAAACATTTTCTTCAAAGGTGACATCACAGGAGATGAAAATTTTTTTGTTTTCAAGATCGTAGACACGATAAGCCTTATGATGAGTAGGATAACCTAAGAAAACACATCGAAGAGCACGAGAAGAAAATTTATCGTGATGTTAGTGAGTAGTTTGGGCATAGCACAAGCACCCAAACACGCGCAAGTGTGTATACAAAGGGGGTTCCTAAAAAAGAAGTTCATAAAGGGACTTATGATTGAGGCTAGGTGAAGGAGTGCAATTAATTAAATAGGTGGCTGTGAGAATGCATTCGCCCCAAAAGGAAACGGGAAGATTGGCTTGAAGACGTAAACACCAAGCCACATTAAGAAGATGACGATGCTTAGGCTCGGCAACACCATTTTTCTATGGTGTATCCACACATATGCGCTTGTGAAAAATGCATTGATCATGGAAAAAGGTTTGAAGCGGGGTGGATAGAAATTCTCGACCATTATCAGTGCGTACATGCTTAACAGTGCAATTGAAATGATTTTGGACCATGGCGCAAAAATTCTTAAGGCAAGAGAAAGTATCAGATTTCATGCGCATAAGATAGACCCATGTAACACATGAGTAGTCATCCACAATTGTTAAAAAGTAATGTGCACCAAAGAGTGAAGCGGTAGAATAACCACCAAATATATCACAATAAATCCGATTAAAACAAAATGTGCTCTTATGTGTATTAAAGGAAAAAGGTAAACGAGTGTGCTTTGCTCTAGCACAAACATCACAAGGCAAAGGAGGAGAAGAAATATTTAAGGGTTTCGGCATACATGAAATGGAAGGGTGACCAAGACGTTGATGCCAAAAAGTAGTGTCAGAAACACGTTGAGAGTAGAAAACTGAGGCAGATGAGGGTTTATAGTGGTAAAACCCATCACATACTTCACACTTTCCAATCAGCCTCCTCGTTGATAAGTCCTGAAAGACACAAAAGGTGGGAAAAAATATAGTAACACAATTAAGATCAATGGTAAGTTTACTTATGGATAATAAGTTAAATTTAAATGAAGGCACATAAAGAACATTAGAAAGAGAGAAATAAGAAGAAAAATGCATAGTGCCCATATGAGTTAAAGGAACAATGTCACCATTTGGAATCTTAATGGGACATAGTTGATTGAGAAGCTGAATATTATCAAGAGAAGACAAATTGGAAGTCATGTGATTGGAGGCACCTGAAACAACAATCCATTTAAATGAAATCATGACAAGAAGCAAGGTTACCAGCAAAATTGGCAGAGTAGGTGTTCAAGGGCGATGAAGGATCTAAGAGTCGACGACATTGTTCTTTGGTGAGGCCAGGGATAGCAATCTTAGAAGAGGTTGAAGAACCTAGGACAATATTTTCCACCATTGAAAAACCATATGCTTCCATAATATCATATCAATTCAGAGGAATCAAACTGCCAAATTGGGTCAGATCCGAACGTTGCAACGACCAAAAATATAAACCTTCGATTTGATCATCTTCGAGTTTAATCAGAGAAGCCAAAGGTTCCGTCAAAGTCTTGAGACCACTAAAGGGATCGAAAATCGGAGATGGCAACCGAAAAAATGTCGAAGAACTGAACTTATACGGGATCGTCAGAGAAGACAACCGGAATACTTAACCAAACCTAATCTTCCCCAACTGCCAATCAAAATGCTGATAAGGTCTTCACCAATATGAAAACCGGAGCTTCTTATATCTTGAAGCAACTCCACGAATAATACAACAAGACTCTTTCGATAAAGGTATTAGCTAAAACGGCCGGAATCGAATGATTCCTCGCCAATGAAGGGTCGATATTCGAAACCTAGATATAAAAATTTAGAGAGTATAATGGGTTTTCTTGATTTTGCAGGACGCTCACAACAACTTAAGGATTCAAAGCTATTCTTTTCGCTCTGAGCTCGTGATTTAGCAGTAAAAACCAGTCTTTTCTAGACAGAATCTCAGAAAGGTACTAATGATCAATCAACCCGAATTGGGGTTTGTTCTTATTAAGTGAAATAGGGCTATTGGGAGTGGTAAATTCGTGGAGCGGAGGATGATGCCAGAACGGAGAATGACCAGTCTTCCGGGACTACATACATACGAGTCGGAGCAGCCCGAAGTCGAAGAGAGATCGACAACCTGAGAGAGAATGCCGATTAAGAGAGAAGGAGCAGTCCGAAGTTAGAGAAAACTACAACAAGTGTCAAAAAATGAAATGGCAAGAAAGTAGAGATCCAGCGAGTGCCAGATAATAAACCATGCATGTGATGTGTGCTTATTACAAACCAAAGACCTTAATTTTCTATTATAGACCAATTACACAACTGAATATATATTACAATTGAAAACAAGAATTGATCTTCAAGCTTTATTTGCTTTACTTGCATCTTGATCTTGACAATTGAGGTTCCTGCACATAATCTCAAATACCCATTAGATATAATGAGTATTTGTCATAATCAAAACCGAGCGTGACCTATAAGGTCAACAAGCAGTATTTATGGATTTAATGAATAAGGTGTTTCATCAATATCTAGACCAGTTCATTAAGGTTTTCATTGATGATATACTGGTCTACTCGAGAAGTTTTGAAGAACATGAGGCACACTTATGGCTAGTACTTCAGACAGTCGAGGAAAAAGAATTGTATGCCAAGCTTAGCAAATGTGAATTATGGTTAGGGAAAGTTGCATTTCTAGGGCATGTTATATTAGAGGATGGAATTTCGGTGGATTCCAGTAAAATAGAGACAGTGGTAAATTGGGAAAGGATAAGGAATATTCTAGAGATTAGGAGTTTCTTGGGATTGGCGGGATATTACCGTCGATTTGTAGAGGGATTTTTAGGATTATCAGGGCCTTTGACACGACTAATCAGGAAGAATGCCAAATTTTCATGGGATGATGAATGCGAGTAAAGCTTCCAAGAATTGAAACAATGGCTCGTCACTGCACCAGTATTGACGATTTCATCTAGAGGTGATGGCTATGTAATTTACAGTGACGTGTCTTTGAAAGGGCTTGGTTGTGTGTTGATGCAGCATGGTAAGGTCATAGCTTATGCTTCCAACTAGTTGAAAGAATATGAAAAAAACTACCCTACCCATGATCTAGAATTGGCTACAGTGGTACACACACTAAAGATTTGTAGGCATTACTTGTACAGTGAGAGATGCGAAATATTCTCAAATCACAAAAGTTTGAAATACTTTTTCACTCAAAAGGAGGTGAACATGAAATAGAGGAGGTGGTTGGAACTTATTAAATATTATGACTGCACTATCAGTTACCACTCAAGTAAAGCAAATGTGGTGGCTTATGCACTGAGCTGTAAATCAAAGGGTACAACATAGTTAGCAGCAGTAATTTAGCACCCAATTCAGATGGAGTTGGAAAGGCTCGACGTGGAGTTAGTGAAAGATGATCCTCAAACATTTATTGCCAACCTGGTTGCGCAGCTTACATTATATGGAAAGATTAAAGCTGCTCAAAAAGAGGACCCGGAATTAGCAGAGGAAATAGCTAGAGTACAGGATGGTTAGGGAGAGGAGTTTAGCATTTTTTTTATGATGAGACTTTGAGGTTTCGCACCATATTGTGTGTGCCTACAGATAATGATATCAAAAGAACGATGCTAGAGGAGGCTCACAAATCCCTATACACGGTTCATCCTGGTAGTTCTAAAATGTATAGGGATCTATGAGAGTATTTATGGTGGAGTGGCATGAAGAGGGAGATTGCTGAATTTGTACAGCAGTGCTTGACGTACCAGCAGGTAAAGGCTGAGCACCAGAGGCTGGCAAGGTAGTTGCAGCCACTTTACATCCCTGAGTAGAAGTGGGATCACATATCCATGGATTTCGTTACTGGGCTACCGTCGGCACTGCATGGTCTGAATGTCATCTGGGTAGTTGTTGATCGGCTGATGAAAGCAGCCCACTTTTTACCTATTAAAGTTAGCTACCCTATGAACAGATTGGTAGAGATCTACATTCAGGTGATTGTTCAACCCCATGCAGTGCCAGTATCTATAGTCTCGAACCGTGACCCACGCTTTACATCACAGTTTTGGAAGAGTTTACAAGAGGCTTTAGGGTCTCAGTTAGCATTCAGCGCCACTTTTCATCCTCAAATAAATAGTCAGATAGATAGGATGATCCAGGTACTTGAGGATATTCCGCGAGCGTGTGTATTGGATTTCGGGGGTAGCTGGACCCAGTATTTGCCGCTGGTTGAATTTGCCTACAATAAAAGCTATCAGGTTAGCATTGCCATGGCACCTTATAAGGCGCTTTATGGTAGGAGGTTTCGTTCTCTTTTATACTAGGATGAGCTAGGTGAGAAGTGAGTTTTGGGTCTAGAAATAGTATAGTAGGCGTACGATAGAGTCTGACTTATTTGAGATACAATCAGTGCAGCACAGAGTCAGCAGAAAAGTTACGCAAATACTCACCGTTGAAAATTGGAATTTAAAGTGGGTGATCATGTGTTTTTGAAAATAGCACCACTGAAGGAAGTTATGAGATTTGGGAATAAGGGTAAGTTGAGCACTAGGTTTATTGGCTCATTTGAGGTACTTAAAAAGATTGGGTCAGCTGCCTATCGACTAGCTTTACCACTAGTTCTATTCAAAATACATGACGTATTTCATGTTTTTATGTTAAGAAAATACACCTCAGATCCTTCCTATGCCATTAGATATATAGAATTAGAATTCAGTGATGCTCTAGCACATGAGGAAGCTCTAGTGCAAATATTAGATAGAAAAGAATAAGAATTGTGCAGTAAGAACATACCACTAATAAAGGTTCTGTGGAAGAATCACACGATGGAGGAAGCTTCTTGGGAGCTTAAAGAGGAAATTAGGCAAAAATTCTCACACCTATTTAGTGGGGTACAGTAGTGATTTGTAGAGTTCAAGTGATAATAGTTTCATTTTGTTTAGTACAAAGTAATGAATGTGTAATTGTAATTAGAGTACAGGATATGTAGTGTTTTGGTTTTGGGAGAATTTTATTTTATGAGTATATTTGTAATCTCCCAGAACTGCTTTTGTAACCACAGTATTCCTCCGCCATAAGTGAGAGTTAGTAATAAAATAAGTAGCCCGTTTTACGTTAAGAGTGGTGTTCAATATAAATAGTAAATTTCGAAGACGAAGTTTTATAAGGAGGGGAGAATGTAGAGACACGTAGAATTATGGTAATTAAATAATAAAAAAAAGAAATGAGGACATGTATCTCGTTGACGAGAAGTTACCGAGAGGATGATTTTCAGGACATCAATTTCATCGACAAGGAGTAAGGGTTCGTCGACGAAATTCCTCTTGGACTCGTTGACATAGTGACGTGGCTCGTCGACGAGCCCATGTGTCAAGACATTTATAAATATGCAGGAAATAGGTTTTCAGCGAAGGAATTTCTCTCTCTCTCTCTCTCTCTCATTGTCTCTCTCTAAAAATAGGGTTCTCTCACTTCTCTCTAAGTTTTTGGCTTCGTCTCTCCTCGGTTCGACGATCAGAAGCTACCACGGTGATCCTGGGGAGATTCTCTACAATATAGCCAAAGCAAAATGTTGATTTTAGAAGTTTGGGAACTATCCCAAAACCAAGGTGAGTGGATTATTTGAGTATTTTCAATACTACCCAGCTCATTTGAGGTCAAATTCTGTATTATATATGAATATACTAGAGTTTTTTGAAGTAAAATTAGGGTATTATATTTTCAGGAATAAGGGGTTTTGGGACCCTGCAGGCAAGGGTTGAGGACCCCAGTGGGTGGTTGTAGTGACCCAGAGAAATTATGGTATTTAAATATTAAAAAGAGAGGGAAATGGAATTAGTATAAGAAGGCAGCAGAAGCCTTTGTCGACGAGAAGATACCGAGAGCGGGTTTGGATGATTTTGAATTTCGTCGACAAGGAATGAATTCGTCGTTGAATTATCTTCATGACCTCGTCAACGAGATGACGTGGCTCGTCAATGCAGGTCATCGTATAAATAGGCCAAATCTTCATTTTTTGCTGAAATTTCAGCACAACCTCTCTCTCTCTCTCTCCCTTTCGATACCTACACCTTCTCTCTTAATTTCTGGGTCCGTTCTTCACCAGATCAATGATCCAAAACCACAATGACACTCCTGGGGAAGTTCTCTGCATATCTACTGGAGTGGATCATCGGTGAGTTGAGTTTAGAACTTTATCCCAAATTCAAGGTAAGGCTTTCTACTCAATATTTCACTTCTTGACAGTTGTAGAAAGCGTAATACGTATATAAATACTGAAGTTTGGTTTTGGAAAATATCATTTTTAGGGTGTTGAACGGGGAACCCTGTGGGTGCAGGACTGTTTTCTTAGGGACTTTTCAGGAATCAAGTAAGAGGATAAACTAAGCTAGTTGTTTTTTGAAAATTATAAGTAAAATTGTATAGTATTTGATTTCAGGAAAATATATGTATATAAATATATATATATATATATATATATGAGTATTATGTTGGGAAATACTACTGAAAATGATGATATGTTCTGGATATACATAATACCCATTTTGTATGGCATGAGTAGATTTTATGATGAATTATTGTTTTCTGGGAACATGATAATATTATGGATTTTTATAATGGAAAATCGGCGTACAGGCGGAGAGTTTTATATGTTTTGTCAGTGTATGAGCTGAGCTATGTATATGATTTACTGGCTTATAGGCCAAGTTATGGATATGTTTTGCCGGCGTACGGGCTGAGCTATGGTAAAATATGAAATGTCGGCGTACGGGCCGATGATTTTCATAATGTATATATATATATATATATATGCAAAATGATGTGATGATATTAACTTGGAAAATATTAGTAAGAAATATCCATGTATCACAGTTTGATTATATGCTATATGTTATCAAAACCTAGTTTGTTTGGTTTAAGCTAGCACTTGCACGGTACCGCTGCTATGTGTTCGTGATCATCACGATATTGTGTTAACGCTACTGTATGGAGTAGCGTGAGGATGGATAGTCGATGTGGTTTTAAGAAGTGTGAGCGCCCCTAGTGTATAGATCAGGTCTGGCAGACCCATTGGACTTACAGACTATACTTTTGACTTGGCAGTGATCAGCCAACCATTGTTAGATCCCGCCTTCGGGCCACACAACCCAATCATGTGGGGGTAATACATGACAACAGCCAGCTAACCTACCAGGGTGGTTTTTGTATTATTATTATTATATAAGATGATCTATGCCATCAGAAATCCTTTATATTCTACTTTTGAATAAGTATATATATTTTCCCAGATATAATACATACAGTTTTACTGGTTATGTTTATGTATATGATTATATGTATAACACAGAAATGTTCATGTTACCACACATTAGTATTAGTTTATTTCCTTTACTAAGAGGTGTCTCACCCCAAAATTTCATAAACATTTTCAGGAGCCCCTGATAGGAGAGCGGATAAAGCTCTGCTGAGATAGTACTATTGATCTGTCCTCTCTAAAGGATAAGTTTTGGTGGGGACGGTTGGATTTTTATGGGAAATAAGGATAAGTTTTGGTGGGGACGGTTGGATTTTTATGGGAAATGTCCCTAGGACTTTCTTTTTGGGATGTATATACCTAATTTCAATGGATGTAGTAACTCTAGTATTGAGATGGATGGATGGTTTAGTGTTTATGATATTATGATTTTATGTTTCCTGCTGCTTAGGCTTCCGTTTTGTGTTTCTATTATATCTCTGGTACCCATAGGTCTAGGTTGATTATGATCTACTGGATAGGCTATAATATTTTTTTTTTAAATGTGTGAAAATTAAGCAAGTCATTACAGTGGTATTTCAGCACCCCGGGTAAAATGATAACTTGGTTAATAGTCTAGATATTTCGTATACGGATTTGAGGAAATATGTATGCGATAATTTTTAGGTCAATTCAGTTGTTTGATTAGGGAATTATGTGTGTATATCTCAGGATGTTGAAATTATGAATGCCACACGTGTGAGACTGTAAATAGCAGCTAGTGTTCAAATAGTTAGGTAAGGGAAATATGCTATGCTAGGAATTTTAGTGTGATAATCAGCAAAAATTACATGTTACCAAATTATTATTATTCAAATTATAAAATATTTGTATAGCACAAAATACAGATTTTAGAATAAGTGAATTTATTTATTAAATCGTGTGGCATGAGCTTGTAGCAAATTAGCACGATATTTATGCAGCTACAAATACCATGTTTTATAGTATATTAGTGGGAAATATCATGGGATTATATATTTTATAGAATGATGAATTTATAGTACATGTACAGACAGAAATTATACAGTATATTTAGAAACATGATTTACAACAAATGTACAGAAATATATGTTTTCAGCACTTTCAAAACACCATGATTTCATAACCATAACACTCAAATTATCAGATACATAGAAATGAATTCATTAAATATTTAGATAGTCACTTAGATTTTCAAATCATTTTTTTAATGTTATGGTTGTTACAAAATCATGGAAAAAAAGTATTATAGAAACATTAGTTACATATATAGTATCAGACCCTGATGGACTAGATTTAGTCAATAGAGCATGGTACCATAGTTATATTCAATTCAGAGTGCAACCACATAACTCAGATAGTATGTGGTATTCAGCAGTCGATCGTGCCTATGTTGTGGACAAGCTCCTCGCCAGTTAGGGTTGAGGAGGTCGATTTGACTTTCGAAGTTCAATTGACTTATCCTGGTCGGCCAACCAGGATAGGTCCCGCCTTCGGACCACACAACCCTATCGTGAAGGGTTAAATCATGACTTTCAATTATCCATCCAGGGAAATTTTCTCAGTTATTATATATATATTCACATTTGCAAACATCGTAGACATACTTATAAATACTAGAAGTATTATGAAGAGAATATTTAGAAAATTAGTTTATGTTAAGCAACTTAGGTATAAGCTATCTTGTAATATTTCTATATGTTTTCTCAAACCCAGTTATTTATGGAATTTCTAAATCAGTTTTTACAAATATGTAAACTCACATGCCACACACTAGTAATAACATATTTCATCTTACTGAGTGTTGTCTCATCCTAGTGATATAACATTTTTCAGGTGATCCAGTTAGGCAGACAGATCAGGGTCGCAGATAGAGGGGACTATAGCATTGCCCTATCTATAGGGTTGTGTATTTTGGGAAGTTATTTTTGAGTAGTCCCTAGGTCCAAATGAGGGTATTTTGGGAATGGTTGTGTATGTATATTTTGGGAAATATTCTGACACTCTGGTATTGTATATATATATATGGCTATGGATGTATGTATTCTGCTTCTCCCTGCTTAGGTGATTTGATTTATATTCAAGGGTATCAGAGCTGTGAAATTTCACAGTATATTTTTATAAGGAAAATAAATAAATATAGAAAGAAAAATTAGGACGTTACACCCTAAGTACACATCATTTGAGATTGTGAGTTACTCAGATGTTGACTTTGCCAGTTGTAAAGTTGATAGGAAGAGTACTAGTGGCACTTGTCATTACTTAGGACAATCTCTGGTTTCTTGGTTCTCCAAGAAGTAGAACTCAGTTACCTTATCCATGGCTGAAGCAGAATATATTGCGGTTGGAAGTTGTTATGCTCAAACGCTTTACATGAAGCAACAACTTATGGATTTTGGATTGCACTACGATACGATTCCAATTAAATGTGATAATACTAATGCAATCAACATTTCAAAGAATCCTATCTCACATTCACGAACCAAACATATTGAAATTAGACATAATTTCATTCGTGATCATGTGCAAAAAGGGGATGTGGCACTTAAGTTTGTGTGCACTAATGAACAGCAGACTGATATTTTCACCAGACCTCTTCAGGAGGATAGGTTTAGACAGATTAGATGAGAGATAGGTCTAATGCATAGTAGAGAGGCCACATAGAAAATTGATAGAGTGCATAAACTTAGGGGGAGCTACTCAACATAGAAATATATGGCTTTGAAAACTTTAATAAATCTATCATTGCTTTATACCTTGTGAATTTGTTTGTGGTTTGCAATGCATGGCTATCATATCTCTTGCATGTTGATATCTACATTTTTATTTTTCTATTTTGATTCATACTGGACTGTCTGAGTTAATTATTTTGGATAACTGTAAATTTGAACTCAATCAGGTCATTTCTATACAGATATTTTTGAGAAATGCTCTAATTTCAAACGGCGAGCTGTTGAATTTTCTAAAAATATTCCCAAACCATATCTTGTATTTAAATAATTCTTACTCAATGCCTTGCCTATATGCCTAAAATTTGTCTTACCTTGGCCCTTTTTGCTGTTGCCAAAAGGGGGAGAAGGGCAAAATTGGGTACTTGGGAAAGTGTTTATTGTATTTTATCTGTTGCAATTCCTTTATGCATAATTTAAGAAGGAGCCTTTCTTGGTTGTACCCAATTTTGCATAAGTTATTTGCCATCATCAAAAAAGGGGATATTGTTGACCTTATAGGTCATATCTCATTTTGATTGTGACAAATACTTGGGTATTTAATGGTTGATGAGTTTGTGTGCAGGATCAATTGGAAATAACATATGGTGCACGCACATGGACTTGAAAGAAATTGAAGACCCAAAGTGTTTACTGTTGTAATTTTTATTTCATTTTATTTTGGGCATGTAATACTAATCATGGACTATAATAATTAATGCATTGCATGCATGATAAGACAAATAAGCTCAAAGACAATAGATTGACTTTAGGTCCTTAAATATCACATGAAAAATCTTCTATATCTTAGAAGTAATAATCATGTGAGTATGAGTGACTTCAAAAGAAAATTAGGACTTAAAAGCACAATTTTTATACGGTCGGTCGACCAAACCTGAACCTTTATAGACTTTCGATCAACCGAACCTTCCAAGGTCAAATATTGACCATTCGGTCGACCAAACCTGAACGTACATAGACTTTTGGTCGACCGAACCTCCTAAGGTCAATAGGTTGACTATTTGGTCGACCATTTTTAAAATGAACTTGAACTGTCTGGTCAACCAAATTGGCACGTTGCTGATTCTCAACACTCTGGTCGACCAAACTTCTAGTTGAAATATGACTCGGTCAATTGAACCTCTAAATTTGGTCAACCAAACTTGGCCTAGTCAATCAGACCTCAAGGGCTCAAAATCAACTCAAATATGGTCGACCAAAGCCTCAGTTCAAAAATGCCTTAGTCAACCGAACTTAATAATCTGGTCGACTGAACCTTAAAAATGGTCGATCGAAGCTCTCAAGTTGCTTGCTTTTTACCGAGGTTAAAACGTAATTATTTTTTATTAACCCTACTTACACTTTCTCAAAAATACCGAATGAGTTCTAAACGGTTATATTTTTTGGGGTGTCTATATATACCCCCTCATTTTCTTTGATTAGCACTTGATTAGAAAACATCATTAACAATATTCTCGTTGAAATTCCAAAACCATATTTTTCACATTCAAGCTCACCACTTCCATTCTTACTCATCCATTTTGCAAAAATCGTATAGTAAGAGTGTTTTAGAGATTATATTATAAAACTTACACTCTCAGTGATTGTGTTTGATTGAGATTGATTTTATTTGAGAGTAAGCTTTGAGTTTTTCTTTGAGACTTTGTTAAAAAGTCTTCCTTGGGAAAACTCTTTAAAGCTTGTGATTTTTGCATTATCATTATCTCTTGTGGTTGATTTTGAGAAAAATATTTTCGATATATTTGCATGTGTGCTTAAGATCTTTATTACTACACTTTGTGATTGATATTATTATCTTGACACAAAGATCCTAACCCATACACTCTCACGTACTGATTGCTATACTTGCATTATTTTTCAGAGTAGACATATAAACTACATTGAGCATATCATATCCTATCATACGGTAGTGTGTTGATTATACTAGTACAAATCTTCTTATTGGAGAAGCACATATTTTGTACACAAAATTTGTATCGATTACTTGTTGTATTCCAGGCATGGCCTGAGGGGGCGTTAATCCAGCCTAGAAGGATTAGTTGTAAAGGTTGAGGTCAACCCTATGTTAATTTGACTTGGTTGTATTTCGGTGCCACTCCACCTGTGAGGTGAGTTTTAGTGGAATCCTTGTGCTTGTGAATCAAGGCAGGGACGTAGGCACATTTTCCGAACCTCAATAACATATCTGGTGTTATCTCTCTTTACTTGCTCTTCTATGTATGCGTAATTAGCTTACTTGTGTAATTTAATTTCAGATGAATATATTGATTTATTTTATATCTGCACTAGATTGACCCTACGGTGTGTAATACTGCAACTAGATAATTGACCTAGGGGAGAAATTTTTAAAATACCAATTCACCCCCCCCCCCCCTCTTGGGGTTACAGTAAAGCTAACACATTTTTTCACTCTCTTCGTAAACTTCTTATGTTTCTCTATTTCCCTTTCAGTCTTCTCAACAACTCTTGGAGGAGTTATAGCTTTTGACAAATCCCTCAAACTCTCATGATCAGTCTGGCTGCCTACAATGAAACCATGGCAAATCTGCCCTAGAGGATTTTGAAGAAAGTGGCTGATATGGATCTCAGAGAGGTCCACTCGAAATCCAATGAAAAGATGAGTTCTTTCTTCTCTCTTTTTTGTCTTGATTTTTATTTATTTATATTTTTTTGCTTGTGATTTGATGTGTGTCATATGTGAATACTGGTTGTGTTTGTGATTCCCTATGTCGTATTAGGAGAATTAGGGTATCGAGTCTGGGAAGATTGGGGTTCAGGATTGTGGTTTCTGCTGAGTCGTTAGAATTAGGTTCTTAGTTTGGGGCGAGGTTGACGACAAGCCAACTTGTCTTCAACTCGGTGGGTGAATAAGTGAGTCAAAGTTGACTCAATAGGGTTAACTAGACAAGTTGGAAAACTTGAGTGTACTTGAGGGGGGACACGTGACTTTAGCCACATGTGGGCTCTAAGGGGGTCCACAATTCATGGCTTCAAGCTTGGGGGTTAGCTTAAATGGGCTTGGTTTAAAAACCTAAGTAGGCCAGGAGTTTTAAAAATGAGGCTAGTGTTATTTACTGAAAACCCAGTTGGGTTTTGAAAACAAGGCATGTGTTATTTTTTTTTAAAACAAGTTGGCCCAATTGAGTTTTAAAACAAGGCCTGGGTTAAGTTTAAAAATGGGTCGGGGTGTTTAAAACTTTGGTATGGGTTTGGGGTGATTTTTAAAACAAGGCTCGGGGTGATTTTAAAAACAAACAAAGTGGGCTTCTGGGTCAAGGGTAAAAAATGGGTTGAGGGTTAAACATGATGTTGGGCCTAGGGGATGCATTGAACCCAAACCTAAATTCGGGTCAAGGTTTGAGAAGAGTTAGTGCTCTGGGTCAAAGGTTCTAACCCGAAATCGTGTTCAGGTCTGGGGGAGCTCAGGTTCAAAACTTGAGAAGGTTGGGGAAGGGTACCTGCACATAACATACAAAAGGAGCTGACAATGAATTCAAGAATTGAATGAAACAAAAAGGGAGAGCTACATGCTTTACCTTTTCTTCCCACTCCTCCTTCCCTTTTTTCCTTACTTCTGAATCTATCTGGGTTTTCTGGTCTCTGCTCTCAGCTATTCAGCTTTTGAATTCTACTTCTAAAGGTTGCTTCTAGATTTCAATTCTTTCTACTTTCAATTAAGCAGAACCTCTCCCCTTTTCTCTTTGATTTTCTCTATCTCGGAAAAACCTTCCCTTCTCTAACTCTTTCCTCTCTCACTTTGGGCAAGGTGCTACTATTTTCTTATGTGCCCCCTTTGCTACAATGAGACTCCCTATTTATAGGGAGTTTGGGGTGGCCTCTTGGCGCCAATTTTCCCTTCTAGCAGAATGGGGAATATTGCTTTACAAGTGTCATCCTCTCCAGGTGCACGTGAACTTGTATTTTTATTTTCTTCAATTTATGCTCTAATTAACTGATTCCCTCTTTGGTGTGCATGTGTTATGTTCCAAGTGGCAGCCCAAGAGTGGAGGGCATGGCCTCCTGTTATTTTATTTTTTATTTTTTTATTTTATTTCTGTTATATTGTTATGTACCCCCGAGTTGCTTTACCCTGCAACTATAACTTGTACAACTTTTATTTTCATTTCCCTGTGCTTGGTACTTTACTTTATTTTTGTATACTCTGTATGTACCCCTATGCAGCTTTCCCCTGCAACTATAACTTGTACAACTTTTATTTTCATTTCCCTGTGCTTGGTCAAACACCCACGTGTGCACGTGTACACACGTGTTCTCTTTCCTGAATAAATGATGTATGCACTTCTTGATTATGACTCCAGTGTTAACCAATTTTGATCAAACAAACATGGTTAATGGAATATGATCTTGATTCCCAAACAAAACTGGTTCTAAAATTAAGACTCAATTTAAACCAAAACCTCATTTTGAATGACCTTAATTAACAAATCCCCGACTTAAAATTTAGAAGTTGAAAAGCTCAATTCTCCAAAAAGTAACAGAACTTGGTTTTTTTAAAATTAATTAGAAGAATTGATTGGAGAAATTTTGAAAAACTCAAAATTAGAATACTCAATTTTCAACCTAATCCAAACAGAAGGACTGAATCTTTGGAAAACCAAGAATCTAACTAAAAATTCAGAGAAATTATTTTTAAGATTGAAACTACGGACTCCAATTTTGATTTCAAGATTTAACCCATTACCTAGCCTAAAAAAGATTGTTACAGGGATTCAACTAAAGGACCACGATAGGAGACAAGAATCAAGAAAACTTAATCTTCTCTAAAATGATTTTGAGAGACTATATTTTTGGGAAAATTTTTTAGGAACTAAATTAAAAAAAAAAAATTGAATTTTTGGAAGTCATGGATACCCAGGGTCTTGATTTTAAAACTTAGGGTCATTCAGGGCTCAAAGTTATATCTTATTTTATCGAATTTCTTAAGGTGACCTAGTTAAAATTGGGTTGTTGACAAATGGCTAACACGTGGTGGCCCCTAGCCTTTTCCCGCCTATTCCCTTCCCTTAAACTGGGTCATAAAAAAGAAAAAAAACAAAAAAAAAAGCCTTGATGATATTTTTTCTAAAACAAGATTAAATGTATATAGTTTGTGCATTTTTTTATTTTTTTTGTTGATTGAGTTGTTGCCTTGGCATATCCACTTTTTATTTATTTTTTTTTAGGTAAGCAAATCCTATGTTGTCTCTTTTTCTTTTTTTTTTTTGCGCACATATACTTTGGTATTATTAATTTATTTTCATAATTTTTAATCATATTAAAAATATTTTTATTTTATTTTATTTTATTTGATGACTGAAACTTCAATCTAACCAAGCTTTTTAGACCCACTTAGATGACACCAAACGAAAGAATGAAAACAATGAAACCTGCTCATTGACACATTTATGATAATTCACTGGACAAATGTCAGTAATTGAATCTATAACCTTTAAACATGCATAGGAAATTTAATAAATATATTTTTCTTTTTTTCTTTTTTCTTCACTTTCTCAAATAAAATTCTCTGTATTTAATAAACAACGAAAAGTCTTTAAAAGTCAAAAAAAAAATAACAATTGAAGAAGAAAAATCTAACAATTTATAATTTCTAGTCCCAAATAATCCAAACATAGCTAATAGGTACCTAAATTAATTACAAAAATAGCTAGTGTAGTTACCCCTTAGCCTGCACAAGTCCTCTGGCGTAAAGGGATATGCTGTACGTCCTTTAACTTTGGCTTCTCTAATTATTTGGTCACATAGTTATCATGCTTTTCATCCCCCACTCCACCCTCCCCTCCTATACTGTATGTTTTGATTTTATAATAAAATATACACGTATATTTTTTACCATCCATTATGTAAACAATTGCCTTTTAAAAAAGATATTGCAATAGTCGATAATTATTTTATTTCCTAACTATCCAAATTAAGCAAAAACATAAACTTAAAAAAATAGAGATATTGTTAGCACTGTAAGAGTCCATGGATGGGCTTGATACACGTGGGTGAGCACCAACTTGACCCAAAAGCTTAAGCCTATTAGGTCTTAGGCTACACCATGTATATAAGCACCCATCAAACACTTACTTTTTCCAATGTGAGACAAATTTCACAAGTGGAATTTTCAACAATCTCCCCCTCACTTGTGAGTTCCAACTGCTCCCCCTTGAACGAAAGTTCCACCACATGTGAGTTCCAACTGCTCTCCCTTGAACGGAAGTCATCTCCTTCACGGGACAAATTCTCCAACAATTTGCTCAAGTGGGTCATCTTATGTGTCTCGAATTGTATTCCAAATGGCACCTCCAAACCAATGCTACCTCCCACATCTTGACCCAATTTGGATCCATCTTGGTAACTTAGATGATCCTTCTTAGCCTCGGTCACACACTTCCACACCCAGCATTATGATCCATCGACTTTGATACCACTTGTAAATTCTTTTATGCTGAATATATCAGCACAATTCCAAAACGTCAGCCAAGAATCTGAGAAGATGACTAATCTAGAATGACAAAATTGAAAAATGCAGTAAAAAAAACACACACACACAGGAATTAACGTGGTTCGGTCCAAGATGACCTACATCCACACAGCAAGGGCCACTCTTTATTGAAGATTAAAATCAAAACACCAAGAGTACACAGCAGAAAACTCAAGCCTCCCTCATAGATCTTCTCTCGAGTACAAGAAGTATTCTCTCAAGGTTTTGCAAGCTTCTTTTCTTTCTCTCTGTATCTGATCTCTTGCTTAATTTTTGAATGTATCTACATTTTTGTTTCTACCAGCTATTTATACATATCAACTTGATGCCATATGACTCCTTCATATGGCCTCGATCTCATTCTATTACACCAGCATTACTAACAGACTTGTAACTGACTTATAAGTGACTTGAGATTGTATACTGCTAGCACATGTTGCTAACTTATCCTAGTAGGCACTTAGTTACAACAAATTTCCACCTTGACAACTTGGTTAAGTCATCAAGCCTTCATTGAATCTTCTTGTGAGAGGCCCTTCCCCGAAGGGTTCTAAACAATCTCCCATTTGTATTAAGTCCAGTCAATGTCTGAACTTTATAGTTGGTAATTCCTTAGTTAGCATGTTTGTGGGACTTTTCCTCAATAGGAAATTTTTTTCACCCCAATTTCTCTTGAAGCAATGATGTCTCTAACGAAAATGATATATTCCAAATATATCACCTACCTAGAAGAGACCAGAGCGTAGCATTATGAGGGCAGTTACCACCCAAGTCAACCGCCTGACTGGAGCAATTGATGCCTGTTTTATAATAAGCAGAGCTATTCGAGCCAATGAGGTAAGAACCGGAGTGATTCACACCCATACTATAACTCACCAATAAATGGCATTAACCCTTGGGTCAACTTCCATCACTATAAATAGGGATTTGGAGAAGAGGCTAAGGTATCTCATCCTAACACACTTTACTGTTGCATAAAAACCTCTCAAGCCCATCCCTTACTTAGGCATCGGAGAGGTCCCCTATAGTACACCTCAGGTCCTCCAAGTCACTTTTATTTGTCTCTGTAAGGTGATAATGATCAAGGATTGATTCGTGAAGATTGTTTAATTTTTGTCTGCAACAGTTGGCGCCATCTGTGGGAACTTCTTGAGAAGTTTTCTTTTTCAATCCTTGATCACGACTACATCAAATAATTGAAGGTCAATGCATTAGCTCGATTGAGATCATCCAAATGTCATTGTCCGACACTTAAACGTACTCGATGTCGTCCGATCCATCGCCGATTAGGACCCTACCTAGCGCAAACTCTTCATTCGCGGCCTTGGATGGGACACTACCATCAAGAACCTCCGCAATATCTTCTCCACCTATGGTGACCTCGAAGAAGCCATCGCAATCCTTGGCAAGGTCACTGGGAAAAGTAAAGGGTACGGGTTTATTATGTTCAAGCACGTCAATGGCGCTTTGCTCACGTTGAAGAAGCCAAGTAATAAAATTGATGGACGAATAATTGGGACCCAACTTGCAATATTGAGAAATTTTGGATCTAATACGAATCCGACTACAATTTATGTTTCTATGCGCAAGATTTATGTAGTCAACGTGCCTATTCTCAAGGTATAATTTTTTCTCCATCATACAATAATAATTCTAAAAAACAAATAGATGCCACAGTTTCAACGCTTGAAGAGCTCCACCTTAATAGCTAATAGTAATTAATCGGATGTTCAAGTTATTTAATTGATTGAACAATGACCTATACACCAAATGCATAGTGGGGTCATGACAACTGCACTGCCACTCAAATAAACAAAGCCAAGCTTTTGAAATTCCGATGGGTTGGTTGAATGCACCATGGGGTCAGCAATAGTGACTCTTGCATATTCATGTGCATTGAACAGTGCTCTAAATAATGAATTTGAAATTGCAATTAAAAATTTGAGTTGAAATTGCAATGCACACAGAAATTGCATAATTGTAACAACTGCAATCGGAAAAACCCCAAACAGCAAAACCGAGCTCCTTAGTGACATTTTGTTGAGCACTTGGAGCCTAATTAACTGAAGAATCCACACCATAATCAAAACAAATAGTAACAAAATCATAGTCATCAATGGTAGACATCTCGCAGATCTCAATCTCAAACTTCAATCTGCCACTGCACTCACAACCCCATGTCCAAAAAATCTAACATGGGACTCATGGATCAACTAGGATACAATCGAATAATCTAAGTTTATAGACCCCACAGATGACACAGACAACACGAAAATAGTTTGCGAAATCTATAACACTGCATGCTCACCTACAATTCCCTTTACCTCAAATGATTGAACACTTGGTGCATACACGTCCAAACCCTTTGAAACAAGTCCATCCCGAACAAATTTCGAATCCTAAGTGATATTGAAAATACTAGAACTCACATCTTTAATGTAACAACCCCAAAAATAATGGTATTTAAATAATAAATAGAGAGGGAATTCGTCGACGACATTGCACTTTAAAGATAATTACCCAAAAGATTTTTCCACAGGGCCTCATCGACGAATACAAGGAGTTCGTCGATGAGTGCATAAGGGGACCTCGTTGACGAAGCCACGCCTCATCGACGAGAAGATGCCGAGAAGGGTTTTTGGGACAATCTGAAATTTTTCGACGAGGGAGGAAGTTCATCGACGAAATTATTAAAGGACTCGTCGACGAGGTGACGTGTCTCGTCGACGAATCCGACTCTGTAAATAGTGAAAACTCGGATTTTAGACGAATTTTCAGTGCAAAAGGGTCTTTCTCTCTCTAAAAACATCACTCCCTCCTTATCTTTTTGATTTCGGCTCCGTTTTATGCCGAATCGATGATCTAAAGCCACCAATGCTCCTGGTGAAGTTCTTTGCAAGTTTACTAGAACTGATCGTTGGTGGAGTTGGCTTGGATTTCATCCCAATCTTAAGGTAAGGCATTTTATTTGGTATTTTTCTTTCCCTCAGTTATAAGAAATACAATACACGAAAAAATATTAATGTTTTGTTCTGGGAGATGTGGTTTTCAGGGTGTTGAGTGGAGAACCCAGTGGATATAGGGCCAAATTTTAGTAGGTGATTACGCGTCAAAACTGTGTAATTGGGCGTTTAACCCGGACTTTACAGTTTATATTTTTAATTAAATGTCTAAAATTGTCCAATATTTTAATAAAGTGTCAAAATCATCATTCTTGAACTTTATTACACTATTTATGAAATTTTGGTAATTTTTTTGTCGCAGGAAAAATTTCCGAGAATCAAAACCGACACTTGTTCGTATTTTGTGCATAACTTTTCCGTCCGAGCTCCGATTGAGACGATTCAAATTTCTAGAGAAATAGGAAAGGATCATCTACAACTTTTGTTTTTTGAGTTTTGTGAGATACGAGCTCCAAAAGAACAGAATTTGCAACGAATATAGAATTAAAAAAATAAAAAAAATCAAGTTGCCGGGTCAACCCTTTGCAAACGGGTCGGGTCATGGATTCACGGATCCGGGTCTAGGGCTTTTCCCCCCATAAATTCCCTTCTCTTCTCCCCTGTTAGGAGGCAGCCCATGAGGGCTCTCCTCTCCTCTCCTCTCCTCTCCTCTCCTCTCCTCTTCTTCTTCTTCTTCTTCTTTAGTTGGCTTTGTTTTTTTTCATCTTGCTCTCTTCTCTTTCCCTCTGTTTTTATTTTAATTCTCTCCCTAAACTCTCCCCCACTCTCTTCCTCTCTCTCTCTCTATTCTCCTCCTCAGCCCTCTGCACAGCAGTCCTACCAAAGCACAGCAGCTCCAGCACACGGCCAGCAACACAGCAGCAGCACAACCCCCTATTCCAGCAGCTCTCTATTCTCCTCCTCAGCCCTCTGCACAGCAGTCCTACCAGAGCACAGCAGCTCCAGCAGACCAGCAAACACAGCAGCTGTGTGTCTCTGCAACTCCAACAACTCCAGCGGTGGCAGCCCCTGTTCCAGCAGCTATACATATCTCTCTTTTTCTCTATTTTTTTTCTCTTTCTTTTATTGTTGATTGCAGCAAAATAACTCCTTTCTTCTTATTTAGTTAGTTAGTAGAGTTTTGAAAACCTTATTTTGAATGATTGATAAGTAATTTTTAATTTGTTTGAGTGAAGTTTAATTTTGATTTTTGTTTTATGTTTATGTTCTTTTAATTAATATTGTCATTAGGTTGAAAGAATTTGATTTAGTTTCTCTTATTTGTTTATTGTTCCTTCAATTTAAATTCCGTTTTATTTCTAACTAAATAATTAAATGAAAAGAGAAAATATAAAAAGAAAAAAAAAAAGAGTGTTTTTGTTTTGAAGTTGTTTTTTTTAAATTCAGTCTTTTTACCGAAGCGTGGTTTAGTTAGGGTCGGTTTGAGCAAAAACTCATGTTTTTATTATATTTCGTCATTGTTTGCGTGCTTTAAATTCTCGTTGAGTTTGTGTTTACATTTAAAATATGATGCTTGATTTAATTTTCGTAGTTTTGTTAAAGGTTCGATTTTAGTATGTGCATTTGTGTCTAATTGAGTTTCCATTATGTGCTTTAATTCCATGATCAATGTTACCATTTTTAATGAGTGCGTGTTTCGATGTTCCCTTAGGTAGATTAGAGTTTCCATTCCTACGTACTCTTTAAATTGAAGCATGCTAGTTTTAGGATTTTAATTTAAGTTTTTGTTTAACTCTCCAAAATTCTGAAAAACCCCGAATCTGAACTAAGTTCAGTGCATTTTTATTTTCGATTGGGAGAACGTAAATTTTGAGATTAAACGCATTCCCTGAGGAGACGATCTAGCCCTTGGGCTTAATATTACACGACGTAACTCCTATACTTGGGATAGCTTTCGAGCTGCTCATTTTTCGAGTGAGTCAGTAGGGGCTTTTCAGAGCTAAGGTAAGGGAAATATGTTATGTTAGGAATTTTTATAATGTTATCAAAGATTTTACACATATGTATATACCAGTTTATTACCCAGTTTTACAGAGCATGAGTTTTAAATGCTTGTGTGACCTAAATAGATATTGACATGATGAAGAACTTATATAGTTTTTACAGTATATCATACTATACTGATTACACAGATATAGACAGTATATTACAAATATTTATCCAGAGTAGTATATTACAGTTTTACTCAAATCATTATGTTATAATTTTATACAGATCAGTATATCATAGATATTTATCCAGAATAGTATATTATAGTTTTACTCGGATCAGTATATATTATAGTTTTACACAGAACAGTATATACAGTGTTTATAGTATGTTATGTTTCCTATTACCATAACATAAAAAGTATACAGACAAAACATATAGACAGAGTATACAGACAGATATACAGAGATAGCATCAAGATGTTACAGATATAGTATACAGAAATTATAGTATTTACAGTACAAAAAAATAGCGTTATGGTAATTTTGGAAACATGATGAAAACAGTAAAAGAGTGTACATGTATATATATATATATATAGTATCAGATCCCTGAGGAAAGATTACAGACAGATACAGATAAAGAATACAGAGCACGGTACCATTTCTAGATACAGATAGAGTGCAACCCAAAAAATGGAAAAAAAAAAATGTCTCAAGAAGAGCCCCTCATTAGGCCAAAAATGAAAAAAAAAAATAAAACACAACTCATTAAGCGAAAAGCAGCCCAAAATGCCTCAAGAAGAGCCACTCGGCAAAAAAAAAACAAAAACAAAACAACAACTTTCAAACTTTGGAAGCCACCTTCAAAAAATCGAACCTAAAGGGGGGCAACTGATATACCCCAAATATATCACCTACCTAGAAGAGACTAAAGTGCAGCATTATGTGGGCAGTTACCACCCAAGTCAACCACCCGACCAGAGCAATTGATGCTCACCTTATAATAAGCATAGCAATTCACGCCAACGAGGTAAGAACCGGAGCGATTCACGCCCGCACCATAACTCACCAATAAATTGCATTACACTCGTGGGTCAATCTTTGTCTCTATAAATAGGGATTTGGATAAGAGGCTAAGGTATCTCATCCTAACATACTTTACTGTTGCATAAAAACCTCTCAAACTCATCCCTTACTTAGGCATTGGAGAGGTCCCCCGGAGTACACCTCGGGTCCTCCAAGCCACTTTTATTTGTCTCTTTTCAAGTGGTCGTGATCAAGGATCAATTCATGAAGATTGTTCAATTTATTAATGCAAAATAAATGCATTCTAATATCTATGTGTTTTGATATTTCATGGTACATCTAATTTTTAGCTAAAAAAAATGGCACTTTGGTTGTCACAGTAGACATTAGCCTTTCCTCTGCTCATTCCCAACTCCTTAGAAATTCCTTTCAGCCAAATAGCTTCCTTGAATGCCTTAGTTAAAGCAATGTATTCAGCTTTTGTGGTGGAGAGAGCGACCACGGATTGAAGGCTTGCTTTCCAACTGACAGCACTCCCAAATACAGTGAATACCAGACCATTCAAATACTTTCTCGAGTCAATATTTCCTATATAAACAGCATCCACATATCCTAGAATATCATCACTTGCCTGTTCAATTCCTCCAAGCATCACACCAATGCTCTTACTTCCTGCTAGATACTGGAAGATCCATTTAACAGCATTCCAATGAGCCTTTCCTAGATTAGCCATGAACCTGCTCACCAAGCTCACGGCATAAGCTAAGTCAAGCCTTGTATAGACCATAATGTACATCATACTTCCAACCATGCTTGCATAGGGTATTTTATTCATGAAGGCTCTCTCCTTTTCTATTTTGGGTGATTGTGCAATTAACAGCTTGAAATGCTATCCCATTCCAATGCTCACTAGTTTCACCTTGTCCATTCCAAATCTCCTTAGAACCTTAGCAATGTAAGCCATCTGTGATAGGTACAGCAACCTTTTTCTTCTATCCCTTACAATTTCCATGCCAAGAATTTTATGTGCAGGCCCAAGATCCTTCATTTCAAACTCAGCTTTCAGCATGTTCTTCACTTGCAAAATCTGACCCTTATCACTACTAGCCACCAACATGCCATCAACATACAGTAGTAGGTATACCATGATATCATCATATTTTTTGAAGTAAACACAACTATCATAACTGCTTCTATTAAATCCTCAATTGATCATGTGAATGTCAAAGCGTTTATACCACTGCCGAGGAAACTATTTAAGGCCATAAAGTGACATTTTCAGTAAACAGACTTCTTCCTTGTGATTTTAATCATAGAATCCCTCGGGTGGTTGCATATAGATTGTCTCTTCCAATTCTCCATGTAAAAATGCAGTTTTAACATCAAGTTGTTCTAACTCTAAGTCTTAAGAAGCAACATATGTCAAAAACAACCTGATTGAACTATGTTTAACCACGGGTGAGCAGATCTTGTTGTAGTCTATCCCTTCCTTTTGAGTGAAACCCTTGGCAACAAGCCTAGCTTTATACCTAATTCCTTCAACTCCAGGAGTACCATCCTCTTTCTTAAAGATCCACTTAGAACCTACTAATTTCTTGTTCTTTGTCTTTGCAACCATCTCCCAAGAACTATTCTTTTTCAGTGACTCCATCTCTTCTCTCATGGCAAGGATCCACTACTCTACATCTTTGCTTTGAATTGCTTCTTGTTAAGTCTTAGGGCCAGCATCTATAAGTTTTTCAGCAATTGTGAGAGCAAAGGCAGCCAGGTCTGTGTATCCATATCTCTAGGGTGCTTTCACAGTCCTTCTTTGTCTATCTCTAGCTAGCTTGTATGAATCAATTCCTTCTTCTTGTCGCAGCTGAGTTTCTGTACTCGGAGCCTCCTATAAGTGATCTCAAACTGCTTTTGTGTCCAGTTCATAGTTCCTGAGGTGTCTTAAACCCAATAGCTAAGGAAGGGCACCTATTAATAAAATATACTGTAGCATCTGCTGCCTTTGTCCAAAATTCTTTGGACAGACCATAATTTGAAAGCAAACATCTTACCCTTTGAAGAATAGTTATATTCATACATTCGGCTAAACCATTTTGTTGTGGTGTGTGCCTAATAGTCAAGTGTCTAGCAATGCCTTCTTGCTTACAGAAGTTATTGAATTCCCTTAACAAATATTCTGGCCTATTATCAATTCTTAGTTTTTTAATCTTCCTACCAGTTTGATTTTCAACTAAGATTTTCCACTGTTTAAACTTAGCAAAAGTATCACTTTTATGTTTCAAAACAAACAGCCATACTTTTCTAGATAAATCATCTATTATGGTTGGAAAATTCCTTGCTCCTCTATAAGATGGAACCTTTGTTGGCCCCCACAAGTCTGAGTGCACATACTCCAATGGTTGAGCTGTGTGATGAGCTCCCCTACCAAAGCTAACTCTTGTAGAGTTTGCATATACACAGTGATCACAGAAGGGTAGGTCTCCTATTTTATCCTTACCAAAGAGACCTTGTTTTTCTAGTTCTAAGAGTCCTCTATAACTTATGTGACCGAGCCTCATGTGCCAAAGTTTTGTTAGTTTTTCATGTTCACTCAGCACACTAGAAACCTCACCGCACACAGTCTTACCTATTAGGGTGTACAACCCATTGTTAAGTCTACCCTTCATCACTATTAAGGAGCCTTTAGATACCTTTAAAACCCCTGATTCAAATTTAAAGGTGCTGCCCAACTAATCTAGCATTCTTAAAGATATTAGGTTTATTTTAAGGTCTGGTACATATCTAACTTCTTGAAGCAATCTGGTCATGCCATCATGCATTTTTATTCTCACTGTACCAACACCTAGGACATCACAGACCCTATCATTCCCTAAAAGAACATGTCCCCCACCTATTTTAGTGAATGACTCAAACTAGGACCTATGAGGACACATATGGAAAGAACATCCAGAGTCCATTACCCATTCCTCACCTGAAGCTATCTCGGACATAGTGAGTACCTCAGCACTCTCATATCCATTTAGGACCACAATAACATCCCTTCAACAGTTTCCCTTTTATTTGGATGTAGTTTCTTCTTGGGGCAATATCTTTTGAAATGTCCCTCCTCATGAAACAAGAAGCATTTAAACTTCTTGCCTTTAGACTTAGACCTAGATATGTTGGTTTTCCCTTTGTTTTCCCATTTATCCTCTTTTCCTCTAACACTTAGACCCTCACTAGTTTCAGTTTTAGATTCTTCCTTAGCCTACAGCTCTCTAGAGTGCAGAATAGATTGAACTTATTCTAAGGTTAAATAATATCTACCATACATGATTGTTTCTTTGAGATTTGTATAAGATGAGTCTAAAGAGCTTAACAGTAATATAGATTTATCCTCATCTTCTACAATTATATCAATGTTCTCAAGATCAAGAATGATTTTATTGAATTCATCAAGATGTTCAAGAATTGGCTTACCCGGTGTCATCTTGTAAGTGTAGAGTCGAATCTTCTTTTTTTTATGAACCCCACCAAGTATAAGAACCACACAAACACAACAATTGGACAAAAATTGTGAAAAAAACAAAAAAGAAGGATACAATTAGCATAACCGTAGCTTATCTAATAATTTCTCTTGCAAGAAATTAATTAAAATGAGCTTAGTTATACGCACGCACACATTTTGCTCACTTAAAGAATTAAAGAGTTGAATGTGCATGCATGTGATGGTTGGAGGGGACTCACTCAATCATTGGTTGTGATTGAAACTCGGTGAGGATTACACACAAATACACTCAATTGATTTCAATAATAAACTGGAAATAAATTATAAAGGAAAATCTCAATACAAATCTCTCACTCACTAGTTATTCACCCGCTCTACACTACACATTACATTACACACACACATCTATTTATAGCAAAGGATGGACGATAGGTGAAAATTATAATCAACAAAGGTGGTTGGATTTGGTGAGGTTTGGTGAGGTTGCTGCCGACTTCAGCCCAAATTCAAAAAAGGTAGGCTACCGACCATATATCTCCAATGAAGTTTAATTTTCAACATCCCCCCTTAAACTTGAATCTCCTGATTTTGTTATTCCGAAGTGGCTTCATGAAAATGTCAACAATCTGATCATACGTTCTGTAAGATATCAACTCCACTTCTTTCTTCTTGATATGCTCCCTGATAAAATGATACCGAGTATCAATATGCTTGCTTCTTTCATGGAATACTGGATTCTTCACAAGCACAATCGCTAATTGGTTGTCGATGTAGACTCCTATAAGGTCATGTTGAAGAAATCCCAAATACTTTAGTACATTCTGATCCATACACCATGACATATAGTTGAACTGGGAGCAACATACTCAGCTTCACATGATAACAATATTACAATGGGTTGCTTCTTTGATGACCATGTAAACGTTGTATCTCCTATGAAGAATGTGAATCCAGTCGTGCTTTTTATTTCATCAAGATCTCTTCCCCAGTCACTATTTGAATAACCAATAAGTTTGCAATCACCTATTGATGAATAAAACATACCATCAGTGATGGTACCCTTGACATAGCCGAGTATCTTTTTCACTGCATTCAGGTGGGACTGGTTAAGAGTCTCCATGTACCTACTGATAAGTCCAACTTCATAGAGTATGTCTGGTCTAGTGCACGTCAAATATCTCTAGCTTCCAACTAGACTCTTGAAATATGTGGGGTCAGCATTTCCTCGCTTATTCTTTCTTAACTCTAATCCCATTTCAACAGGAGTTGTCACAGGGTTGCATTTGTCCATCCCAAAATTCTTCAGTACTTCTTTTGCGTTGTGGCTCTGGGAGATGAAGATTTCCTTCTCGCTTTGCACGACTTCTATGCCAAGGAAATGAGTCATCTGGCCAATACCCGTCATTTTGAATTCTTTGACCATGCTCTTGGCCATGTTAAGGATCGTGTGGTTCTTCCTCTCAACTCAGTTTAACTAGGGTATGTAGGTCAGTGTGAACTGTTTTTGTATCCCTTGTTGCCTAAGGAATTCCAGGCAAGCTATGTCCTTGTACTCTCCTCCTTGGTCTGATTGGAGTAACTTGATGCGATAGCCACTATGTATATCCACAAAGGCTTTGAAATGTTTGAACTTGTCGAACACCTCTGACTTCCTTTTTAGGAAGTAAACCCAAGTCTTCCTACTATAATCATCAATGAAGGTGAGGAAGTATCGGTTCTGTCCATTTGAAAACGGCCTTAATGGACCACACACGTCTATGTGTACTAGCTGGAGCGGCATGGTAGATCTCCAGTCTGCTTGCTTTCCAAAGCTATTTTTGTGTTGCTTACTCAGAACACAGCTTTCATATATCACATTTAGGTGGTGGATGTTGGGTAAGCCTTTCACCATCTTTTTGCTTCCCAACTGTTTCAAACTTTCAAAGTTCAGATGTTCGAACCTGAAATGTCATAGCCCAATCTTTGATGATAGCGCTCAAACACCATGGCATATCATGTTGAATGGTAAGCAAAAACCTTCGATTCTTCGCCATTTGTACTCGAGTAATAAGCTTACCTCGAGCATTTATTATCACCATCTGCTTATCTTTAAGGCTAATTTGGTAGCCTTTCTTCACAAGTTGTCTAAGACTAAGTATATTAGACTTCATGGCTAGCACATAGTACACGTTGGAGACAAAAGCATGGTCTCCTTCCTTCCTTTTGATTAGGACATTTCCCCTTCCTTGAACTGGGACTTTATAGAGATCACCAAATGATATCTCTCCCTGAAATTTCTCATCAAGTTCAGTAAACAGGTTCTTTCTTCCAATCATGTGATTTTTGGCTCCAGAGTCAAGGTACCAAATATTTTGGTCCTGGTGGGTTGAATTTTGTGCCATCAGCATCAACGATTCTCCTTTAGTTTTCTCCTTTTCTGCAAAGTTAGCATTTTCATTTACTTCATGATTTTTGGGATTACCTCTACACTCATTACTGTAGTGTCCATATGTTGGCTTTATAGGTCATGCCCGATTTTGATAATGACAAATATCTGTTATATTTGATGGATGTTTGAGGATATGTGCAGGTATACAATTGGCAAATCAAAATGATGACACAAGAAGTAGAAGTTGGAGGCCCTAAAGACATTATTTATATTGTATTTAAATTCATTAATTATTATGGGTCTATAATAGTAAATAGGTTCTAGGTTGTAATAACTATGTGCATCACTTGCACGATATAATAGGTAAGCTCAAATGAAAAAAGCCTAGAATGACCCTAGGACACTCATACATGCACACAAACACACACACACACACACACACACACACACACATATATATGGTTATATGGAAAGGGTGATCACATAAGTAAATAGAACCGAAATGCACTTAAAATGCATGTTCGGTCGACCGTACTTTACAAAGTACATATCTTTCGATCGACCGAATCGATCACCAGGTTAATAGTTTGACCACTACCCGGTCAACCGAACACAGCTCAGTTGACTTTACTCAGTCGACCAAACTCCCACTGAAGTCAACCTTTGACTCTTCGGTCTACCAATCAAATTTAAATGGGCGACGCCTTGATCGACCGAACCCACATGTGGGAGAATCCAAAGATCTAGACGATTGAACTACCTTGTTCAATACCTCACAGTCGACTGAACCATGCGAAAAAGAAAAATCGCCTTGGAACCCTGTTGACTGATCGATCGAACTTCTAGTTCAAATTTCACTCGGTCGACCGAATTTGAAACACTCAGTCAACCGAACCTCGCCTTCATTTGATCGATGCTCTCGTGTGGCTATATTATTTTTACCGTGGTTAAAATATTTAAATAGGGTTAATTTGGTTAAAATGTTTTAAAAAAATTATAATAATTCCCTATATATCCTAGACGGCTTTAATCAAGGGGATGTCTATATATACCCGTTCATTTGAAATAATTAGCATCGGATTAGCAAACTTGATTAGTGAAAATTCTCTGAATTCCAAAGCTTCCTACACTCATACTTACCTTGCCATATTGCCAAAAATTCGTTTGTAAATGTGAATTGAGTGTTCTTGTCTTATATGTTTGCTCTCTCAATTTTGTGATTGATTGATATTATCTTGTTTGAGAGCAAGACCTCAAGTTTTCTTAGGAGACTTTATTAATAAATCTTTCCTAAGAAAACTTCACTTGAACTTTGGAGTATTGCACTATCATTGCAATATCTTGAGAAGTTCTCATTCGATTTAGGTTGCTAAAATATTTTCAAAACATTTTCAAATATCTCGTGCGTTTTATTTTGAGAAAAATTCTTGAAGAGATATTTGTTTATATTCTAAAGAACTTTGTTGCAATATTCTTTGAATATTATCATTTTTAAACACAGAGATCAAATCCTTTTTGCTACCAAAATCTATACATCTCTTGACGCATATATTTTGAGAAAGATTATTTGTTGAGATATCTGAAGTGTGGCAAACATCTTTGTTTGAGCATTATGATTGAATATATTGTGTGATACAAAGATCATATTATTTGCACTCTCATGCACTGATTGCATCGCTTACATAAATATTTGAGAGTAGACATCTTAAACCACATTGAGCTTACTTCATTATATCATTTGGTGATGTATGTGATTAGTTATATTGGGTACATATCTGCTTTACATAAAAGCATAATCACTGTACCATTTTATTGTGAACATACTGTTGTGTTTCCAGGTGAGGCCTAAGGGGGAGGTAATCCAACTCGGTAAGGATTGGTTGTAAAGGTTGAGGTCAGTCCTGTGCTAATTGACTTGGTTTGTTTAGGTGCTACTCCACTCATTTAAGTAAGCATTATAGTGGCAATCCTTGTACTTGTTAGCCAAGGTAGGGACGTTGGTAATTTTTCGAACCTCGATAACACTTCTGCGTGTCACTCCTCTTTACTGTTTTCTGGTGCATGTGTAAATTGCGTCATTTAATTTCTGATATATATTATAATTGATTTACTTTACTTGCACTAAATTGACCTTAGGGTTGTGAATATATTGTTATTAGGATACTGACGTAAAGCATTAATTTTAAAAATACTAATTCACCCCCCCCCCTTTTTGGGATCATAGTAAAGTTAACACCATACTTGTGACAATTATAGCACTGAACATTTCTCTTGTCTATGTTCGAATGGTTATTATATCCCTCTCTTCTTCCTTTTTCTCTACCTTGTGGGACATAGTTTTATCGATTGCGTCCTTCTCTAGTGGGACCTCTTCCACCTCTGCCACCTTTTCTGGAGTCAAAATTTCCATAATTTCTTTCACGAGATCCTCAGCCTCGTCCTCTTCCTCACTGAGACATCCTCCCCCCCCCCCCCCCCGTCCTATCTATCTATAATGAGGGAAAACTTCATTTGAAGAGTTTGCTCTAGTGCTTTATCTTCACTCCTTCTGTTGACTTTCTGCTCATGGGCTTGGAGTGAGCCCACAAGTTCTTCTATGGACATGGTTTCGAAATCTTTTATTTTTTCCATGGTCACCGCTATATAATCAAATTTTGGATCCAAAGATCGCAAATTTTTTTCACAAATTCTCTTGTCGTTGAGAGTCTCTCCATTTATTCTTAATGGATTTGATACTACCATAACTCGTGTATAGTAATCAGCAATTGATTTAGTAAATTTCATTCTTAAGGATTCAAAATCACCTCGCAATGTTTGAAAAAGAATCTTTTTCACTTTGTTTGCACCTTTGTGTGTTCAATGGAGAGAATCTCAAACTTCTTTGGATGTTTTGGCGGAGGCAATGATTTCGAACATTTTCTCATCAAGGCCTTGGTAGATTATGGACTTCGCCTTACAATCCTTCTTTCGATCGACTCGCAAGATCATTCTTTGAACATCAGACATAAATGCTTCGTCTTCTTTAGATGGGGCTTCTCTGTACCCATCTTCAACGATATCCATGATATCTTAAGAACCTAGTAGGGCTCTCATTTAAATAGACCAATTGTCATAGTTCTCTCATGTCAGCTTTGGAATAACAGCTTGTGTAGTACCGTTAGCCATTAGATTTAATATATCAAAAAACAGAGTGATGAGGATAGATTTCGGCAAATATGATGCCACCAATGAGTTCAGAAGGTCGAAAAACTTTAGAACCGATTTTGGGTTGCAAAGAACTAGTCAAAATGATACTAAACCGACTAAAAGAAGTTCTGGACCAGTTTTTGTTTTTTTAAACGGTTTGACATAACAAAGTTTTAACCGCATCAAATATTACCATTAGGACATGTGGTGGATTCTGTGCGTGTCGTGTGTCGGCGACTGGACGCGAGTCGGTCAGCAGGGTTAGGTTGTGCTCGCGGGACCGGTTCCGGGTTGCTAGTTGCTAGCCCGAGTCACGAATCAGGCTTTTGGGTCAGATCTCACCAGCTGAGCAAAGAAGACGCGTGCGGGCGCATGAGGGCGTGAAGTCGGCAGTCAGTACCCTTGCCAACACGTGTGGAGGATGTGGTTTCGCCTCTCAGCGAGTGTAGAGGCTTTAGGACTCCGTTTGAGATGTGGTTTCCACTTCTAGACTTGTCTCGATGCGAATTTCACAATGGTATACTCAATTTGGATTTTGAGCAACTTCAAATCTAGGAAAAAATTCAAATTTTCCCTCTGTTCGCCTCTGTTTGACGAATTCCGACAAACCTGAAGCTCTAATACCACTGATGGGTGGAGGGGACTCACTTAATCACTGGTTGTGATTGAAACTCAATGAGAATTACACACAAATACACTCCATTGATTTCAATAATAAACTAGAAATAAATTACAAAGGAAAATCTTAATACAAATCTCTCACTCACTGGTTATTCACCTGCTCTACACCACACATTACATTACACACACACACACATCTATTTATAGCAAAGGATGGACAATAGGTGAAGATTATAATCAACAATGATGGCTGGAGTTGGTGAGGTTGCTGCCGACTTCAGCCCAAATTCAACAGATGTGGGCTGTAAGCCATATATCTCTAGTCAAGTTTAATTTTCAACAATATTCTAATTGGAAGGGGGGAAATTACAATTTCACTCAAAATCTATTATAACATCATCAATAATTAACTCCAAACCAAAATTTAATTTGATTATTCTAGACTGTAAAAAGAAAACCACACATCAAAGTGTGAAGATGAAAAAATTATTTGCACACACACATGCATATGGGTCTCTTTTTACTAAGTATATACGTGGACAAAGGCATTAGCGTCTAAATACATATAAATCTCTTAAAGTCTATTGACTTAATTGGTGAACTAGTGGAGAAGCAGTCATGAAGTCGCTTCCCTTGATCGGAAAGAATTTTTTTGTCCTTGCTCTCTTCTTTTGGTTGTTCATAGTTTTGCCTTGTTGCACCCTTAAGCTCCTTGCTTGAGAAAATTGCACCATTGAATAATAGTCTCCTTTACCTTTAAAAGAAAAAAGGTGATGAAGTTTCTTTTGATAGATAAAGTTAACCCTACATTGAGAGAAGGCAGAAAATGGTATTTTTAACCTTTAATTCTTTCTGGTTTCCTTAGATATATATTGCGTAGCTGCATGACCTAAAGCCCACAAATTCAACTCTTTTCCTCTTACAAAATATGTATGTTTATGGTTCGAAGAAAAATATTATCTTTAACATTAATTTTTTTAATATTTAATCTTATTAAAAATATTTTTATTTTATTAGTTAAGTTAACGTGTAGAAAAAAAAATTTCCTACATCTGGATATTTTTTGAGGCATAAAACTCACCCTCTCCCCCCTCACCCCCCCCACTGGATCAATCTTAGCTAAGCTGCCACTATAGTATCAGATTGAATCGCTGCGTCTCTGAGGTGACGATGGTGCAAGTTTCATGCTCTCCATCTGGAGCCACCCAGCGAGCCACAAGCTTCAAACTAAGGATGGACACCAGTAAATTCAATCTATTTTCTTTTTAATTTTCCGTTTAGTTTCTTTCTCTTAATTCCTGCACTCATTCTTATTTCATCATCACTATTTTTATGACTCCCCTCTCGCCTCTCCCCGCTCTCGGCCTCTTCTGCGATCAGACATGTCTGCATGGTTACATGCATGGGGGCTGGGCTAGCTTTATAAATATATATATATATATATATATATATATATATATATATATATATATATATCTGCGGCGGGTCATATATATCGATTTGTAATGCATGCATGATAATTGAAGCTCTATGTTTTAATATATTAAGTAGTTCTTATTTTTATGTAATTAATTGATTTGATTTGTTCACTTTCGCTGCAGCTGGGTTTTTGTTCACACTTCTGCTCCTATCAGTTTTGTCTGGGAGCTCCGACGCCCAACCCAGAAACCCTAATAGCGTAGTGGCCCAAGATGGGTCCGGAAACTTCACCACAATCGCTGAAGCACTCCAAGCCGCTCCGGACAACAGTCCTCAAATATACTATATCAAGATCCGACCCGGAAAATATATGGAGAATGTGATTGTGGATATCACAAAAACAAACATAGCATTCCTTGGAGAGGGTATGGATACCACCATCATATCCGGCAACAAGAGTTTTGGTGCCGGATATCAAACCTCCCAAACAGCTACTGTCGGTAATAATTTGACTATTTAAAAGAAAAAAATAAAAGAGAGAGAGAGAGAGATACAATATTGCATATCTCCTTACATTAAGTTCATAATTTATTTAACTAACTAAGGCTTTTTCTTTTCTTTTTTTTAAAAAAAAAATTTTCAGTGATAAAAGCTCCAGGATTCATCGCGATGGATGTTACTTTTGAAAATACTGCGGGCCCGTATTATGGCCAAGCACTGGCGTTGACTAGCGAGAATGATTACATTGCATTCTACAGGTGCAGATTTCTTGGGTATCAAGATACCCTAAATCCCCAAAGTGGAATTCAATTTTTTCGAGAATGTGAAATTTATGGAACCGTAGATTTCATATTTGGAGACGCTACAGTGGTGATGCAAAATTCTATTATTTACGCGCGAAAACCTCTTGATGGTCAATCAAACGTAATCACTGCCCAAGGAAGATCTGTGCCTACATCAAGCACAGGAACAGTGATTCAAAATTGTTCGATAAAGGCTGCACCGGATCTCCTTCCTTATAAGTCACAAATTAAGACATATTTGGGAAGGCCATGGAAGGATTACTCAAGATCAATCATCATGCAGAGTAACCTTGGTGATTTTATAGATCCCGCAGGATGGCTTCAATGGGAGGGAGCCCCTAATAGGTCTAAGACGGCATACTATGTTGAATACGATAATACAGGTCCTGGAGCCAACACTGCTGGTAGAGTTCAATGGCCAGGATATCATATCCAAACTAACCCTACCACTGTCATGAATTTTACTGTTAGAAACTTTATTAGGGGGGATCGTTGGATTCCCAAGACTGGGATCCCTTTTTTTCTTGATCTAATGTAAAACTGCGATCATAGTAAAACATCAATAATGAGATCCCTATGTTCCGCAGAATAAATAAACAATTTCAAAAGATTTCTTTTGAATGGATGGAAATCGTGGCAAGTCCAATGATATTTATATTTAATTTAATCACTTGATACTATGCTTTTAATTTAGCATTTAGCACGTGCATGTGTATAATTAAAGACCTCATCTTTGAAATTAATTTTTTGATTTTGTAACTAAATTGCAAATAGTTGTTGTTAGGAAATAACTAACACAATTAACTATAAGTTTAAATTTTGAATTCTGATTATTTGAAAAGGTAAAATTGATAATCCATCTAAACAGTGTATAATGTTTTATGTGTATAAGAACAGATCCTTAGTTATACCTAGACAAATGTCCAGTGATAAACTTGACGTACGCGTCAATCTTCCATAAAGGCTTCTCCTTCCAATTATCACAGTCATCCTCACACTCAAACTGATAAGCAATTAATATATTAACCATACCATTAAATTAAATTAAGAAATTAAGCTAACCTAATTAATTAATTAAACATAATTAATATAATTATAAATTATACTTTATCCAAATTTAAGATTTGGAATTCATATTAGAATTTGAAACATTTTTATCAATGGCCTTGAAGAAAAAGAATGTGTAAGAAAGAAGTAGACATTTTGAATTAATGTATGTTTCTTAGAACTCTTTGACAATTGAAAGTGGTATGATAATTTTTGGTTAACTATCATTAATTTTAAGTATATTTTTATTATTTTTTAAAAAATATTATCAATACAAGAATAGTGCACCTACACATGTATGCCAACCTATTTATAGTACATGATTGCAACATGCATTAATTTCATGGAAATGGAAATTAATGTACCTATCATATTCTTCACCTTGAACATAGGCTACCAAGATTAGGAGTGGGAGCATTTGAGTGCGAGTAAAATATGACCATAGCTCCAGAAGAGCTTGAAGCCATTTGGGGGATTGCTTGAATCCCCAAAATTATAAGAAATAGCAAGGGGTATAATTTATATAACTCCTTAGGTAGAAATATGTTCATATGAAGAATTTTACTTTGTGGGTTTATCTCGTATTGAAAAAATGAGTGAGTGATGAGTATTTATATACAAAAAATTATAAATAGGTCACTTGATGGGTAATGGATTTAAATTTGTTTAAATCGTTTATTAAATGGTTATATGCAATTAGAAACTTTATTAGTGGGGATAGTTGGATTCCAAAGATTGGGATCCTATTTTTTCTTGATCTAATGTAAAACTTCGATCATAATAAAATATCAATAATGGGATCCCTTCCACATAATAAATAAAAAATTCCAAAACGTTTCTTTTGAATGGATGGAAATCATGATGAGTCCAATGATATTTATATTTAATTTAATCACTTGATACAATGCTTTTAATTAAACATTTAGCATGTGCATGTGGATAATTAAAGACCTTGTCTTTGAAATTAATTTTTTTTATTTTGTAATTAAATTCCAAATAGTATGGTGTTAGGAAATAACTAACATAATTAACTATAAGTTTAAATTTTGAATTCAATAGTTATGATTATTTGAAAAGGTAAAATTGATAACTCATCTAAACAGTAGTATAATGATTTATGTGTATAAGTGCAGATCCTTCATTAGACCCAGACAAATGTCGAGTGGTAAACTTGACGTATAGGTTAATTAATTAATTAATTCAAGAGCTAGTGCTAATATAATTGATCACTAAGTTGATTTATATAATTTTTTATATTTATATCTATGTAGCATGAAAGTCACCATCGTACCCGTACCACTAATTTAGTTGACTGCTTAATTTTTTTTCTTTTTTTATTTAATTCTTTACAACTTCAAAAGCCCAAGGATTCATCAGCATGGATCTCATTCATCGACCGAATTTATACAAATATTTTCTCAAAATACTTATATTTGCAAACTACAAGGGAAGAAAAAAAAACACAAATCTTCCCTTGTAGTTTGCATAGGTGAGTATCGTATACCCTTTTATTTATTATATAAGCTAATTCTTATACGTATATACATGCAATCCAACAAATCACAATTTCATTCACTTCTAACATAATTGTGGATTTTGAAGGAAAATATATTTTCTTAATACTTCTGTTAGACATTTTGAATTAATGTATGATTCTTAGACCTCTTTGACAATTGGAAGTGGTATGATAATTTTTGGTTAACTTTATTAATTTTTAGCATATTTTTATTATTTTTTTATAAATATCATCAATACAAGAGTAGTAGTGTTTGGCCACCATATGACGGCCTATTTATAGTACGTGATTGCAACATGCATTAATTTCATAGAAATGGATATGTTGTACGTCCGTTAGCTTTGACTTATTCTCCAATAATTAGTGTGATATTTCTCTAAGATAGATTATACCTTATTTTATTCCTTATTTTTTGATAGTTCATATTATTACAAAAAGCATCTTATTTTTTGGTTTTATGATTCTTTCAACCAAACACTTAGTCATGGGATGTGAATTAGTTATTATAATTGTTAAAAAATAACCCAATAATAATTCTAAGTAAAAAATTTTAAACATATTCACCTTTTATATTTAATTAA
Organism: Malania oleifera; assembly: GCF_029873635.1. Lineage (NCBI taxonomy): Eukaryota > Viridiplantae > Streptophyta > Magnoliopsida > Santalales > Ximeniaceae > Malania > Malania oleifera. The sequence continues at coordinate 108,596,462 of NC_080421.1, read as the reverse complement.
ATCGTTCACATTTTAAAACTTTTGAATTTAAAATAAAAATAAATAAATTAAAATTTTTTTTTTCTTGAACTTAAAAAAAATCTCAGATTTGATTTGGTTCAACTTATTATTTTATTTATTATTGTATTTTATTTATAATTCTACTTTGACCATTGGTAAACTAGCTCATTATTTAAAATCAAACTTTTAGAGTCCATGGCCAATTAATTAGTGCAAAGAGCTCTGAACAAATTCACGAAAAGCAATCACCCTTTTCTTTATGACATTCCTACTTTAATTACTTAACGTGTTTGTTATTGCATTATAATTGCTAGAGGAGTCAATGTATCAAATTGAATTTAAGTATAAACCTTGATTAATAAATAAAAATTACAAGAAAAGTAAGAGTTGACCACTGTGAAATGAGAGGCTTTTAATGTTTATGTACACAATAAAAAAAAATTTTCCCATTAATGCACTAGCCAATTAAGAGAAGTTATCTCCTGAGTCACCTCAAATTTTACATGAACCTTTAATTTTTCATTTGAAAATATCTATATGTATTATAAGGTGAAGATGCTTCTTCGGTAATTAATGCCCAACTACTCCCTCCCTCACTATAAATAACAAAGTATCTATATATAGTGGGGTCAAATTAATTACATCCATATGATGTGATTTTGATGTTGGCCTTGTTTCCTCTTGCCTTGCCTTTCCTTTATTTGAAAAAGAAAAAAAGAAGACAATGTAAAGAAAACCAATTTTCTATTACATTTTCTCTCTATCAAATATTCTTAAATATAAAATTTCAAATAAAATTAAGCATAAAGAAAAATTAAATACCTCGTTAGCCAAACAAGAAAGAGTGGTTCATTTGTATTTTTATTTTTATTTTTTATATTTTTCAAGTTTCAAATGAGTTCTTGTACTCTATTTAGATCAAGGGTTTGGTTTAAGGAAAAATAAATAAAAATAAAAAAGGTAAAATTGATAACCCATCTAAACAGTGGTATAATGTTTTATGCATATAAGAACAGATCCTTAGTTACACACGGACAAATGTCTAGTGGTAAACTTGACATACGTTAATTAATTAATTAATTCAAGAGCTAGTACTGATATAATTTATCATTAAGTTGATTTAAATAATTTTTTATATTTATATCTATGTAACATGAAAGTCACCATCATACCCATACCACTAAATTACATTGCTCTATTCTGCGCAATGGGGATTGAGTGAGACCTCCAATCATCAAAGTCATCCCCACACTCAAACTAATAAGTAATTAACATATTAAGCATACCATTAAATTAAATTAAAGAACCAATCGGGCTATTAAGCATACCATTAAATTAAATTAAAGAACCGATCGGGCTATTAAGCATACCATTAAAGAAGAGAATAAGTTTAACAAACCATGGAAGATTTGGTTGATTAAGCATACCATTAAAGAACCAATCGACGTCCCATGAAAGCATACCATTAAAGAAGAGATTCAAGAGGCTGAACCGTCGACAATTTGTTCCATTCCGCCAACGGTTCATTTCATTCCATCGACGGTGTGATGACCCAAAAATATATATATATATATATATATATATATATATATATATATATATGATTAAAGTACAATAATAATAAAATAATAAAAATAGTCATTAAGTTAATATCAATGCAGAAGTGTTTTTCTGTAGGATCCTTGATTCTATGTTTGATGCCTAAGAAAGACTTTGTCTTAGCGAGTGCTCAGAGACCATTGCGGCTCAGTCGCTCCCTGGAGGTCGGCCTGATCAAAATGGAATTTCATAGGATAAACAGGATAGACACTGTTTGTACACGTAAATAAGTATATATACATAAAATAGTGTTTTGACAGACATAATTTCTAGAAATACATAATAAGATGATACTAATATAGGTATCATATGTGGGGCTCACAAGACTATGTGGGGTCCACATGAGTCCCGGAGCCACAAGACACTGTTTATATACGTAAATAAGTACATAAAATAATGTTTTAACTGATATAATTTGTAGAAATATATGATAAAATAATAATAATATAGGTATCCTATGCGGGGCCCGCAAGACTGTGTGGGGCCCATATGAGTCCCGAAGCCGTATGGAGGTTTACACGAGTTTCAAAGTTATGTAGGATGCATAAAATCGTATAAGAGTTATTCGAGTTACGTAGGATCCATTCGCGTCTTGAAGTTGTGTGGGGCTCACATGAGTTTTTAAAATTTAAATTTAATTCTTATTCAAAAATAAATAATAAAATAAATAAATACTAAAAATAGTTCAAAAGTAAAAACAATGATAATAATAATGATAATAATGATTAAGAAAAATAAAAAAAAAAATAAAATAATTAATTAACTAATTGACTAATTAATTAGGTAAGTGATTAATTAAAAAAAATTATTTAGTGGGAATGGTGGCAAGCACTCCCACATGGCCTCCATCCCTATCCCATACACAACTCATACCTTGCCCATTCTTTAATTTTTAAAAATTATAATTTCACCCATCTCCCCACACTTTTATAAATTTCATTTCTTCCCCAAAATTTTCCTATAAATAGGGAGCTCTCAACCTTCATTTTTCACAACAATTTTTCAAGGAAGAGAAGAATTAGTGAGTGAAAGAAATTGTGGTGGAGAAAGAATTTTTGAGTAAATTCTCAATCACCTACTCTTTCCGATCTCATTTCTTAGAGATAGTTACAGTGTTCGTAAGGAAGAAGGTAAGTAAATTTTGATTATGTTAGTTTTTTTTTTTTTTTTAAATTCATACCCGAGTTTATTTTATAAGTAAATTTCAATTATGTTAATTAGTTCCACAAAATTTTCATGAGTTTATTTTTACGCGTATTTAATTATACCAGTTCTATCTTTAATATACTTACATCTATTTTTGGGTTAAGAAATGTTCTAATCCCCTCGGGTAAATTTTCAGCATTTATTTCTATTCAAAAAGAAAGTTATATATATTTTTAACACAAAAAATTGTGTGGCATGAGTTTATTTTTACGTTACATTTTTATGAAAATATGAGTAAAGATGAGATTTTCACTATATTATTTTAAATTGCATAAATTATAATAAGATGATTTTAAAACCCCTTATGGCAACAAAAGTTCAAAGTTACAGATGCTCGGTACCGCAGCTTAAAGTTTATACGGATCAGAGTGCACCCACACTGTTTACAGAGTGGTTATTTATGTTAGTGGATTTCTCCTGAGTGCACACCTGGTTCCGGACCAGGACTTAATAAGGAAAATCTCACTTAAAGTTTACGTACGTTGATTTAGTTTGGTCGGCTAGCCAGTTAAGTCCAGTCTTCGGACCGCACAACCCAGTCATGGGGGTAAACATGACTTACGGCAAAAAGGCCTAAGAGTGATTTTATTTTTTTATAATATATGTTTATACATATTTAATTACGTGTACAAAGTTACTGATGATTTGAAGGAAAAGTGTAAGTTTACGTGAAAAGAATCATTCTGGTGCTTAAATGACGATCTAAGGAAAACATATAAGGAAAAGTATATGTATATTTGTCATTAAATATTTTTACAGTTTTAAAGTTAAAAGTTTAATTTAGCAGTTATAATATATGATTATAAAAATTTACAGTTGAAATTGATGACAAAAGTTTTATGCAGAAATTTTTAAATTTATATTTATTCTAAAAGCAGTCTTGAAGTTATAGTATTAAATATTGTTTTACGTAATTCTTTAAAAGCTCATTTTAACCACACACTAATAATAATCTTATTTACTTACTGAGCGTCGTCTCACCTCAATCATATTTCATTTCAGATAGCTCTGAAGGACATGTCAGAAATCAGGCTTAGCAAGCATGCGAGTGGGGATTAAAAAAAATAAAGATTGATTAGAAATATTAGTATGGTTTCAGATATTTATGTTTGTGTAATTTTTCTTCTTTTGAAATAAATGATTGTAATATGGATGATTAACGCTCTGGTTTAATAAAAATTGAGTTTATTTTGCTTCCGCTGTAAATTAGTAGTAAAAAGTTAATATCTCAGGCCCCTCAGGGTTGGGGTGTTACAGACGGAGAGTAAGAAAATTTGGTTGACTGAGTCCGTTCGATCAACTGATAAGCTAAATATTGTTTACAAGTTTTGATTTGCTAGTTAAACTTTGTTTGGTCTTTGCGTCCCTGGGAATGCCCAGGTTAAATATAATCGCTTTTGATGTTTCTTTGATTGGAGCTTAGGCTTGCATCCTCTCGGGTATGCTCAAAGCTTTTGTACATATCCATTTTGATCAATAAAATTTATCATTTACCGATCAAAAATAAATAAATTAAGAAATTAAGCTAACCTAATTAATTGATTAAACATAATTAATATAATTATAAATTTTACTTTATTCAAATTTAAGATTTGGAATTCATATAAGATGTGAAACATTTTTATCAATAGTCTTTTATTTGAAAGAAAAAGAATGCGCAAAAAAAGAAGTAGGCAAAATTTCTCAATTCTTAAGGACTTATTTAGTATTTAGTATCGTTGTTATTTTTTATTTCCTATTTCTATTTCTCCACAGTGAAAAAATATATTACAAAAATGCGTTCATTCATGTCATCAATTTTTCTATTTTTGTTGTCGGTTTTCAACTATTTGTCAAAAAATTGATAACAAAATTTTATGATTTTAGTTGTTTTGGTAACCTGTTGTCACAAATTTCAATATCCAGAAATATTTTTTTAAATAAATTATTTCTTTGATACACTTTTAAATTAGAATCAAAATTAAATGATCATGCAAATTTAAATATATTTAAAATAAAAATATACATAAATTCTAAAAATAATAATAATAAAGCCAATTACAAAATACTTTTACTATTTTTCAATTGTCATGTCCAATAAAAATTTTAAAGTAAAATAATTATAATAAAAATTATTTTAATTATAATAATTTTTTAATATGTATTATTTGTAAATTCTTTTTATTTTAATCATATTTTTATAATACTAATTGATTTAAAGGTAAAAATGAGCAATTTTTTAGTTGAAGTTTTAATTTGTATTAGTTTTTGATTTCTGTTTCTAATTTTTTATTTTCATTTGTCTAATTTTTTATAGTTATACCAAATGGTCCCAAAGTTTTCTTTGCAACTCTTTTGCAATCGGCTTAAGTTTGGAAGGGCGTATAAATTGATAACCCCCGGACAATTTTATTCCCTAATTTTTTATAGACAACAGTCCATATTATTACAAAAAGCATCTTATTTTTTGGTTTTATGATTCTTTGAACCAAACACTTAGTAATGGGATGTGAATTAGTTATTATAATTGTTAAAAAATAACCCAATAATAATTCTGAGTTAAAAAAAATTTAAACATATTCACCTTTTATATTTAATTAAATTGTTCACATTTTAAAACTTTTGAATTTAAAATAAAAATAAATTAATTAAAATACATTTTTTCTTGAACTTAAAAAAATATTGGATTTGATTTGGTTCAACTTATTGTTTTATTTATTATTGTATTTTATTTATAATTCTACTTTGACCATCGGTAAACTAGCTCATTATTTAAAATCAAATTTTTAGAATCCATGGCCAATTAATTACTGCAAGGAGCTCTTACCAAATCCATGAAAAGCAATCACCCTTTTCTTTATGACAATCCTATTTTAATGACTTAATGCGTTTGTTATTGCATTATAATTATCAGAGGAGTTAACGTATCAAAATTGAATTTAAGCATAAAGGTCGATTAATAAATAAAAATTGCAAGAAAAGTAAGAGCTGACCACTATGAAATGAGAGGCTTTTAATGTTTATGTACACAATAAAAAAGAAAATTTTCCACTAATGCACTAGCCCAATTAAAAGAAGCAAGAGAAGTTATCTTCTGTAAATGAGTCACCTCAAATTCTAGATGACCCTTTAATTTTTCATTTGAAAAATATCTGTATGTATTATAAGGCAAATGTGTTTTGGTAATTAATGCCCCTCCCTCACTATAAATGACAAAGTATCTATATATAATTGGGGTCAAAATAATTACATCCATATGATTGTGATTTTGATGTTCCCCTTCTTTTCTCTTGCCTTGCCTTTCCGCCTTTCCTTTATTTGAAAAAGAAAAGAAGAGGACAATGTAAAGAAAGCAATTTTCTATTACGTTTTCCCTCTATCAAATATTATTAAATATGAAATTTGTTCAAATAAAATTAAGCATAAAGAAAAATTAAATACCTCGTTAGCCAAACAAGAAAGAGTGGTTCATTAATACTTTTATTTTTATTTAGATCAAGGGTTTTGTTTAAGAAAAAATAGAGAAAAATAAAAAGGAAATCCATTTTCTATTTTATGTTCTCACCATATCAAATACCACTAAAAGTAATAATTGCTTTTAACATGATTTTAAATTAGGAAAAATCAAATTTTAATGTATGCAAAATCAAAATTTTATTTTCAAATTTAGTACATATTTTTTTTTTCGATTTCACTTTTTATATAATGACTATGAAATGTAGATTTTTTTTCATATATATATATATATATATATATATATATTATTCTAACTGACCTCAAACTCGCTCCAAATAAAGATTATATTATATCACAAATTCTAGATACAACCTACATCATAGTGACGTATGCAGAAATGCTGGTACATCCAATAAAATAGTGTCACGTATGCAGTGTGATTCAACATATATTTATGTGTATTTACGTGATATTAGAAAAAAAAAACATAAAATAAAGTATTCCAATGATATATTTAATGATTTTTCATTTTGTAAGATTTATAATGTGTTAGGTGCATAACCTAATATATGTATGGGAACCATCACTTAATATGAATGGCCTAGATCATCTCTTTTCCTTTTTTCAAAAAAAAAAAAAAAAAGTAGAAAAATGCACTAGCTTATGCAAAATATTAAGTATCTTTAACATTAATTTTTTGAATTATGTGTACCTCTAAACATTTATATTCCATTCATTCGGTCATTCCAACACCGAGTCATGTCCAAGTCTTCTTCAATCTCATTATTTTAATTGAATGTTCTTACCTAACTTTACATAACATAATTTTTTTCATTTAAAAAGTAAACTTCCTATTTTTAATTTTTTGTTAAAATCTTGTGTGGGTTAGAAGGGGATTGTTTGGGATAGATTTAGACATTTAAATTTTTTTAACTCATCTAAATTTTAAAAATTATTTTGTCTTGAAAATAAAGTATTAGTTATTTAATATTAAAATTGTAGACTAATTAAAAGTCTACTCGAAACTTATCATTAACTAGCTAGTTGCTCTTGTAAGACTCGTACAAAAACACCTAAAATATATATTTTTTAGAAAATAATAATATAGTGAAATTTAGTTTAGATCAAGTAACTGAATTAAATTGTCAATAATTAGATGCATATAGATTGATTCTAATCACAAAAATATTGAATTATCAAATAGGTTTAGTGTGATTTTTAAAACTTCAATTGAAATATTCATTGACCACTGTATATATTTTTGTTTATTCCTTTGAGATCAGATGTGACTCATGCCCACCCTAAATATTTAGCTATAGATGATTGGGGATAACAATTTATGTATCCATCATGTACCGATTAATTGGCAAATAATTTCTCTTGCAAGAAATTAAGAGTAGAAATAAAATAATTTTAAAATTAAAATAAGCTTAATTACACACCCATTTTTCTCATTTAAAGGATATATTAAAGAGAATGATGAATGAATATCCTAGTTAAAGAGGAAAAATAAAATTATAGTCACCCAATATATGAACAAAGTTCGGTAAAAGAGAATATATATATATATATATATATATATATATATATATATATATTTATAATCATGCTCATGCATATTAAAATATTCCTACATACACAATACACATTCATGCATGTATGCATGCTTTCATTTTTACATAAAAACCCATGCATGCATGTGTTCTCATGCATAAACACCCATACCACCAACTCACACATGCATGCACATGGCACAAACACCCACATGCATGATCACATACATTCCCTTTTCATGCATGCATATTATCGTGACATCCCCGAGGGGGTCAACTCTTGAAATACAGGGATCAAATCTTCGAACTACCTCAACCAAATGGTGCACTTGGATTATATAAAAGGGAGAATGTATGTGATGATGAAGTCACCATCAACCGATTCTTACCTACCCTAGATAAGGTTAAAACATTTATTTAAGATACTACCAGTTCGATGATCTCTAACATATTCTTAGGTTCAAGGAAACTAATAGTTAATAGGAAAAAAAAATAGATATTGAAACACTTGTCACCATATGGATGGTGAAATATGGCGCAGTCAAGACTGCTTATTTGGGAAGCAACGTGGTGCGATTCTAGTCATCCAATGTGTGTTTTCTTCAGATGGTCAGATCGCATCCACATTAGCGATCCGTGATGTGGCAACGATCCATGTCAAAACCCCAAGGTCTGTCACAGCCTACCATGTTGTGGGTGACATCACACTAACATCACCCTACTCGAATGAATTCAAATATATATATCTTGTGTCACATATCACCACCATCTGCTGACATGTGGTGAACATGTTCTTGAATCAGATCAGCTCGATTGACTCAAATCAACTCGAGTTGATTCGTTGACCCAATGTATAGATCGATTGAACCGATTTGACCTATCATAAACCACCAATTTATTTTTAAATTCAAAAAAAATAGTCTTTAATATATTTTAAATTTTAAAAAAAAATATAGTAAAAAAAAAATCAAACAACAAATAAGCAAATTATTTTAAAAATTAGAAAAAGCAAATAAAAATTATTTGAGTCATTTTTTATTCAAATAAAAAAATGGAAAAATAAAATGAATAAAAAATTCTTTTAAAATCCTAGAAAATTGCAAGAAAAAACTAAAAATTTGAGAAAAAAATTTTTGAAAAATCTTGGGAATGTTTAATGTGATATCTCGTGAAAGAAAGGTTTAAAAGAATTAGATATTACTACCCATATCAATAAGGTGTCCTTTCTTTTCAAAAACCTTTTCATAAGAATTTTATGGTTAAACATGTTTGACTTAAAGTAATCTTAGAATAGATGACCTTCTAGAAAGTTTTCTCAAGATAAGTGAGGACAAAACACACTGAAAATGATACGTGTTAGTCTGTGGGGTCAGTCATTAGTCCAATAAGGTCCATCCCCCTGTTGTCTGGTCCAAGTGGAAGAGGAGAGACGCAGTGCTCCCTGACAGACCTAGGTCGGAGCATTAAAAAATGGTATGAAAGCGATTACCCTACTGGAAGTATGATGAAATTCACATCGCCTGAGTTTGAAAATGTGTTGGTTCGTAACAAGAAGTATGATGAAATTCACATCGCCTGAGTTTGAAAATGTGTTGGTTCGCAACAAAAACTTTGCATTCTATAAGTGAGAGAGAATGTAATACCCCGTAGAAGAAATGCTTAAAAGGATTTGATGTTACTACCCATATTAACAAAATACACCCTTCTTTTAGAGAGCCTTCCCATAAGAATTCCACGGTTAAGCGTACTTAACTTGAAGTAATCTTGGGATGGGTGACCTTCTGAAAAGTTTTCTCAAAAATTGTGTGAGTGAGGACAAAACACACTGAAAATAACACGTGTTGATCAGTTGAACCAATCATTAGCCCGATAAGGCTCGTCCCCCTGTTGTCTGGTTCAGGTGAAAAAGAAGAAACACAATACTCCTTAACAGACCTAGGTCTGGATGTTACATTTAAACACTTTTTGCTTGATTTTGATTAATTTGTTTAATAATTTCAATTTTAATTATCAGCACATATTTTGTTTTTGTGTGTGTACATCTCAATAATCAAGTAAAGGATAAAAATATATTTCAAATCTCATCTATATTAATTCTGAGGTGGATTTATCTAAAACAATCCCCTCCTTTGAAGGTCTAATTATGCATTCCTATATTGAACCTTATTTCACATTTTCTTTTAATATTTTAATATTTATTTATTTTTTAATGAGTTAATTAAGTACCATTAAATTTAGTTTAGGAATAGTTTCTGGTTAATTATATACGACTCGTAAAATTAGAAATTTTGGCACCGCTCAAAATTAGAAATAATTTGTGGTCAACTTTAGTAAATACATGCCAAAAATACTAATACCTAGAAACAAGAAATTTTGGCACCGCTCAAAAGGGCGTTCAGAAAGTAATTTAAAAAATAAAAATGTGTTCTCTACCCCTAATGAAATTTATGTAGAACCTATGAGCTTACTCCCATATATCAAAATTCATAAAAGAACCTTATCACATAATTACAACTGTTTATTTATTTTTTCCTACCTACCAATTCATTTGGCTTTTTTCTTACATTCATAATTTTGTTGTGCAAAAGTTAATATATAATATCAATAACACGCTATAAATTTTATATAAAAAAAAAAAAAAAATTGAATTCCCCATTTTGCTTTTGATGTAATAAAATATCAAATTTCAATCACCCTTCTACTTCAAAATATTCAGCAAAAACAAATTGGAAGCACGATTATATATATATATACACATACATTTTATTAGCTTAATTTGTAATGACTGATGGCGACCAGATGAAATTAATTTTATGCATGATTTGAGGTTCCAAGGTTATAAGACGCACACAGTGGTCAGTGCAGCATTTCCCTGACCAATTTCTACAAGCCAACTGACTTTTTTTCTTTCTGATGGTTATAATAAAATAATAGACCAACATGAGGCTAGAAATTCAGACTCAAGAACTCCAACATCTTCCCAACTTCTCCAAACAAATGTACACCATACGGCGTATTCGAAAATAAACAAATAATTTGTTTAATCATGCAAATAATTTTTCTAAAACATTCCAAATACCCAATTAATCATCACAAAAATGCCTATTAGGGCTGCATTTACCATTTATCTATGGTAATAATCATGTGTATCAATTAGAATTAGTCATATCATGCAGCTCCATATCCATAGCGAACCCACACTGATGATTGCAAATCTTACCTGCTAACCACCACCATAGCACCTCAAGTGCCCTGTAGTCTGCCCTTGAAGGCTTTTGGACCACAGAATTAGGAAATAAAACAAAACAATTATGTATCCAGCAAACCAAAAGCTGAAATCAGGGCTTGGCCAAACACTAAAAAAAACAGTATCTCGAGAGATTCTCAACCACAATTCAGCTTTAAGCCTTTAACCAAGTCATTTGTTCACACCCGCATTCGGAAACAAAACAGAACCACCAAACAAAAAGCGGAAGAAACTGTCCTGATATGTGAATACCCCCACCATGCTTCCTTCTCAAATCCAGTAGCATGGCTAACATACTTACCTAAGATTAGAGGCTCCACGTGCATCACCCATGTCCACCAAGATCTGGACCCTGAAATTTTTGGAGCGAAATTTAAACTAATGCCAAATGAGAGAAAACTTGCCATCCTACAAAACCTAAATCAATTTACATTTACCGTGCACGGGTTACTAGCAATAATTGCACGAGCAACAAATTGGAAATGCTGGCAAAGCATTTTAACATTTCCCATCCATGGCCCAATAACCCAGGCCCAACACCGTGCAAAGCATCACAAAAATATGGATTGAAGAGACTAGGGAAATCCAATGCTTTACAAGGGCAGACAAAAAATGTGAAGGGAATAGATTCAGATGCCTTGATCAGAGAATTGAACAACTCACCCCACTCAATTCTGATAAACCGATTCAGTAACGATTGTAAGATTTCCCAAAATCATCTCGCCTTGGCCGCTGGAAATCACTATAAGTGTCATGAGGCCTTGATGAAGGATAATCTTCTATAGCATTTGAATACCTGCCCCTTGGATCCATAGGAAAATTGGCTGCTGCATAGTGAGGGTTTGCCAAAGAACCATCATAGTCAGCAAAATTGGGCTGTTTATAACCACCAAACCCCGAAGTGGGCATTTGTTGGCGAGCACGCTGCCGCCTTTGGGCATCAAGCTGAAGAAACTCTTCCCACTGTTTAGTTTGAGTGCCCCTTAAAATAGTCAATTTCTTCATATAAATTTCTTGCATTTCCCTGACAGCCTTCGATCCATATGAACAGAACAATCAGAACTCAAAAATTAAAAATCCCTCACCAGAGGAAGTGTGTCTTGACACAAAACATCTAAAAGCCCCAACATAAATCCATGTACCAAATTGTTAGAAATCGAAAATTCTTGATCAAAAGTATGGCATTTGGACTCAAAAATAATTTCCAGAGCATGGCATTTCCATACCTCCCGATGCTTGTAATTCTCTTCATCTTCTTCCTTGTCTCGAATTCTTCCAAGTTCCATCACCTCCCTCTTATATTCCAGCTCTAATTCTTCTATTGTCTGGGGAAAGGTGGAGTGTTCAAACTTACGGCCAGATTGGATATCGGATCCTCGTCTCTCAGTATCCCATCCATCAGTTCTGTAGATCCCCATGGTTTCAGTATGATTTTCATACGAATTATAGTCGTTACCCATGTAAGGGCCACGTGCTGGAGACTTTGAACGGCTTGAACGACCTCTGGCTCCATCATTACCATAAGCTTCACCAAAGGAAGAGTTGGTTAAGCACTTGATTCGACACGCTAACAAAGATGGTTGCTTTATTTAGATACACTTTGTTATATTTCACATAGTGAACCCATCTGATGCAAACAAGTCCGGATATGCTTTCAGTAAATAAGTTCGTGTCAGAGATAATCCGATCAATCCAGACCCAACCACGAAAGTTACTTCAGAATCCAAATTCCAACACACAATGCTTGAACAAAAGAACTTACCTCTCGCTGCAAAGAAAATTATAAGCGACAAAGCAACATTATTAACTACTCAAAATCTATACAGTAAATAACTTTTTCAAGAAAGAAGAGGAAGTAGAAGAAAAAGGGACTGCTAAGCTGCAAACATGAGATTACCAGCTTATAAGGACACCAAAAGTATATCCTATGCTGTCCCTACCTTGTGGAGAGCCCCTTGATAATTTATGCAGATCCTCACGAACACGGTCTTCCACAGCTTTCTCATGCCTGCTGGACCTCTGCTGGAACTGTGATGTGTTTTGTGGGCTAGAAAAAGGCCTTAAGGGTTCAGAGCGTCCCAACCGTGAACCAACAGGGCTCCGTTCAGACGACCTAGATCTAGCTGCATGGGAACTAGATGATCCCCTTTTGTTACCTTCTTCCTTGATCACTTTGTGAACAGCATCCACGCCTTTGGCCAAGATTAACCTATCCTTGCCACTCACAATGATAAACTTCTCCTCTATTTTAATTTTACAGCCAATATCTTTTTCAATCTTGTGAATAACCTTCTCGGTAAAAAGGGCTTTCACATGCTTGTCTCTTGCAGGAACTCTTTCAAAGAAATCCTGAGACTTGCGATTTGCTCCAAGAGTAGACGGGCACCCCTATAAATGCACCAAAACAGAAGCAGTGAGTTTCAAAATGTGTAGTTCGGGTGGAAGCCAGGAGTGCTAAATGCTAAGTTAATCTGCCACCATTCCAACACAGCTCAACTTGTGAAAGGCTGACATAATCAAAAGATTTAAATAAGGCATGAAGGATAGGCAGGATAAGAAGTGGCACTTGCTTTTTTGATAGAAGTGGCATCCTTGGTGTATCAACAAAAAATTACAGCCTCCTCTTATCTATATTTACCTAGAAAACATATTCAACCTAACAACAACAAACAAATAAATCCACTGTCACAGTAGAAAAGAACAGCATTATCTGTACATGTACACCTCCTAAGACATGCTATTATGCATGTAAGAAATCTAAATTATTTTACAATGATCCTAACTCAGAAGAATTTGCAAAAGAGAAACCAATAATACCTGAGTAAAGTGGCCTGATTCGCCACATATTTTGCAAATCATTTCCTCTTCTTTTCTTTTTTTCCAATTCCTCTCAGTAGCTTTAGATTTAGCCTCCCAAAATTTAGCCTCTCTGCTAGTGAAATCAGTTGGAACAGCATTTGGATCATGAGGCTCCTCTTCTTCATCTGAACCTGCATGGGATCTTTTATTTGTTTTCACTCTCTCTTGTGAATTTGCAGGTGCAGATCCCAGAGGACCAGTATATTCCTTATAAATTTCACTGAAGTCATCATCGACGTCTAGATCTGACCTACTTGCCATCTAGCAAACATGAAGTCATGAACTAGATTAGACTCCTACATTATAATATGTGTCATATCAATCCCAGAAAAATAAAGCCAATAAACCAAGTCCCAAGAACTGGTGTTGGCTACATGAATCCTCTTCTGCCATTCCACAAAATTATCAACATAAATAGAAATTTAGAAATAAATAGTAGACGTAAGGTTTTGTAGATATTCGGGAAAAAATAAAATAAAATAACAACTGCACTCATCTAAACTCACTTGCCAATACTCGTGATCATAGCACAATTAATCCTTGGAATGCTTAAAAAGATCAATAAGAAATTAAATTCTTCAGTGAAGAAGAGAGAAAAGATACAAGAGTTGGAGGATATGACATCATCCTATAGAAAAAATAAAAGAAAATTGCAGGAGGACAGCCCTCTAGTCCTTTTGCAAGTTAAAATAAAGTAGCTCTGAACAACCTGAAGCTAACATCCAAAGGGAAGCTAGGAAAACATATACTGAATAGGAAAATTGAAGACCTTGTTGTATCCTCGAAAACCCTTGCATTCTTCAAAACCCCAAAACTTTACCACCATTAACAAATCTACTGCTCATGGAGTCAAATACACAGTAACCCGATCTAGCCACCAGCATGTAGAAAAAGATGGCTAATTTATCTTTTTGACTCTAAAAAAAACCCGTGCAAAAATATGGAGCCATTAAGCCTCTTCAACCAAAATATAGAGGTTTTAGGATAAGTAGAAATAAAACAGAATATATTAAATGTAATTTTAGTAATGACAGGAGGAATATTAGAGACAAAGTTAAACTTGATGATGAAGAAATAAATAACACTTGTAGATTTCAATACCTTGGATCTATTATGCAAGTTGAAGGAGAAATTGAAGATGATGTAATGCATAGAGTTAAAACAGGTTGGGTAAAATGGAGAAGTGTTTCAAGTGTGCTAGGTGATCGTAGAATACCCTTAAAATTGAAAGGGAAGTTTTATAGGGACGGCTATAAGACCAGCTATGTTATATGGATCGGAATGTTAGGCAACGAAGAAACATAATATCCAAAAAGTAAAAGTTGCCGAGATGAGAATACTTAGATGGATGAGTGGTATAACATTGAAAGATAAATTAAGGAATGAACATATTCATGGTAAGTTAGGTGTAGCTCCTATAGAAGATAAGATAAGGGACGGACGACTCAGATGGTATGGACACTTGCAACATAGGTCACATAGTGCACCTATGAGGAAGAGTGACTTAGTTACTATGGGGAGTAGTAGAAGGGGTAGGGGTAAACCTAAAATAACTTGAGAGGAGATAGTGAGTAAGGATTTAATATCCTTGAATCTATCAAAAGAAATGGTCCATGATCGCATAAATTGGCGAAAAAGAATTCATGTAGCCGACCCCACTTAGTGGGACTAAGGCTTGGTTTTGTTGTTGTTGTTGTTTAAGCCTCTTCAACCCCAATTAGCCATCAGTATTAATCCTATTTAGAGTCAAAGTCCTAGTAGATGCCTAGATCTTATAATGAGCATTTGCCTTCCAAATTACATTTCCAAATTCAGAAACTTGAACTAAAATGATTTACAACTATCCAAACCAAATATGTGAATCACATCTCAAGGGACAAATAAATCTAAAATTCTAAAGAAATTAGTTAGCTCGTCAACCTCTCTTTCATTGAGATTACCCCAAAAATAGGGGGAGGGGGAACAAGAAAAAGAAGTTCCCTCCATTTAATTAAAGTGGGATATGTCATGCACCGAAGAAAGCTAGGGGCTAGTTTGGTATAGTTGTTTTCTATTTTTGTTCCTCCATGGTGAAAGAACAAATTATAAAAATGTGTTTGTTTATGTTGCCAATTTTCTACTTCTGTTACCGGTTTTCAACTATTTGCCAAAAAACTGAAAATCAGATTTTATGGTTTTCAGTTATTTTGGCAAGTTGTTGCTAGAAATTTTAATACCCAAAATTAGTTTTTTGGACTAAATTATTTATTTTATACACTAATAAATTATAATCAAAATTAAATGATCATAAGAATTTAAATATAATTAAAATAAAAATATACATAAATTTCAAAAAATAATAAAAAAAGTCAATTACAAAATACTTTTACTATTTTTCATTTGTCATGTCCAATAAAATTTATTTTGTAAAGTAAATTTTTAAAGTAGAACAATTAAGAAAAATAATTAAAATAAATTTTATTTTTATTATAATAATTTTTTAAATGTATATTATTTGTAATTTTATTATTTTAATCATATTTTTACAATATTATTTTATTTAAAGATGAAAATGAGCATTTTCTAATTAAGTTTTTAATTTGTATTAGTTTTATAAATGTTAACCAAACATGTTGCTGGTTTCTAGTTTTTAGTTTTTGTTTCTAGTTTTTGGTTTTCGTATTTGATTTTCGATTCTCTAATTTTTGACAAAGATACCAAATAGCCCCTAAAAAGGCAAGCCATCATGGCTTCCAAAGAAGTCTTGCACACTCAAAAACTTCTCAAAACCAAAATAATGAATTTGAAAAAAGAATAAAACAAAAGGAAAAGGATAAGGATAAGGAAAAGATAAAAGATAAACGAGAAATCAAAGAAACAAACTATCAAGGACTTGCATTAGAACCTTTATCACTACCCAAACATCCTTCCAAGCATAGTTGTTTTAGAATCGTATGAGTCTTGATTCAAACTGTAGAATTTTTATTGAGAAAAGCCTAAATCGGTTCAAATTATGTGGGAGAATCTCATAAGGCTGTAAATTGAAGTGACTCATACAATTGACCTGGTTGCTACTCCAACAACAGTCCAAGCATAGTTGTTAGAATCCTATGATTTTCAATTTGATCTGTAGAATTTGTGTTGAGAAAGGCAAAAATCGGATCAAATTGCATAGGGGAATCTCATAAGGCTGTGAATTGAGGTGAATCATACAATTGACCTGGAGAGTCAATGAATCAAATCATATCAAAAGATTTAGATGGACTCCTCTAAAACCCAACTTAAAACCTTTCAACTTTGTTATTGAAAAATGACTTCTATTTGCTATTTACAAGAGCCTAGTCCTCCAAAAAAGAAGACAGAAGCATGTTGGCTTTCATTTGCACCTTTCATTTCTGCCATGGGATAAGGTTAGAAGAAAATCAGAGTTGTAGAAGGAAACTAGCCTTGACAAGAAAGCCAAAGTTGACTAGGTGGGTGGATGAGTTTTTATTTGGCACATTGCCTTCTCCACACTCAAGTTCTAAAGGTCTGATTTTTATTAATTTTTATATTATAATAATTTTTTGTTATGTTTTTAATCTACTTTTCTTCTTGTTTGAGTTGTAGAGAAGCCTAAGAATTAAAAGTGACTATTCTTGTTTTATAAATCCCATCAAGCTCAATTTTTATTGTTTTTAATTGATTCATTTCCTTAAAAACCACAAAGTTACATTTTCCATTATTTTTTCCTTGATTCCTCTCATTTAAAAAAAAAAAGAGCCAGCAGATGTATTTTTTATTGTAAAACATGTAAATGTACAGCATAAAGTTTAATTTTTCAGAATTTTTCACTAGTCCTTATCTTATTCTTTTCATATATCTTGAACTATTAGACTCAGTGCTTTAGCTTTGAAAGACATTGCACGAGTTCTAGTTCCATAAAAACTAGCTTATCTTGATACTTGATTGAGTTGGAATGGTTAGATCATGGTATATCTTGCTTATATGGTTAGTTTTCCCATTCATATCAATCTATGTTTGAGTTAAATAGATCATGGTAGGATATATAGACCTAAAAACTTGCTTCAAAGTCGAGCAAGATTCCAATTATCAACATGGTTGATCCATAGTTGTTGCAGTTAAAATTTATTTTACTATTTTACTACTGTACATTTATGCAAATCATTGGGAACTGGTTTTTCAAATTTGTATTGAAGCTTACGGTTCAATTCTCGATTCATGAAATTGGGATTGCAATCATGATTCATATTTGTTGAAGTTTCAATTTATTTTACTAATTTACTACTTGTACATTTATACAAGTCATTTGGAATTGGTTTTTCAAATTTTGTATCAAAGCTTACGATTCGATTCTTGATTCATGAAATTGGGATCTCAATTCACCATCCAAATCTTGATTTGAAAACAATGCCTCAAAGTACAATGAATGCTAATTTTTAATTACCTTGTGCCATAAGGAGTATTAGGGAAACCTCCACAACCACTTCCCCCTTAGAGAGATATAGACGTCAAGTTTCCAAGTCCTAAACCCCATTATGATTAGGCCTCCTGATCACATCCCAACTAACAAGGCAATACTTCTTCTTCCATATCATAGAATAAAAAATTTCTAATAAGCACCTCCAATCTAGAGATATTCCTATAATGTCAAGTTTTCAAATCCTAAACCCCATTATTATTAGGCCTCCTGATCACATCCCAACTAACAAGACAATACTTCTTACCGTCATCCATATCATATAATAAAAAATCTCTAATAAGCATCGCCAATCTCCTAGCAACACTAATTGGGACTCTAAAAGGAAACAAAAATCATTCAAAAAGATGAGCACTAGTAAGAATAATGCGACCTACTAAGGATAGCCCACTTCCAACCCTCTAGTCTCCTCCCCATTCTCTCAATCAAGCATCATCTATCTAAAAAAAATTCGATAGAAGTACTTAGAACAAGCATGCTAGGTCCAAAAAAAATTCCAACTATAAGCAGCGGTTGCAAATTTTCAATAACAAACAGTTTCTAAAGCTCCTAACATAATTGTAAACTCTATACTATTTGAAAATAATAGAAGTTTTAAGACCTAAAATGGACACAAAAGAAACATATAAGAAATCAAGCGAATGAATTATGAAATATATGGGAAGAATATTCTCTTTCAGATGCTTAACAAACTATAATAAAATCAGAACTCACTGTCGAGCAATGTAGCCAGTTAAAGATTCCAACTAATTGTTGCATTTCACCAATAATTTTTCACTTTTAGACCCTTTGTCCTGTTTTAGGAATCACTAAGACAGGCTACTTAAGCTTCGCTCTAAGATAACTCAATAACAAGCTTGCTTCAAAGCACTAAAACAAGTAAATGACAAGCTTGCTTGGAATCACTAAAACAGAATCTGTTCAAATTAATACCAGCTTGGAGCTCATTAGCTCTTCAAGCCAAGCCCCAGCAACCTAAATCATAGCATTTCTCAATGTATTCATTTACAATATCATAAACAAAATAACTGGACAAGTGGCCAGTAAATACAATTGACAGCCCTTTTCAATGTTATTGTGCCACGACTACATTTGTATTTTCTAACAAAGTTACTAAACTAGTGTTTGGGAGTATGGATTTTGGGGGACGAATTTGGATTTTCTTGGGTTTGGAAGAAACTCAATACAATTTTGTATTACATTTTCTCCAAATCCACTCATGTCCAAATACAAACCCCAAAATTCATACTCCCAAGTGCAGGGTAAAAGTGGTCAAACTAAATCAATAATTTCAACTAACCATAACGTAGCGCAGTAGTCTCAGTCTTCGTCCAATATTAGACAGAGAAACTACAGTTATGCACAATAAATGAACTAAATCTGAATTTTTTTAACATAAATCAGCAGTAAGGAGGAAAGGATGTCATTAACGAAAGGAGATTAAAATCAGGCAATCAGTATCAAAATATTTTTCAAAACTATCATCGAAGTAACTTCTACCAATAATTGGGCCTTGTTTGGTTACCGAAAAAATGCAGAGACAACAAAGAAACCACAACACACAATCTTGAATAACTATTAACATCCGATTCAAAGAACAACAACTACTAATGCTAAAGTAAACCTGACATAGCCTTGCTTGGCAGCATAAAAGCAAACAACTACAGCAAAAAAAAGGGTAAATAAAGATAAGGCCAAAAAAAAAATAACAATGACAAAATGAAATCACTGAAACATTGTAACAATATGAATATATCTTATCAACATTACCATCGGATGAGGTAGTGAGGAGAAAGAGAAAAGGTACCTATAAGAATGAAGAGCAAGCGGCGATAAGAGATGCGAGTCTGATTTAAATACATACTTTCTACAAAAATGAACAAATAAGAAAATTGTTCATTTTTTGCAGAAAGTCTGATTGTTGGAAATCTGTTTTTAAATTTCATAAGTAATTATAAAAGTTTATATAAAGATTATAAGGAAATATGGAGTTAAGACTTTCCAAAGCAATGTAAGTAGCATCTTTTAAAATTAAATTTGAAATTTAACGATATAAGCACAAATTTCAACCTTAAATTTAAGAATAATTTTAGTATAATAATAAAGAGATACAATAGTTCTTCACTTTACTTGAATGCATGATCATGACTCATTGGACACCATCTCGACAACACTATTGGAAAGAAAATACAGATACACTTTTTACCTTTTATACTTGGCCATTAATATTAGTGAAGATAGAGCTATTAGAAAATCACGAAGATGCTCATGAAGGCATCACATGAGAAAGAGGGATTAAGAAGTGGAAAAGGGATAAATACTCCGAGAAAGATACAGTAACCCACTGTAAGCATCTGGTATCAGGACAGCCGGCCCAGTCAGCATCAACATAACAGACCAAACTAGGAGATTAGCAAGGGAAAAAAATGAACACCATAGCCAAGAGCCCCCTTAAGATAATCATTATCTTTTTCTTTTGACCTATATCGAATTAAGTATCAAAAGTTTTTTTCTAGAACTATGTTCTAGTTATCTTATTTGTTCATTTTTGCAGGAAGTCTTGATCCAAAGATGCATGTGCACGATTTAAAAACTCCATAAAGACATCTTAAATACAATTTTCTTGCCCTCACTACTTCCAAAGTATCCAAGTCATCATGTGTGGGCTCTTTAGTAATATACTTCTCATGCCACCACACAGCTACTATGGACAAATGAAAGCATAATATGTTGTTATAACCTTCCATCTCTTGGCTCTTCTTTCATTCTCTTCACTATATAAGTGTACATTCTCAATTCCAATTAAATATATTCTTCTGTTAAAAAAAAAAAAAGTAACTTCAAATTACTAAATTGTAATCCCAAATTTTGCACAATCATGCTTGCAGACCATTTGCCACAGCACTAACTGTTAAGTAAAGGAGGTAAAATTTGACGCACAACTTTCAAGGACCTTGCAAACTTAAGATATCATCTTATAATGAAGCTTATTAAATAGTCCATGTAGTACAATTAACTTATATACATATAACATTGCAATAATTGATTATTTTTTGCTTTATTGTAAAAATGTATGCATATTTATTTGTATAAGCTATAACAAAAAATGCTCCCAGCCCTCCACATCACAGCAGTTTCTCCATGAGCCTGTAACCAAATTGAAAATCTAAGGTAACTAAGCCATGTGTTCTCAAACTTAAAAGGATAGGAGCCCCATTAGAGACCACCCTCGGAAAGAACTTTAATAAAATCTAGAAAAAACATCCTCCCACTGATTTGTGAATAAAATCTAACAATGCAAATTGCAATAGACCAACCACCTGCCAGCTGCTACGAATCAACTCCAACCCACCCCCAATCCTTTTCAATCAAAACCCTCATACTAGAAACCTGGTGGAGTATGAAATGCTCAAGTTTCCACCAACTTTGCCAGCTGCAGCAGCAGTTTACACTGCTCAGGGCAGTCTTTATAGGTCTAAGAAGTGGTCTAGAATGATTGAGTGGCATACTAACTACTCTGAATACCAGCTCCTGTGAGCTGTTCCGGCATTTTCTCTTTCTCCATTTTCATTTTCATGACAAACAATGTCACTGGACTACACCCATCTCTGAAATGGGTGTGCTGTTTCTTTATATTTGTACATACATAAAGGGAATGCTAAAGCATGATAATTACTCTACATCAGAAGGCTGGACTAGGGAAATTCAATGCAGTACACAGGAAGTACAGTATGTGTGAGTATGAGGGTGTAGCAAAATATGAACTAGCCAAGTTCCTCTTGGATCATGAACGCTGACCAGAATGTCAAGAACATGCTGAGTGATCAGTTTCACCGTTTTGTGGTTTCGTTTGTTTTTGTTATGTGTATGTGTACGTAATTTCACAACAAACTTAATATATGTACCTAGCCTCTTCTTATTATGTTTTAAAAAAATAAAAACAAAAATAATCTGATTTTACAGATTTCAATTTAGGCATGACAGGTCTTCTGGTGCACAATACCTTGCAGCAAATGCTGTAATTGTTGATCCCGCACAGGACACTGCTTTAATTGACTTTTAAAATATACAGATGTAGATGGTGGAAGCTGATTAGATGTGGCTACAATAAATTAGGAGTTGGAAGGTAGTTTCAGTTGAATGTCATGTTGGATCCCCGGCAGAAAGGCTCATTAGTATTTTTTGGATTGGTGCTATTTTTTGTTTACGAGGTAGATGCAAATATAAATTTTTTTTTGGGAGATAATAGCTGTTGTAAGATCCCTTGGTGATGCTCAAATTCTCCTTTTTCTTTTCCCTTTCCCCTTTTGGAAGGGGCTGGGTTGATGGTTGTAGGGCTACACATGTATCATGTATATGGGTGGAAACTTCATATAGAATTCCACCTACTCTTTACCTCTCTCTTGCCAGAAAGTAGAATTGCAGTTAAAAAGCATGGCTCAAAAGGGATGATTAGGGTCAAAGATCCAATTCTTACCATATCTCTCTTTTTTTTCTTTTTGCTGAGATAATGCAAAAATAAATTCACACAAAAAAAAAATTGCTTATATATGCACACAAATGAACGTACAAATATCTAACAGAAGCATGGCAGTATTAATGAAGGCATGTGATAGATAGGAGTGATCCGAGTGACTAAGAAATGAAGGCTAAGAGACAAAAGAGGAGGCATGCTTGCGCAAAGGATCTGACTCGGAGCCTTCAAGGTATTGAAGAGGTACAATTTCTCACATTACTTCAACAGAATCGTGCTCAGTATTCTAACTTTGGACCATGCCTGTTAGATGGTGATTAGGTGTGCAATACAGTAGAATCATGGCTTTGAACTAAAATAGATTATTTATCTTGATTTCTTGAAGGCTTCTAACCCAACAACTCTATAATAAAATTCATGTGTCTGATCCAGAAATTAGTAGATCAAATTTAGATATAAGTTAAATATAATCCATGACAAATTGACAACAAATCTGACTTATATTACAATAAATTGGAAGGTGCTTGTTCTGTTGGAAATCTTGATTGATAAATAGAAATCATAGTATGTTGTTTTGAAATTTGATGAAAATATGTGGAAATGGAAATTGATACAAAATACGGTTGATTTGATGAATATTTTGTTAGAGATCAGTGTATCAAAATACAGCTTGAACAAGAAAAGAAGTTGCAACCTCAAATCAGTGCCCTAGGATTATATCAGAGCACGCACATACACTAAACAACCACCAGAACTTAGCACTATTTTCTCAGTTACTGAACTCACCCACGTAGATTAGAAGAATTCAGAGATTGAAATTAGGGCTCAAATTTCAACCAAAACAAACAAGAAGTGCGAGAGAGAGAGAGAGAGAGATGAATATCAGAGAGATGGGGAGGGGTTCGTTCCATACCTAGTGAGTGAAGACACAAAATTTGGAGGATTTCTGCATAAAGAAAGACAGCAAGAGAGAGCTTAGAAGAAGAAGAAGAAGGAGAAGAAGAAGAAGAAGAGAGTTGAGGAAGTCATCTTCACATGCTGCTGCACAGGTCAAGCACGAGAAAGAGGTCGAGGAAGTCGTTTCACATGCTGCGACACAGGTCCAGGGCGAGGAAGAGGGTAAGGGGTCGGGGAGAAAAGCTGTCGAGGGTGAGGTTTGGGAGTCGGCAGATCTGGCTCTTCAGAAGGGAAGAAATCCATCTGGATTTCTAAAAGCCAGCCTTGGGTTGGATTTATTTTTATGGCTTTTGGGCCCAACGGATTTTCGCTTCTAGGGCTCCAAATCCAAATCCAAACCTTCAAATTTAGGATCCAAATAGATCGTAAGTTAATTCTTTTAAAATATTTAAAATCTAAAAATTATGAAGATTACTAAAAGGAGTTTTTTCCCATTTAATTTTATTATTTAATAAAATATTAAATAATACTTTATTTGAGAAAAAAATTCTCATTTTAAGGCTTATGTAATCTTGCAGATGGGCCTCACAAGACGCGAGATTTAAATGGCCAAACAATTCGAGCACTAATCGCGTGCAGCCAAATCTCGCAGGACCATCTTGCGAGATTTGCACTTCTCTCTCCATTTCACTCTCTATTTCTTCTGTCTCTATTTCTTTAATCTCTATTTTTTCTTTCATTGCATCAAACAACGCCTCCAATAAGCTCTTAGCAACCCCACGACTCCTCCAGCACCACCTTCGTCCAAGCCGACCCCTCCACCTTCTGCATCGTCATGCAGAGAGGGTCGAAGCCTGAGCTCTTGCCTCTATTCCCTCTGCATTCTCCGTGCCTAAATATTCTGCCTCGCCAGGGATGGCGAAGTAAGTTGCACCTCGTGTTGAAGCCAAAAAAACAGAGTGCCCTTTAAATGGTATAAATGCTCTTCTTTTGCCGGCGAAAGAAGGTCCAGCTCCCCCTCTTTGCCCACCCGTCGCCGTCCATGAACACCACGACGCGAATAGGTTTTTGGCTGCATGTGCCATCAAAATCCTAGGTTGCCATAAAAAAACAGGTATCTATGTACTCCCAGGTTTTGTTCAAACAAAATAAAGTAGACTGCTACTTTAATGACTACCTATATAATTATTCCCACTTGTTTTTCTTTTTTTTCCTTTGGCTGCATGGCCCATTAAAATCCAAGTTTGCCATAGAAGGAAGAAAACAAAAAACTAAAAACAGAGCAACAGAGGTAGCTATATACTTATAGACGAAGAGGAGCTTGAAGAATCCAAAAGCTATCATCCTCTCTCTCTCTCTCTCTCTCTCTCTCTCTCTCTCTCTCTCTCTCTGGGCTCCTGGAACTTCACCATCGATCCTTGCGATAATCTCTTTGGCAGCGATTCACATGCGGCTTCAGGTGCGACGTCGTCCTCTTCGTCACCAGCCGGGTGATGGAGTTCACACTTCACATCTTCCCTAGCCATGTTCATGTACCTTGGATGCAATTGACGGCCGATTCTGGCACTTCAGCAAGGGAAATCTCCTAATTCAAAATGAAAAAAGAAAATTTTACAGAGTGCCGAAAAATTTTGTCACCCAGAATTTTCAACTATCACTGACCTTAGATAAAGAAAAATTTATAATAAATAAAAACAAACGTAATTCTATAAAATTAAACAAAAGAAAACATAAAAAATGAAAAAAAAAATGAGAAGGAGCATTATAATTCCTTCGGGTTGCATATTTTTTAAAATTTTAATGACATGCAAATTGCTGATAAGGTATGGAGAGGGTAAGCTTGGCACCACCAGTAGGGAATCTGAAAATTGAACCTCTGGCGAGTTGAACACCATATCGTGTCGGAAATACGGCGAATTCAAGTGTAGCCGACGAAGAGCCCGTCGACGAGCACCGTAACCTAAACGCAGGCGAGGAGCTTGAGAGTCTTAATTTTGGATTTGTGGTATGGGGAGACCATACATTTGGAGACATGACGAGGGATGAAGAAGAAGAAGAAGAAGGCATAGGGTGCGATCATACTAATGTACCGGATCCAATCAGAACTATGCGTGCTTGGGCGAGAGAAGTACTAGGATAGATGACCTGTTAGAAAGTCCTCGTCTTGCACCCTCACTTAAAAAAAAAAAAAAAGAGCATTTCACTAAAAAAAAAAAAAAAGAGAATTTTGCTTTTCTTCCTAAGAATTAAGTTTGGGGTTGCTCTATTTTCACGGAGAGTAAACTAAGATTTCGCAAGCCTATTATTCAAGATTTGGCCGTCACGCGTCAACATAAGGACTTCGCTCGCCGTTTAAATCTCGCAGGACCATCCTGCGAGATTATGTAAGCCTTAAAATGTGAAAAAATTTTCCAAATAAAATATTTTTAATATTTTATTATAAAATAATAATAACAATAATATGAGAAAAAACTCTTATTAAAAGTGTAAAATATTTAGATGGCCTTTATCGGGTTTTTTTTTTTTTTTAAGTTTCATTGCCTAAATAAAAGTGGTTAGAGTGTACTCACTCACCATAGTTGTCAAATCAAAACTTGAATGGTGATTGAAATTCTAATTTTGGTTCAAGAATGGATTTAAACATAAGACAAATTTCAAATTAATTCTAAAAAAAAATACATATATTCTGCAACATGTCATATATTTACATTTTGATTTGATAATAAAAAGAATCATATTTCATATGTATGCTTTCCCTAAATAAGTGAAAAGTAAAGGAATTAGTCAAAAATTTGAACTTTTGTTGCTTATTGACAATTAAAAAAAACATTTCTTGCATATTCTTTTTTGAATTAAAAAATTTAAAAATAATTAACATTAAATAATAATAATAATAATAATAATAATAATAATAATAACAATTGAACATAGCAACTTTTGAATCTAAACAATATAAAACAAATGGTGAGTAACATCCTAGTGGATTCGTGTTCTGCTTCTTCTCAATGGTTGAAAGCTATACTACAAGAGTGAACAATGATTTTGTGAAAGCAACATAAAACCTAAAGTTCTATTTTCTCCTTTTTTTTTAGCACAAAAAACTTATTTAGATAAGGAGTGGAAGGTAATTGTGTAAGAGAAAATAATTTTAAAAATTAGGTTTTAAATTAGTCAAGATTGACAAGACATGATAGGTCTAGAATCAGATGAGTCGATAGGTTCAAATTAATTCGTTAGGTTTTCAAGGTGAATTGATAGATTTGACAACAATTTAGTTGATTTTAATTTTATCAGAAGATTTGAATCAATTTAATGTGTAATTAATATGAATTGTATGAATCGAGCTATGCATGCCACTAGCATAACACCTTAGTTGATTCGTGTTCTACACCCTTCTCAATGGCAGAGAGCTATGCTCCAATAATGAAGGATGACTTTGTGAAAGCAACATAAGATCTAAAGTTCTATTTTCCTCTCTTTTTTAGCAAAAAAAAACTCATGTAGACAAGGAATGGAAGATAATCGTGTAAGAAAAAACAATTTTAAAATGGATTTTAAACTAGTCGAGCTTGTTAAGATACAATGGGTCTAGAATTGTATGAATCAATAGATTCAAATTGATTCGTTAGATTTTAGAGGTGAATTGATAGATTTGGCAACAATTTAGTTGATTTTAAGTTTTCTAGTAAGATTCGAATCAATTTAATGTGGAATTAATATGAATCGAGCTATACATGTTAATAACATATCTATTTTCTCTTGACAACAAGATAATAGAAAAGATGTTGGAAATGCACTAGCTCACACCACCTTTTTTATATGATTGATCGAGATAAAAGATCATTAAGTATAAATTATGTATTCATGTTCAAAATAAAAAATATTTGAATCTAACAGATACTGTTATAAGTGTGTCAGTGTAGGAACACTTTAAAAAAAATTATTTGATTTGCATTTTTTGAATTGGCAATCTTGAGAAATACTATATAAGATTCCTATATTGATAAGCCTAAGGTTAGTAGGAATTCAATGTGAAAGATCATTCATTGCCCCAATAGATAAGGTATGTGTGACCGTAAGGCAATTTTATGGACCTTGCATAAAAGTTATAGCTTCCATATCAATTTGGACACTTAAAAATCATATGGGCATTTAAGTTTGGGGCTCATTTATAAATAGGGAGGTTAAGAGAAGGCAAGAACTCTCTAAGACACTCTAAAATGACTATAATTATGTTTTTTATGCTTTTATCCCTATTATGACTTAAGCTTCAAAGAAGATTGTCACATGCTCAAAAGGTCTCTCAAGCTCTTTTATTTTCCTTGATTATCAATGATATAACCTAAAAGAGACCTGACAATTCGAAATTAACTAATGTAAGAACCCGGAAAATAGAAAATGGATTCCTGCAGATTTCGTCGACGAAGGCAGTAGACTTTCGTCGACGAAATTCAGAGGTTCGTCGAAGAAGAGAAGCCGAGAGGTCTGGAAAAGTTTAAATATCAGACTTCGTCGACGAGGCTGCCGACATCCGCGACGAAATATTTGACTTTTCGTCAACGAAAACTAGGCGGGTCAAAGGCTTAAAAAAGGAAAATTTGTTTTCTTCTTCATTAAGTCTCTCTACTCTCTCTCTCTTTCTCTAAACTCTCTCTCTTTTCTCTCTAGATTTCCTTGTCAGTCGTTGGTAGGATCAGAAATCCGGAGTTACCACGAGGATCGTGGAAGGATTCTCTACAACTTTTGCGGATCTGAATCTTGATTCGGGATTTTCGAGTTTCGGGCCAAAAATCGAGGTAAGGCTCGATTTTCGTTTCTGATTCGGTATATGGATAGTAGTATGAATTATAAGCATGTTTAGTATTGTGGTTTGTAGATTTCAGAGTCTCGGTTCGTAGTTTTAAGGGCCGTAGAGTTCGTGGTTCGGTTTCGGATTAAGGTAAGGGGATTCTGCTTATATCAGTTCATTTTCGAAATTAGGATCGGTAAGCCTGTAGGCTACAATCGTATGTATGTTTTGACTACTTATTTGGGGAAATCTATTGGATAAAACACGGGATTTTCGGGTTATAGTTTTCGAAAAAATTGGGGATTTCGGGTATCATCTCTTATTTGATTGGAAAACCGTTTATGTTATTTAAACTGTATTATTGAGGTGACCGTAATTCATATTTTCTTAAACAGTATACTTGAAATTGTAAACGATATGATTTGCCGTAAACCAAATAAGTGTGGTACGTGTGTATGTATGTAAATGTTCCAGGAATTTGTGAAAAACAATTATGTGGCGGCTTATTATCGTACGCTGAAATGTATAAGGACGTGAGTTCCAAAGTGATTTCAGGTTTTGTGAAACGGCTAGGGGCGGCTAACTACCGTACGCCGAAACGGCTAGGGGCGGCTAACTACCATACGTCGTAATAGCTAGGGGCGGCTAACTACCGTACGCTGTGCCCTATAACGGCTAACTACCGTGGGCAAGAGTGGCCGGCTCTATATCCAGGGTGCGAAATATCACCAGTATGATTCGGTTGGTCACCGAATGTAGCAACGGACCACAGTGGGCCTAGGTTGACGCAGCGTAGTTTGCACATGGTAACGTAATCGGGGTTAGACCAGGTGACCTTGTGTAGTTGCATATGTAGCAATGGATTCACTATTGGGCCTGAGTTGGAAACCTTCGTAGTTTAATGTGTTGGAACGTAACCGCTGTGAGACTAGGTGACTTGTGCAGTTGTGAGTAGTGTGACGACACTGACCATATGTATGTATGTATGTATGTATTTGAGTATCGTATGAACTCGAATGGATTTTGTAGAAATACTAGAACTGTATGGAATTGTATGGGAATGTATGGAACTTGTTTTGAAACTGTACGTATGTGTTTCAAACTGTATTGTATGTATGTGTTATGAAGTATGAAAATGACATTGGTATGCCACACGGTAATATAACCTGTTTTCTCCCTTATTGAGAGGTGTCTCACCCCAAATATATACAAAATATTTTTCAGGTCCTTCGGGTAGCCGAAACTAGCATCCAGAAATAGGGGGTGTGTTTAGCTACTGTTAGTACCTGATAGGTACGAATTTTGTACCGGGTTGTCCTGATGGATTTTGTAGACACCTGTGATATGTATAGTATTTGTAGGTATGTTTAACCTTGTATGGTATAGACTCTGGTATGGTACAGTTTGATGTAAAGAAAGACCATATTCCGCTGCGTATATTGATGAGTATGGACATGTTTTGTATGTATGTATATAGGGCATCCGTTACCCCACGGGGTCGGACCCTCTTGTATATGGTATCATGGATGGTTTATATTGATATAGAGACAGGTTAGGTTACTTAATTCACTCCTGGGTCCCATTTTAGGGTTCGAGGCGTGACAGCTTGGTATCAGAACTAACCAGGTTATTAGGTCTTGTAGACTTGGTTAGGAGTATTGATGTGTACATACCATAGTATAGGATGTGGATATGGGTAGAGTTGGTTGTGGGTTGTTCAGTTGCTAGACCGAGAATTGTCGACGGTATTCCGTGTTTTTCCTGGGATGACGATTCTAGTAAAAGCAGGGCAGATCATTGATGACTTTCGTGTCGGTGTGATAGGACAGACCTGGACCTGGCAGGAAGTAGTTAACATGATTAGTGTAGATCATTGTGTTCACTGTATGTGTTGTAGGGATTCTAACCGAATCCTATTTTTTTTTTCACCATAAAGCCCAAGGATAATAACTTGGAAAGTGGCTCCGAGGATACAGCAAGTGATAAGTCTCCCTCTGTGTCTAGTAGTATGACAAGACAGGTGATCCGGGAAATTGGGCGGAGTGTTAGGAGACACGAGAGCTCTCCTACTGATGCGGGGTGTACCATCGAGAGGTTCACACGCATGCACCCTCCGACATTTACAGAAGGACTGGATCCGATTGTGGCGGAAGATTGGATTGAGAAGACCGAGAGGATTTTGGGAGTCCTCCACTGCACTGAGAAGCAGAAGGTCTTGTACGCTACCTTCCAACTGGCTGGGGAGGCAGGACGATGGTGGACAGCGGTGAGTCTGCTTGAGAAGCAGAGAGCTGGTTCATCTGATATGACGTTGGGCCGCTTCAAGGAGGTATTCTTTGAGAGATACTTTCCGGTCTCCACTCGAGAGGCGAAGGCTGATGAGTTTTCAAGCTTGATGCAGGGGACTTTGTCGGTGCAGAGATATGCTTCCAGATACATCGAGTTATCTCGATTTGCACCATACTTAGTTCCGAATGAGCACGAGAAGGTTCGGAGGTTCGAGAAGGGTCTGAGGAAAGACATCCGCCGTCTTGTGGGGATGCTGCAAATCCATGAGTTTTCTGTTCTGGTGGATAAAGCCACCATAGTTGAGACCGACCTTCGAGGAGATGAGGTTGTACAGGTACAGGGGAAGAGGCCAGTATCTACTAGTTCTCAGAGTGGTTCTCGGCAAGGACCGTGGAAGAAGAAGAAGAGCTATAATTCCGGGTATCGGCAGAACACTGAGCGGCTGAGTTCTCAGGGGGATCCATCCTCCGCACCGTGCACGAAGTGCCATAAATGGCACGAAGGTGAGTGTCAGCTATTTAGGGGTGTTTGCTTCAACTGTGGCCAGTCGGGCCACATGGCGAAGTATTGTCCGGAACAGAGAAGGATTATGCCTGCACAGAGCCAGAACCGTGGGAGTAATCAGGTGCCTCGGGGAAATTATCAGGCAACCACGGGTCCGGCAACGGCTCCAGCGAGAGTATATTCACTTACTCTAGCAGATGTGGAACACGCTGGGAACGTGGTGACAAGTACCATGTTATTGCTTTCGAATAAAGCTATTGTTTTATTTGATTCAAGGGCAACCCATTCGTTCATATCTGCTAGTTTTGTGAAATTATATGAGGCAGAAACCTGTGTGATGAATGAGATGTTGTCTGTGATTATGCCAACAGGGAGTGTATCGGTTTGTAATAAGGTATTAGAAAACTGCCCAATTGTGATTCAGGAGAGACTGTTACCAGCAAACCTTGTGGTGTACGACATGTTGGGTTTTGATTTTATACTGGAAATGGATTGGTTATTCTCCAGTTATGCGGTGATAGATTGTCGGAAGAAGGTAGTAGTGTTCAGACCTCCTAGGAAGCAGGAGTATGAGTTTGTGGGATCGTGTGTGCATTCGACGCCACAGATCTTATCGGCACTATAGGCGAGGAGGTTACTCTTGGACAGATGTCAGGGGTACTTAGCTTGTGTACAGGAACCACCGCGGGATGAGTTGAGACTCAAGGATATTCGAGTGGTCAGCGAGTTTCCGGATGTGTTTCCAGATGATTTACCCGATTTACCTCCGGATCGTAAGGTGGAGTTTGCGATTGAGTTGCTGCCTGGTAAGGCACCGATCTCTAAAGCTCTGTATCGGATAGCTTCAGCAGAACTTCAAGAGTTAAAGGAGCAGTTGCAGGAATTACTGGACAGGGAATTCATTCGAGCTAGTGTTTCGCCTTGGGGAGCTCCAGTATTATTTTTGAAGAAGAAGGACGGGTGGATGCGTAGGTGCATTGATTACCGCGAGATCAACAAAGTGACGGTGAAGAACCGTTACCCTTTGCCTCGTATAGATGATCTCTTTGACCAGTTGCAGGGGACGCAAGTCTTTTCAAAGATCGACTTGCGGTCAGGATATCATCAGGTAAGGGTCGGAGTAGAGGATGTAGTGAAAACTGCTTTCCGAACCAGATATGGCCACTACGAGTTTTTGGTCATGCCTTTTGGGTTGACGAATGCGCTGGCTGTGTTCATGGATCTGATGAATAGCGTTTTTCATGAGTACTTGGATCGGTTCGTGGTGGTGTTTATTGATGACATTCTGGTATACTCGAGGAGTACGAAAGAGCATGTGGGTCATTTGAGGTTAGTGCTACAGAGGTTGCGAGAAAAGAAGTTGTACGCTAAGCTAACGAAGTGTGAGTTCTGGTTGAATCGAGTCGCGTTCTTAGGCCATGTGGTGTCTGAGGGCGGTATCTCTGTTGATCCTAGCAAAATCGAAGCTGTGGTTGACTGGGTTAGACCGAAGAGTGTGTAGGAGGTTCGGTGTTTTCTAGGACTGACGGGTTATTATCGTGGGTTCGTAGAGGGTTTCTCTAAACTGTCTGGACCTCTAACACGATTAACCAGGAAGGGAGTTCGGTTTGAGTGGACTAGTGATTGCGAGCAGTGCTTTCAAGAGTTGAAGCACCGACTAGTTACTGCTCCAGTGTTGACTATTCCCTCGGGGGATGGTGGATATGTGATTTATAGTGACGCGTCTCTGAAGGGTTTGGGATGTGTGCTTATGCAGCAGGGTAAGGTAGTGGCGTATGCTTCTCGACAATTGAAAGAATATGAGAAGAATTACCCTACGCATGATTTGGAGTTAGCTGCCGTGGTATATGCACTGAAGATCTGGCAACATTATCTGTATGGGGTACAGTGTGAGATCTTCACAGACCAAAAAAGCCTCAGGTACTTTTTCACGCAGAAGGAGCTGAATATGAGGTAGAGGCGGTGGCTAGAATTGATTAAGAACTACGATTGTACGATTAGCTATCACCCAAGAAAGGCTAACGTGGTAGCAGATGCGTTGAGTCGTAAGTCAGAACATGCAATAGTATCTGCAGTTGTAGCTCAGCATCATGTCAGGCAAGATCTAGAAAGTCTTGGCATGGAAATGGTGTTTGGTGATCATCAGGCTTTCATTGCTAGCTTGGTGATTCAGCCAACCTTGTTTGAGCGTATTAAAGCCGCACAGTCTTCTTGCCTTTAGCCACCACCAAATTACCCTTTGTGAGCTTCCATTTTCCATCACCAAAATGGTTCTCAAACCCTTCATTATCAAGCTTTCCGATAGATATCAAATTTAGCTGAATGTTGGGTACATGTCTTACATCTTTGAGCACCAACTTGCATCCCATATTTGTTTCCAAACAAACATTTCTCATGCCAACAGTTTTTGACAAACCTTCATTTTCCATCCGAATAACTGCATAATTTCCTTTGGAATAAGAAGTGAAGAAATCTTCCCGAGAAGTGACATGGAATGATGCACCGGAATCAATAACCCAATCAGTCTTTTGACTTGTCAAATTAATACAATTTTCATCACAAACAACCATAAGATCACCATCTGATCCAATTGAAGTTGTATCTTCATGTTTTTTCTTAAATTTTTTCTCTTTGTTTTGCTCCTTGAATTTCATTTTTTTACACTCTCGCTTCATATGCCCTTTTTTTATGACAATAAGGGCAATCAATATCTTTTTTCGAAACTGAGCTGGACTAGCCTCTTGATTTATCATTACGGTGAGAATATCTGCTTTTGCTTCTGCCTCTCCCCTACTTTTCTGTCATAAGTGCCTCTAAATGAGAAGAGCCAACTGATTTTCTTCTAATTTCTTCATTCAACAAGCTGCTTGTTACTTGGTTCATAGTAACAATTCCATCGAGAGCTGAATTACTAACTGTCACAGCCAAAGTTTCCCAACTTTCCGGCAAAGAGCTCAGAAGCATTAAGGCCTGCGATTCATCATCAAAAACTATTTTCATAGTAGCAAACTGATTGATAATATTTTACATCTCATTCAAATGCTCTGTAATAAGACCACCATCTTTATATTTCAAGATCACCAATTTTTCGGAAAAGAAAAACTTTATTTGTAGTCGACTTCCTATCATAAAGACTCTAATTTTTTTCACAATTCATGTGTCAAAGTTTCGGTAGAAACATGATGAAAAAAACTATTATCAATCCATTATCGGATAACACCAACGGTTTTCCTATTAAGCTTATTCCACCCATCATCACTCGTGTCTTTAGGCTTTCGACTATCACCCTCAATAGGTCCATCCAAATCTTTGCAAAATAAAAGGTCTTACATTTTTGTTTTCCAAGTTGCCCAATTGCTTCCATTGAAACTAATCATGTGACCAACATTACCATCCATGATTTACGCTAAACTAATGAGTCCAAATAACACCGCTCTGATGCCACTTGTTGGGAAAAAAAATTTATATTTATATATATATATATATATATATATATATATATATGAGAAACAATTCCCACTAGTAAATCAATGGAGTAATGCAAACAATAAATAAAAAATGAGACACAAGAAATTTAACGTGGTTCCCTCAAATGTTGAGGTACGTCCACGGGGCACGACGGTCCAAATCCACTATCACCAAATATGTTATACAAAGTAGATACAAAAGGCATAAGTCTTACAAATACACGAGTGTATAAACAAATGTAGTAAGATGGAAATGTCTCACCAAATATTTTGAACAAAGCTCCAAAGAACCAACCAAAATGAGCACAACCAGAAAAAAAATCCCAAAATAATGTTAATAATCCAAGGTCGTAGTTGCAGAAGAGAAGAGTAGCAGCAGGTTGCTGTAGTGAAGAAGGTGACCAGTGCTGGTGAGGTGCTGCTACAGACGGAGGTTCTGTGTGAGTGAAAATCCAAAAATGGCGAAAAATAATGAAAGGCTAGCTGCTGCTGTATGCGCTCAATGCTACAGTTGGAGAACTCACCCGAAAGATTTGAAATTTAATGGGAGACAAGGCATGCACCTTAAGAAGCCAAAAAACCAATTAAAAAAAGTAAACCATTTAATTCCTGTCCCCCACTAAGGAGGGGCACCTGGCACCTGACACCTGTAACGCTTTGATTTTTATACCATTTTTTTTACATAAAACATTATTATTCTAATACCCATAAATCATAACCTGAGTTAACCTAAACCCATAGGTACCGAGACTATTCCTGTTTATATATATTACATGTCAACAAAACTACAAAAACATAATATGTCTGATCTTATATACATATACAATACAATACCAGAGTCTATTGCATCCCCAAAAGACCATAAACATTATAGGAACATATCCCCAAAAATCTCCTTCCTACTACTTACCCTCTAATCAAGGTTGCACCAACAGTCTTCTCTATCTCTTAGCCTGCTCTGCTCGTCTAACAAGATCACCTAAAATGTTAGAATTCTGGAGAGACATATCTCAATAAGATGAAATATGTTAATACCAATGTGTGGCATAAGAGTTTTCATGAATAATATATCTATCTATCAAATTGTATCTGAAATATCATAATAATATAAATCATATCATAACTCACACCTAGATCACTTTAAATACAAGCATTTCTAAATTTTCTATCTAATCATACTTTTAGCTATTATATATATATATATATATATATATATATATATATATAATTTCTATTTTTTGTAAATCCACATATATATATATAAATATCTGTGAAAATTTTTCCTTGGATGGATAACTGTATGCATGAATTAACCTTGCATGCTCAGGTTGTGCAGCCCGTAGGTGGGATTTAACTATGGCTGGCCTACTAGGTTAAGTCAAACTGAAACCTCTATGGTCTGATTGGCCCCCTCAACCCGGACTACCGGAGAGTCTTCGTCTCTCCTCTAGGCACAATCAACCAATCAATTTCCACACTCTATCTGAGATGTGTGGTTGCACTCCGTATTCTATATTAGCTACTATACCCTACTCTGTAATCTGATATGGTCCATCAGGGATCTAATATTATATAATATTGTATATATATGTATGGATGTATGTATGTATGTATCTTACTGTTTACCATAATTCTGCATAACTGAAATAACCATGATTCTGTATTATCTGAAATAATTGTATTGACTGTAATACCATGATTTTGTATTACCTGGATATCATAGTTCTATATTTTTTGTATATCATGGTATTGTAAGAACTGTAAAATCATGGTTCCGTATAACTATAAATTATAACTTTGTGATAGCTAAAATCATATTTCTGTAATATCTGTAATTCATGTTTTTGTATCAACTGTAAATCATGATAATATAGAAGTTGTGTAAAATTGTGTACTAAATTGTCATTTCTCATGCTACACAATTAAATAAATAAAACTCATATACTATGATCTATATTTTTTTGCTGTATAAAAATAACTTATAATCTGTAGAATTTTCCTAAAATTTAGATTCCTAAATTTTTCTAAAAATACATATTTTCTTACCCACAATTTCATATTCTGAATTTTTCCTGAAATTATATTATGAAGGCACATAATTATTTATATATACTAGAAATTACTGGTAAAAATTTCTAAACATCTAGCATAACATATTTCCCTTACCTGTTTCCTGATAAGCCTGTTGAAACCCTAAATTCACACCCCACGGCGTTCGAAGCTCAAAACCCTGAAATTCATATTTCCCAAATTTAATCAACTCAACACCCAGTATATTTATCATTCAGTATTTTCTAGGCTTTATATACTCCAAATTAACAATAAAACTCTAAATTACCTCACTTACCCTGATTTTGGAGTGGTACCCCGGAACCCCAAATTGAAAATCGGCTCTGGTGAAGTTGTAGAGAACCTTTCCATGAACCTCGTGGTGGTTTCTAATAATCAAAACGGGGTTTAATGGAACGAGAATCAAAGGAGGGAGGGGGTAGGGCCGTAGGGTAAAGAGAGAGAGTGAGAGAGAGATTTTATTTTGTTTGATTAATAGAAAGAGCTCATGGATCTTCTTATATTTCAGCACTATCGAGAAAACTGTCGACGGTATTCTACCCCTCTCACAAAATCGTCGATGGTTTGGGTTTTATCCGCTCCTTTTTAACTATTTTACTTGTAACCGGCCCGCAATAAAAAGAAAACTGTCGACGATTTTCTACGCCCCTCACCAAACCGTCGACGGTTTGGGCTTCCCAAACCGAATTTCCTCTTTTTTTCCAATTTCTTTAGTTATTATATTTTTTGGGTCTCTACAATACCAATCTTTACTCTCTAGTAATCTATCTAAAATGTAACCCTTGCGATCCATTAGTAGGGAAATCAATAGGGGGTATCATGAATGCTTATAAAAGGTATCCCCCGAGGGAGGTAAGGCATCTCATCTTATCTCATTCCCATCCACACTTTTACTGTTGCAAACATACAATCATTCCAGATTCCCTAACTTAGGCATCGAAATGATCCCCAAAGTATACCCAACGTCCTCCAAGCCATTTTTTCTCTTATTTTTGCTAGGTGATCAAAGTTGTGATTGATCCAAATTCTCTCGAAAAAATTTTGGCAACAACAGTTGCCGCCATCTGTTGGAAACTTGGAAGAATTTCTTTTTAAAACTTTATCGTGCTACATCACGCAATTCCGAGTCTAAAACCATTGTTAGGGATCAATTACCTATTCGGTTCACTCCCACCAAATTGTGTCTTTAGACCAATTTCTAGTATTCCAAAGGAGCGTGGAATACATGTTTAGCATGATCTTACAACATAAAAATAATATAAAATTTAAAAAAAAAAACTTATTAAACATGGCCAAAGGGCTATTCAAGCAAGTTGCAACGTTTCGGACAAGGGGCCAAAATGGTGAGGGGTGATAACAATATTGATGGTTCGATGGAGTCACTACTAACCTGTTATTTTTCTAATTGCGGTTAGTTCACCTATTTACTACTCTTTGATTGGTCTATAGATTAATCTTAAGGACAAGGAATCAGTAGTCTTGTTCTACTTTTATCGGAACTAGGATCGAGAGTATAGTTATGCGAAGAGAATGTATTAGCACTCCTACACGCCTATTCTAGGAACGGTACCTAATTAACCATGAATTATCCCAACTTGAATTAGATAGTACTAAATTGACTCCTAAACAATCCAATTATTGGGGATGTGGCTCATATTTTGAGTGGTAATGCATGTACCGGGAAAGTTACGTTAAGCGAGGAGCAAGAGCTTAAGAGAATGTTGCAGGCAGAGGGATAACCATCGACGGTTTTAGGCATAATGCAGGGTTCTACTCTCGACTTCAAACCGTCGACGGTTTGGCCTAAACCGTCGATGGTTTCATTCGGCGCACGTCACATAATTCAAATCGGGAGGCCAATAGATTGGGCAAATCATAGGGTTTTTCCTCCAGGATTACTACAGGAATAGTTTAGATAGGATCTAAGGTTCCTGTACGCTTAGGGTTCGTATATAATCATTGTATTATAACCCTAATATAAGATTGACCATTGTTCATATTGACTTTTCTAGGTTTCATTCTATTTTGATGATGACAAACCAAGACATGTAATTGTGCTACTAAGTTTGTACATAGGTATTAAAGTTGTTAGCCTTGATGGCCATACTATTATGACTTATTGTGTTTTGATGATATTAACCTACTTGTTGTTCCTAGTGTCTTCCTTCTTTGCAGATTATGCTTTGTACTGGTACAAGTGACACATTGACGAAGTAATTACTTTTGCTAACCGAATTGACGATCGAAGTAAGAAAGATTAAAAGGTCACGTACTCGGATGAACCCAAGCACAACCGATGGAAGCTTCGTTATTGAATTATTTGTAATAAGGTTTGTGTGTAGTAGGAACTTGTTGTAACTCTTATGTTTTGTTTCTACATAATTTCTGAGCAAGAGTTGAGCCAATGTCTGCATACTAGGACACTTTAGTTTATAGGATTGCACTAAAAGTCACAAACTCACATTAATGGTTTTCTAAGTTAAATTCAAAGAGTTTGTCAAAAACAATCCTAAACTCAAGATATGTTTTCAAAGGGACAAGTTTTTAACATCCTAGTTTTAAGAACATTTTTATACGTGGTCTCGATTTTTTCAAAGCATGGTTAATGTCCTAAAGATTAAAGAAAGTTAAGTATATTTTTGTAAAAGGACCAAGTATATAAGATATCAACAATTGTGTTTTCATAAATCAAGATATCTTATATTTGAGAAAAAGCTCACTTGAACAAGTTTTGCACTTCATTAGACTTAATATCTTTCTTATATTTTGTCCAAAAAATATTTTAAGTCATTAAAAGGTTTTTTTATAAGGAAAAACAGAGCAATCGTCGACTGACGTAGTGCATCCTCGAGTCCTGAACACCCTTCGGTATTTGGGGTATAACTTTTGCTGGAAAAGTCCAAAAAGGACGATCTTGGTGTCCCTGGAAAGTTAAGAAAAAAATCCCACAACTTTCATGTTAATGACTTTTTCTGATTCAGAGCGCTCGTCGACGAGAATAAGGGATTCGTCGATGAGTGACTAGTTGACACTAGTCGACAAGTGCAAGGGACTACTCAACGAGTCCAACGGCAAAACTGCTCCAACAGGCGAAAAATGGCTAGTTTACCAAATAAAGTATATTTTCTTCTCCCAAACGGCTAGTTAACGGCTTCTTTGGCTATTGAACTATAAATACAAGTTATTAGACTTGTATTAACATGGTTTTGAAGGTCTTTGATCATTTTTAGTGAAAAACATCATTTTATACAAAACCTAACACATTGCATATTAGTTATTCATTACATGTGTTCATTCTCTCTTACTCACTTATTGTGTTTGATTCAATTCTTGAGAGAAAAGTGTGAGGTTTGGGTTGTAATTTATATTTGCTCATTTAAGGAGCATTGTGTAGTATTTCCATCTTCTTGTAAGGTTGCTTGTAAGGTTCTTTGTGAACCGTTTGGTGAAGGTTCGTTGTGAACCGAAGTGAAGGCTCTTAGTGAGAGCGATAGGGATTTGTTCCCAAGTGTAGGGTTTAGTACCCGAGTTGTAAGGCTTACTCAGTTGGTGAAGGAGTACTCATAGTGGATTGTGGAATCCTTAACTTTGTGCTAAGGCGTGGATATAGGCTTGGTGCCGAACCACGTTAAATCTCTGGTGTTAAGCTTTCTCTCCCTTCACTCTTTTATTTATGTCTTATACATGATTTATAATTCATGTATTGTGATATAATTACTTGTATCTTGTCAAGCATTCTATTTTGTAGAAAAATACACATTCCGCGAAAAGAGTCTATTCACCCCCCTCTAGACTACATACTCTCGGCTAGAATGATTAACAAAAATATTAAGCACAATAATAGATGTAAATTGGAAAGCAGTGAAGCATACAAGACGATGATATTTGGCTATGAACATGGAGCTTATAAAAACCAAACTTGAGGACTATGACTATGTTTATGGAGCTCATGAAGTCCAAGCTTGAAGAATTAGAAGAATTTATTTCATGTATTTTGTAAGTAGGACCTATGTGAGTATACTATCGTTGATTATGTAAAGAAACTCATAGGTGACCTTAGTTGGACTATAGGCACTCTATATTTCATTGAAAATCATTTTATAAATGTGTAAAAATTATTTCAAAGTGTTAAAATCATTTTTGGAATGAAAAACTCCAAAACAAGATTCTCCAAATCACCTTCTTTTTTCTATCGCCCCCTTGATGTGCACTTTTCTCTATCAATAACTTCCCATCTTAAAAAATGTTCAATGCAAAAGTTATGGGATTTGTTCCTAACTTTCTGTTGATACTACCAAAATCTTCTTATTTGGAGTTCTCTAACAAAATTTATGCTCCAAATATTGGAGGATGTTCGCGGTTGAAATCTCAAGAGAATTCGGGCGACCAAATCCCAATTTGGGTTACCAAACTAGGCAATTCGTGTAGCAATCCAAAAAAAAAAAATAGATACAATCGATTATTTATTTTTATGCATTACCCTAGTATCATAACAAAAATTGTTTAAAATTTTATCTGTACATTCGTTCCACACATTAACATAAATAAAATAATAATTTTTATTTAAAAACTAATACCCAATTACATACTTTCTTCATGTATAATATATATATATATATCTATATATATCATTTAATGTTCAAATTCCAAATTGAATGTCATTGTGTTATTATTATTATTTCTATAGTGCGGGTCATACATCAATGTCTTCAGATTGATAATATACTTATAATAAAATATACTATGAATGATTGATTGTTATCATGGAGCTGCCAACCTAGCCTGCCAGACCTCCAAACCAATTATATTATATATATATATATATATATATATATATATATATATATATATATATATATGTAAAATTCACCTCATGACCCTCATTAGTTCATTAAAATATATAATGCAAGATGTCCAAAACATGTAAACAATGATAAATAAGAAAGAGCCAACACTACCTTCTTCAAGCATACATAATATATATATATATATATATATATATATATATATATATATATAAAATATAATAATAATAAGTCGGCTTCCATCATTATAGATATAATAATAATAATAATAAAGAGGGGAGAAGGGATCCTTCAATTATTGTACCACCATGCAGTCAAGAAAAATGGTAGCGTGCTTTCTCGCATAAATAATAATAATAATAAAATAATGAATAATTTGAAATTCGCTCTATCGTGACGTCCTGGACCTGCCAAACACGCACGAGTACGGCTGCAAACTGGGAAAAATGGTGTGAATTTTGAAAACATATTTTCGTGAAAAAACAAGGTGTGCTGGAGTCGCCACAAATCTTTTGAAATGTGGTTAAAATACTTGATTACTACCCAATTAAGAGTAAAATGGGTCTGCGTTGCCAAAATAGGGATCGGGAGTACGATTATGCGAGGGGAAGGTATTGG
The DNA here is from genome assembly GCF_029873635.1 of Malania oleifera. NCBI lineage: Eukaryota > Viridiplantae > Streptophyta > Magnoliopsida > Santalales > Ximeniaceae > Malania > Malania oleifera. The sequence goes on along the minus strand of NC_080421.1, from coordinate 108,554,191 downwards.
CACCCCCTACACGCCCGTTCTTATGAACGATACCAGATCAATTGAAAATTATCCCTTAAACTAAACTTAATAAGCCTTTGAAATTACTCCTTTCCAAAAATCAAAAAATAATGAAAATACTATATGGATATTCCCTCATAACCGGGACATATCGCACTCCGAATAGTTCATGCCTCCCTTTAAAATCATCGGGATTGAAAAATTGAGAGAATAGGACACAAAGTACGCTCCCGGGGTTTTTAAAATTTGTAAGATTTGTCTAAGTATGAAAATAATATTCCGGGAGGTTTTCAGACTTCTTCGGGATGATACAAACCTCGAAAATATTTTTATGATTTTCCTAAGACTTTTCTGGATTTTTTGTGATTTTTTCAAGTGCAAAGACATTTTTTGGAATTTTTTATTTTTGTGTTTTTTCAATATTTTTCTTGAAATAATTAAATAACAAAAAGGGAATTAAGGAAAAATCTGTGAAAATTGAAAAAATTGAAAAATAAAATGGAAGGCTAAACCGACTCGGGAATGAACCAATTAAAAGGGGTCGACAAGTTTTAGGCCCAGTCAAGGCCATCAAGCCAACACACAGTGATTTTCGTGAGAGTGAGTGTATCAGAATGACAAGGTACAAGGAATAATCTTCGTGTTCCAAAACATTTTTCTAATTTTATCTTTTGTAATTTTTCATATCTCCCTAATCTTAAATAATGAAAAGACAATTAAAGAAAATAGTGAAACTCAAGTCGAAAATATTTCTAGAATTTTCTCCCAATTTTCTATTTTTTTATGATTTTTCTATAGTTTTCCCAAATTTTCCAATAGTTAGCATAATTTTTTTTTTAAATAGTTAGCATAATATGAAAAATAAATAAATAAAAAATAATAGAATACTAATACCATATCATAATACAATTAAAATATAAATACTAATTATATACTAATAATAATAAAACATAATCACAATATCACTACCTTAGCATACGTATATATATGTATAATAATAATAAATACATGTACTTTGATATATGGTAATAATAACACGTAATAGTAATAATAATAACACCTACTACATATATATATATATATATATATATTTATATATACCTGCACAGAAAGGATAATAATAATAATAATAATTATTATTATTATTATTATTATTATAACACGTACTAGGAGATACAATAATAACACACATCTAAAAATACATATACACCAACAATATAAACCTTACAATGTGAATATTAATATCTTAATAAATACAACCATAATAAAATTCTCATAACAACTTAAACAAATAACAACAAAACCCTAGAAACACATGTCAAACATTAAATATAACAACAATATAAACTTTACCATTTAAACATTTAATAGCAACAAATACCCTAGTCTTGAACATTTAAATATTAAAATACATATAACAACAATAAGACGCTACAACAATATAACGTCAATAACATAAATTTACAATATTACACAATAATATAATAATTAAATATATACACGAATATACAACAATGATAACATAAATATAAAATAATACAATAACATTTAAAACACTACAATAATTAAAAAAAATCAAGATACAACAACAACCATGAGCATATACAATACTAAACATACGTAATATTAATGATAATATCACAACAATATTAATAATACCCTCAACCTAAATACAAAAATAGTAAAAGGCAACAACCATATACCAAAACACGGCCGAAGAGAGAGAAGGTGCTGCGTGCATTTACTGTGCGCGTGGTGTGTGTGTGTTTGCATGTGGGGAGTGGGTTGCTATGTGTTTGCATGTGTGTGTTCCACTGTGTTGCTGGTGTGCAAACAGTGTGTGCATAAGGCCGGCTCTTCCTTTAGGCGGCAGAGGTGCTCGTCTAGGGCCTCAAAAATTTTGGGGTCCCAATTTTTTATTAATATAATAATATATTTTTTGGCCTCCAAATTTTTTTAATTAAATAATGTTAACATTTTTTATTATGCTCTCTTCCCATACATTGACTTCCTAACTAACAAATAAATGAAATTGTATTTTAAAATATAAAATAAATGCAATTTAATTTTTTTTTTCAAGTCTCATTGACTTCCCAACTAACAACTTTATTATATTTCTAACTATTTATTACTCTCATCTCTCTCTCTTAACCTCTCTAAAAAAATCTTTCCATCTCTCTCTCTCTCTATAATTTTTGTTCCAGTTCTTGTAGTCATCATTTTCGGGGCCCCGATTCTCTGTAATTTTCATCAATCCTAATTTTGATTTCAATGTTTGTGCATTATTTTTCTATTATTTTTACTCTGAATTTTTTTTTTCTACTTTTTCATAGATTTTGGAAGCTTTGAGGTTAGAGCATTGTATCCGTCAAGAATCCGATATCTCTAAAGTTTTGCTCGTCGATCGATTTGCAATAATAATAATAATAATCATGTTATATTGTTTCAATCTATTATTTCTATAGATTTATTACATTTATTTTTATTTGTTTACATATTTTGTCAATTTATAATTAGTGTTAATTTTAAAATTTAATTATGTCAATGAGAAAATATGAATTCGGACATGAAAAACGAAGAAAAAAATATATATATTAAACAAAATATTAAGAGTACTGATTAAATCTCGCCTAGGCCCATATTGTGAAGAGCCGATCGTGTGTGTGCATGGAGTGTGTGTGCGGGTGTGGCTGGACGTGTGTGTACTGTATGTGCATGCTATGTGCGTGTGGGGGTTTGAATATGTGTTAAGACTCACGACTGTGAGTGGAGAGTGGCCTGAGGTTACCTGTTGTAGGTAGATGATCGGAAATGACGGAGGCACAACCGAAGGAGAGGGATGGCCGGAGATGGTGCTGGAAAAGGGCCCCGGTTGGGCTGCTTGGTTGCTGGACTACGACTGCCCCCGATCGGAACTAGGTCTAGGGTCTTGTGGCCGTTGACGGAGGTGAGATAGGTCCCGCCGGCCTTGCCGATGTCCTGTTGCTGAGAGAAGACCTTGCTGGCGAGGATAGCGCAGGAGCTCTGCCAGTCCGTTTTGCTCGATCCGAAACCAGTGCCAGGAGTGGGGGCGCCGATGCCGTTTGCGGTGGCAGCGGAGGAGGAGGGGTAGGTGGAGTCAGAGCGGGATATGCATTGGACAGCGAGTCAAGGGTGAGGGACTCAATGGGATGAGGGAGTTGAGTGGATTGACGGTAGGTGGTTGCCAGGAGAGTGATGAGAGAGAGTGGATTGATGGTAGGTGGCTTCAATCATGCTCTGATACCACATGTAAAATTTTAATTTACTGAGATAGGAAACTTCAACTATCATGGAGGTCACATAATCATCGTGAAAATAAAATATTTCATAAAATATATCGAAATTAGCCATAATGAAATCTCCAACTTGTATAAATTATTTCTCTCATTTAACCCATTTTCTTTGCTTCACCAATTTCCACGGAAAAATTTGATGAAAAGGAAGATATGGGTAAAGAAAGGACAATTATATATATATATATATATATTAAATAAATAGTTATCCTACTCCTCATAAAAGTAGGTAAATAGGAGAATTACTTCCCCTATTATTTCTTACTAATTAAGTAATCGTACATTTCTTTTCCAAAACCAATAACCATCTAATTTCATTAAGTCCAAATAATATCCATATTACCCTTTCATGTGAGACATATTTTAACATATAATGCATGCAAGCCACTATGAATGCTAAACACAATTAAAGTGTACAAAATCCACTATGTATACTTACATACAAATCATAATAAAACTTGAAAATAAAATAAAAATGGTGGTAAGACGGACCTGAAAACATGAAAATAAGTGTTTCAAGTGGGAGATTACTCACGAAAGAACTGAGAATATAAATTTCTTCCTATTACCCAAAAGACTTGAACTGTCCTGCCCATTCTAACCCTAACCCCATCTTGGACGTAAAGGAAAAGGGCTATTATAGACATTGCATGGTGGAGGAAAATAAGAGTTAAGAATTTTGAATTTCAAATTCAAAATTTTAAGCACCATAACCATCAACTGTCGACAAACAACAACCTCTACTTAATTGACAAACACATGACAACAATTAGGACACTTGGGACACCTAAATTCATCAATCAATCAAATTAATAAGAAATAAAATTTGAAAATTAACACAACCAATCAACCAATTGGAGTGGCACCAAAATTTTTCACGCATGCACAAAAAATATGGGGAGATCAGGAACCAATCAACCACCATTAAGTGGTCGGTGGACCACCTCATATAATTTTTTATTCTCTCTTTGTTTTGACTTAACTCTTTTATATTATTTAATTAAATTATAAAATATTTGGACAAAAAATGACTATCAACATCACGTACTTACATAATTATGAATTATTTAATCACGTAGTTGAATCTCAAATGATAGATATAATTAATATTACATGTATATATCAAAATCAAACCAAATCAATTATGTACATACATCATTATGTAAATACATACATATTCGATTACCGAATTGTCCATAATTATAAATTTATATACATATCTTATAATTATGAACATATTTTAACAAAAAATTATTTCGTAATTACATACATGTATGCCTATGTTAATTGGCCTGAATAACTGAAATGAGCCAATTGAGATTAGGTACATATTTAAACCGAGGTATTCATAATTATAAAACTATATATAGATTTTCAAATTATAGTATCGATTACGTAATTAATTATATAATTTAATTTTAAATGATAGTTGTCGTCAATAATATAATTGCATGTCTATATAGTTACGGACATACTTATCTTAATCATATGAATTACATAATGTTGTACATGCATGCATATTAATTTGTTTGCAAAATTAAAATGAACCAATGGCATACACTCATAATTGTATAATGTGTATATATCTAAATTGAAAAATAATTATGTGCGAATGTGCATGCATGTTACTAAACCAAATCAATTATATATAAATATACATATATATTTGCTTAGCTAATTACAAGCATATTCAAATCAAATTGTCCACAATTATATACTCATGTCGATAGATTTTCAAATCATAGTATTAATTAAATAATTATATACATAGTTTAATTTCAAATTATATATGTAGTTAACATTAGAATTACAATAACTAATATAATTATGGGCATATCTAAATTAAACCATTATATAATTATATACAAGCACGCATATTAAGAGGTTTGAATGATCAAATCAAGCCAATTATATACATGTACAATTATATAATTACATATTTGAATTTAATTGCCTAAAATTAGATAATTGGGCGCATAGAATTTTTAATTATAGTGTTAATTACATAATCATATGATAACTAGAGATAACCTATTGCCAGATCTAGAAACAACGGCTGGGTGAGGGGGTGGGGGGAATAGAAGCTTTGTTACCGATGCTTTAATATGCTTTAATAGATTGATATACTCAATACTTTCTTTGTATATTTATATAATTGTAAACATATCTATATCCAATTAGTTTCAATTATGTACACACAGGTTGCATGCATATGAACCAAAATAATTGCATATATTTATAACTGCATGATTACGAATATAATCACACTAAATTATTCAAAATTATAAAATTGTGTATATAGATTTTCAATAATAATATTAATTATGTAATTTTGTAATTTAATTTCAAATTATAGGCTTAGTCAACAGTTGATATAATAAAATATTTATACAATTACAAATATATCCAAATTGAACCAATTATGTAAAACATGCGCATGCATCTATATTAAGTGGTTTGAAAAACCAAACCAAATCAAACTGCATAGGTATACAAGCAGTTGTGCAGTCACAAAATGTAATCGAGCGACCAACTTTTCTCATGCCACAATATTTGTATATTTCGATGTTACTACCTTACTATCGACAGGATTTAACAAGTTCTGTACCCGTAACCAGAATAGTTAAAGAAATAGGGATCAAAAAGTAAACCTAACATGTCAAACAAGCCCTTAATTGCAAAATAGCACTTCAAGAGATCTGTTAAAACACAAGAAATACATTTTGGATTTGGTCAGGCGCTGACCAAGAGCAGTACTTCACTCATGAAGGAAAAGGGGGAGAAAAATAACAAAAGCAAAAAAATGTACAATAGCAAAAAGGGTCTCATAACTTTTAACTTCTTACATTCCTCTTTCAAGAAAAGTTGGCCAAGTTGAAAAAAGAGTTCATAAAGTAATCTGAAATAAAAATGAACTCCAAAACTTGGACCCTTAGAGAGATTTATGGAAAACCTATAAGCTCACACTTACATATCAAAAAATTCCGATATAAATAGACATTATTACATAATCACACCTTATTGTATTCATAATCAAAAAATGTACACTAGCAGCACAGCCCAAAAACAGATTGCAGCAGGCACTTATTCACAGTAGGAAAACAAACAAATAATTTGTTTAATCATGCACATTTTTCTAAATCATTCCAAATAACCAATTAATCATCACCCAATGCCCGTACAGGCTGCAGTTGCTATTATCCTGCATTTACCATATATCTATGCATGCAACTGATTTTGATTAAGAAAAATATACTCTCCATCCTTTGTAATAATCTTGTGTATCAATTTAAATTAGTCATATCCTGCAGCTCCATAGCGAGCCCACCCTGATGATTGCAAATCTTCCCTGCTAAAATTTGGGAACCAATGTAACAACCCATCTCAGAAGAAAAATTGTAATAGACAACCAACCTCTTGTATGGTAGTACCAGATAAGTTGGCGAAGCTAAAAACCAACGCTACCACTGCTGTTCAAGTTCTAAAACATTGTTGCTCTTATCAATGAAACCAGTAAAGCCTTAAATGCTTAGTTAAGCCCAACTGAAGCTGCCTTGCTAAGGACACCATAATTCGTTACTGGCTTGCAAAAGGATATCCCAGTTGGATTTATGGTTAAACCACAGAATTTGAAACAAAAAACAGAAACATAATAGCCACCAAAGCACCTCAAGTGCTCTGTAGTCCGCACATGAAAGCTTCTGGACCACAGTTAGCAAACCAAAAGCAGAAATCAGGACATGGCCAAACACTAAAAAAGCACAATATCTTAAGAGATTCTCAACCACTGATCATTAATACTTCAGCTCTTAACTAGTAAGCTTTAAGCCTTTAACCATGTCATTTGTTTACACCGAAATTCTGAAACAAAACAGAATCACCAAACCAAAAAGGAAGAAACTGTTCTGATTACATGAATTCCCATGCTTCCTTTCTTAACTCCAGTAGCATGGCTAACATACTTACCTAAGATTACAGGCTCCACGTGCACCACCCCTCTCCACCAAGATCTGGACCCTGAAATTTTTGGAGTGAAATTTAAACTAATGCAAAATGAGAGATAATTTGCCATCCTAGAAAACCTAAATCAATTTACAATTCCTGTGCAAAGGTTAAGAGCAATAATTGCACGTGCAACAAATTGGAAATGCTGGCAAAGCATTTTAACATTTCCCATCCAAGGCCCAAGAACCCAGGCCCATCACCGTGTAAAGCATGGCAAAAATATGGATCAAGGTCACTAAATATGGATTGAAGAAACTAAGGAAATCCGATGTTTACAGGGGCGGACAAAAAATGTAAAGGGATAGATTCAGATGCCTTGATCAGAGAATTGAACAACTCACCCCACTCAATTCTGATAAATCTGATTTAGTACCGATTGTAAGATTTACCAAAATCATCCCGCCTTGGCCGCTGGAAATCACTGTATGCATCATGAGGCCTTGATGAAGGATAATTTTCTATAGCATTTGAATACCTGCCCCTTGGATCCATAGGTAAACTGGCCGCTGCATAGTGAGGGTTTGCCGGAGAACCATCATAGTCAGCATAACTGGGCTGTTTATAACCACCAAACCCTGCAGTGGGCATTTGTTGGCGAGCTCGTTGCCTCCTTTGGGCATCAAGCTGAAGAAACTCTTCCCACTGTTTAGTTTGAGCGCCCCTTAAAATAGTCAATTTCTTCATATAATTTTCTTGCATTTCCCTGACAGCCTTCGATCCATATAAACAGAACAATCAGAACTCAAAAATTAAAAATACCTCATCAAAGGAAGTTGCTTTGACACAAACATCTAGAAGCCCCAACATAAATCCATGTACCAAATAGTTAGAAATAAAAAAATCCTGATCAAAAGCAAGGCATTTGGACTCAAAAAGAATTTCCACAGAGAGAGGCATTTCCATACCTCCCGGTGCTTGTAATTCTCTTCATCTTCTTCCTTGTCTCGAATTCTTCCAAGTTCCATTGCCTCCCTCTTATATTCCAGCTCTAATTCTTCTAATGTCTGGGGAAAGGCTGAGTGTTCAAACTTACGGCCAGATTGGATATCAGATCCTCGTCTCTCGGTATCCCATCCATCAGTTCTGTAGATCCCCATGGTTTGATTATGATTATCATATGAATTATAGTCGTTACCCATGTAAGGACCACGTGCTGGAGACTTTGAACGGCTTGAACGACCTCTAGCTCCATCATTACCATAAGCTTCACCAAAGGAAGAGTTTGTTAAGCACTTGATTCAACACACTAACATAGATTGTTGCTTTAATTAGGCATACTATCTTATATTTCACATGGTGAACCCATCTGATGCAAACAAGTCCGGATATGCTTTCAGTAAATAAGTTTGTGTCATAGACAATCCGATCAATCCAGACCCAACCACGAAAGTTACTTCAGAATCCAAATTCCAACACATAATTCTTGAACAAAAGAACTTACCTCTCACTGCAAAGAAAATAATAAGCGACAAAGCAACATTATTAACTACTCAAAATCTGTAAAGAACATTTTCAAGAAAGAAGAGGAAGTAGAGGAAAAAAGGGACCGTTATGCTGCAAACATGAGATTACCAGCTTATAAGGACGCCGGAAATATATCCTATGCTGTCCCTACCTTGTGGAGAACCCCTTGATAATTTCAGCAGATCCTCACGAACACGGTCTTCCACAACTTTCTCATGCCTGCTGAACCTCTGCTGGAACTGTGATGTGTTCTGTGGACTAGAAAAAGACCTTTGGGGTTCAGAGCGTCCCAACCGTGAACCAACGGGGCTCCGTTCAGGCGACCTAGATCTAGCTGCATGGGAACTAGATGATCCCCTTTTATTACCTTCTTCCTTGATCACTTTGTGAACAGCATCCACGCCTTTGGCCAAGACTAACCTATCCTTGCCACTCACAATGATAAACTTCTCCTCTATTTTAATTTTACAGCCAATATCTTTTTCAATCTTGTGAACAACCTTCTCAGTAAAAAGGGCTTTGACATGCTTGTCTCTTGCAGGAACTCTTTCAAAAAAATCCTGAGACTTTCGATTTGCTCCAAGAGTAGATGGGCACCCCTATGAATGCACCAAAACAGAAGCAATGAGTTTCAAAATGTTTAGTTCAGGTGGAAACCAGGAGTGCTAAATGCTTAGTTTATCTGCCACCGTTCCAACACAGTCAACTTGTGAGAGGCCAGCATAAGCAAAAAATTTAAATAAGGGAGGAAGGATAAGCAGGATAAGTAGTAGCACTTGTTTTTTTTTATAGAAGTGGCATCCTTGGTGTATCAACAAAAATTACAGCCTCTTCAAATCTATATTACCTAGAAAATATATTCAACCTAACAACAAAAAAATAAATCCACTGTCACAGTAGAAAAGAACGGCATTATCTGTACATATATAGGCCCTAAGACATGCTATTATGCATGTAAGAAATCTACATTATTTTATAATGATCCTAACTCAGAAGAAATTGCAAAAAAAGAAACCAATAATACCTGAGTAAAGTGGCCTGACTCGCCACATATTTTGCAGATCATTTCCTCTTCTTTTCTTTTCTTCCAATTCCTCTCAGTAGCTTTAGACTTAGCCTCCCAAACTTTAGCCTCTCTGCTAGTGAAATCAGTTGGAACAGCATTTGGATCACGAGGTTCCTCTTCCTCATCTGAACCTGCATGGGATCTTTTATTTGTTTTCACTCTCTCTTGTGAATTTGCAGGTGCAGATCCCACAGGACCAGTATATTCCTTATAAATTTCATTGAAGTCATCATCGATGTCTAGATCTGACCTATTTGCCATCTAGCAAACATGAACTAGATTAGCCTCCTACATTATAATATGTGCCATATCAATCCCAGAAAAATAAAGCCAATAAAGCAAAAAAATAAGTGGAAACAACAATAACAATAATAACAATAATAACAACCAAGTCTTAAGTCCCAAGAGGTGGTGATGGCCACAAGAATCCTTTTCTGCCATTACACACAATCATCAAAATAAATAGACACTTGGAAAAAAAATAGTAGACATAAGGTTTTGTAGATATTCTGGAAAAAAAAAAAAAACTGCACTCATCTCAACTCACTTGCCAATATTCATGATCATAGCACAATCAATCCTTGGAATGCTTAAAGAGATCAATAAGAAAATAAATTCATCAGTGAAGAAGAAAGAAAAGATACAAGAGTTGGAGGATAAGACATCCTCCTATAGAAAAAATAAAAGAAAATTGCAGAAGGACAGCCCTCTAGTCCCTTTGCAAATTAAAATAAAGTAGCTCTGAACAACCTGAAGCTAACATCCAAAGGGAAGGTAGGAAAACATACACTGAATAGGAAAATTGAAGGCCTTGTCGCATCCTCGAAATTCCTTGCATCCCTCAAAACCCCAAATATTTACCACCATGAACAAATCTATTGCTTATGGAATCACCTACACAGCAACCCCATCTAGCCATTAGCATGTAGAAAAAGATGGCTAATTTATCTTTAAGACTCTAAAAAAACCATGCAAAAGTATGGAGCCATTAGGCCTCTTCAACCACAATTAGCCATCAGTATTAATCCTATTTAGAGTCAAAGCCTAAGTAGATGCCTAGATCTTATAAGGAACATTTGCCTTCCAAATCACATTTCCAAATTCAGAAACTTGAACTAAAATGATTTAGAGGGGCAGAACCAGAACTATCCAAACCAAACATGTCAATCGCATCTCAAGGGACAAATGAATCCAAAATTCTAAAGAAATTAGTTAGCTCATCAACCTCTCTAATTAAGATTACCTGAAAAATGTGGGGAGGGGGAACAAGAAAGGAAGGTTCCCTCCAAATACTTAAACGAAGCGGGTACATCATGCTTGGAAGAAAGCTAAAACCCCAACCCACCAAGGCTTCTAAAGAAGTCTCGCACACTCAAAAATTCTCAAAACCAAAATACCAAATTTGAAAAGGAAAACGAAAAATAAATGAGAAATTAGAGAAACAAACTATCAAGGACTTGCATAAGAACCTTTGTCACTACCCTAACATCCCTCCAAGCATGGTTGTTTTAGAATCAAATGATTCTAAATTTAAACTGTAGAATTTGTATTGAGAAAATCATAAATCGGTTCAAATTATGTGGGAGAATCTCATAAGGCTATAAACTGAGGTGAATCGTACAACTGACCTGGCTGCTACTCTAACATCCCTCCAAGCATAGTTGTTAGAATCCTATGATTTTCGATTCAAACTGTAGAATTTGTATTGAGAAAGGTATAAATCAGTTCAAATCACATGGGAGAATGTCAGAAGGCTTTGAGTTGAGGGGAATCATACGATTGACCTGGTGAATCTATCAAAAGATTCAGATGGACTCCTCTAAAACTCAACTTAAAAACTTTTAACTTTGTTCTTGAAAAATGACCTTCTATTTGCTATTTACAAGAGCTTAGTCCTCCAAAAAAGAAGAAAGAAGTATCTCATTATGCACCTTTCATTTCTGCCTTGGGATAAGGTTTGAAGAAAACCAGAGTTGGAGAAGGAAACTAGCCTTGACAAGAAAACCAAAGTTGACTAGGTGAGTGACCTTTTGTATGGCACATTGCCTTCTCCACACTCAAGATTTAAATGTCTAATTTTTATTAGTTTTTTATATTTCAGTAACTTTTGGTTATGTTTTTTATTTCCTTTTCTTCTTGTTTGAGTTTTTAGAGAAGCCTAAGAATTAAAAGTAAATAGTCTAGCTTTATAAAACCCGAGCTCAATTTTTCATTGTTTTTTATTGATTTCCCTTAAAAGCCACAAAGTTTTATTTTCCATTATTTTTTTCTTGATTCCTCTCCTCATTTTTTAAAAGAAAGCCTGCATGTGAATTTTTTATTTTTAAACAAGTAAACTTACATCATAAAATTTAACTTTTCAAATTTTTTCTCCGGTCCTTATCTTATTCTTTCCATTATTTCCATTATTGATTTCCCTTAAAAGCCACAAAGTTTTATTTTCCATTATTTTTTTCTTGATTCCTCTCCTCATTTTTTAAAAGAAAGCCTGCATGTGAATTTTTTATTTTTAAACAAGTAAACTTACATCATAAAATTTAACTTTTCAAATTTTTTCTCCGGTCCTTATCTTATTCTTTCCGTGTATCTTGAACTATTAGCCTTAGTTCTTTAGCTTTGAATCACATCACACAAGTTCTAGTTCTATAAAAACTAGCTTATCTTGATACTTGATTGAGATGGAATGATTAGACCATGGTATATCTTGCTTATATGGCTAGTTTTCCCTTTTATATCAATATATGTTTAAGTTGAAAAGACCATGGTAGGATACAGACCTAAAAAAATTTCTTCAAAGTCAAGCACCATTCCAATTATCAACATGGTTGATCCATATTTGTTGAAGTCTCAATTTATTTTATTATTTTACTACTTGTACATTTATGCAAATCATTCGGAACTGGTTTTTCAATTTGTATTGAAGCTTACGGTTCGATTCTCGATTCATGAAATTGGGATTTCAATTCATGATCCATATTTGCTAAGTTTCAATTTGTTTACTAATGTACTTGTACATTTATGCAAATCATTTGGAATTGGTTTTTCAAATTTTGCATCAAACCTTATGATTAGATTTTTGATTCATGAAATTGGGACCTCACACCATCCGAATCTTGATTTGGCAACAATGCTCAAAGTACAATGAATGTCAATTTTTCATAACATTGCGCCTTGAGGAGTAAATTAAGAGAAACCTCCATGGCCACTTTCCCCTTAGAGAGGTATCCCTATACATCAAGTTTCCCCAAGTCCTAGATCCCATTATGATTAGGTCTCCTGATACACATCCCAACTAACAAGGCAATACTTCTTACCATCATCCATATCATACAATAAAAAATCTCTAGTAAGCATCTCCAATCTCCCAGCAACACAAATTGAGATTCTAAAAGGAAATGAAAATTATTCAAAAAGATAAGCACTAGTAAGAGTAAGAGTAATGCGACCTACAAAGGAAAGTAGCCCTCTTCCAACCCTCAAGTATCCTCCCCATTTTCTCTATCAAGTATCATCTATCTAAAATAAATTAAACAGTAATATTTAGAACAAGCACACTAGGTCCAAAAAAATTCCAACTGCAAGAAGTGGTTGCAATAATAAACAGTTTCTAAAGCTCCTAACATATTCAAAGGCTACACAACATTTAATTGTGAACTCTATACTATTTGATAATAATGGGAGTTTTAAGACCTAAAATGGACACAGAACAGACATATATGAAATCGATCAAATAAAATCTAAGGGAGGAATATTCTATTTCAGATGCTTTACCAAGCTATAATGAAATAAGAACTCGCTGTCGAGCAATATAGCTAGTTAAAGGTTCCAACTAGTTACTGCATTTCATCAATACTTTTTCACTTTTAAGACCCTTTATCCTGTTTTAGGAATCACTAAAACAGGCTACTTAAGCTGTCCACTAAGATAACTCAATAACAAGCTTGCTCCAAAGCACTAAAACAAGTAAATGACAAGTTGCTTGGAATCACTAAAACAGAATCCATTCAACTTAATACCAGCTTGGAGCTCATTAGCTCTTCAAGCCAAGCCCCAGCAACCTAATTCATAGCATTGCTCAATGTATTCATTTACAATATCATAAACAAAATAACTGACCAAGTGGCCAGTAAATAAATACATTTGACAGCACTTTTCAATGTTATCATGACACAACTACATTTGTATTTTCCAACAAAGTTACTAAGCTAGTATTTGGGAGCATGGATTTTGGGGCTTGGATTTGAATTTGTGTAGATTAGGAAGAAAATACAATTTTATATTACATCTTCTCCAAATCCATACAAGTCCAAATACAAGCCCTGAAATCCATACTCCCAAATGCAAGGTAGAAGCGCTCGAACTGAATCAAGAACATCAAGCAACCATAACATAGCACACTAATCTTAGTCTTCATCCAATATTAGACAGAGTAACTAATGTTAAGCACGATAAAGAAAGTAAATTTGAATTTTTCAAACTTAAATCAGCAGTAAGTAGGAAAGAATGTTATCAAAGAAAATAGATTAAAATCAGGCAATAAGTATCAAAATACTCTTCTAAACCATCATCAAAGTAACTCCTACCAATAATAGGGCCTCTTTTGGTTACCGAGGAAAAATGCACGGACAACAAAGAAACCACAACACACAATCCTGAATAAATGTTAACATCTAATTCAAAGAAATAACAACCGCTACTGCTAAAGTAAACCTAACAATAGCCTTGCTCGGCAACAGAAATGCAAACAATCGCAGCCAAAAATGGAGGAAAATACAGATATGGCGGAAAAAAAAAACAACAATGACAAAATGAAATCATAGAAACATTGGAACAATATGAATATATCCGATCAATTTTACTATCGCATGAGGTAGTAAGGAGAAAGAGAAAACGTACCTACAAGAACGGAGGGCAAGCGACGACAGGAAATGAGAGGAGAACTCGAGTGCTCGGGCTGATAAAAGCATCTAGGGTTCGCTTCTCATCGCAAGTTTTGACTCGGGGTTTTCATTTTTCTGCTTTGACCCTTCATTTTTACTAATTTCGAATTCCACCCCACTGTGTGAGGAGAAATTCTTTTGTGGTCCTGATTGTAACCCCAGCAGCAACCATTAAAAAAAACAAACAAAATATTATGACCTCAGCAGAATAAGTGGTGCTCTTCCCCTCTATTAGTTAAATTTTTTAAACCAATTCTTTTGAAATATTCAAAATCTAAAAATTATGAAGGTTGTTAAAAATGTACGGTGTTTGGATTGCCTTCAGCTAGTTTTCTTTTTTAAATATCGTCTAAACAAGACTATCAAAGATTATCACTCATACGATTGTTGTCCAATCAAGACTTAGTCATGATTGAAATTTTAATTTTGTATCAAAAATTGAATTGAACCATAAGACTTAGTTCGAAATTCCAAATCAATTCTAAATGAGATGCATGTGTTGATATGTGAAGCAGCAAAGTAGTACAATTAAATATTCATAAATATTCATGCAATTAAATTTACACACATCCAATACTAATTATTTCGCAGAAATCCACGCATACATACATATAACAACCCATCCACACAGGATACACACACACTTCATTCACACCCACACAGGATCCATATCCACGTAGGAACAGTCCAAACATGACTCACATCCACACAGGAATACCGTCCACACAAATTTCACAACCACACAAGTAACTACACAAGCTTCCCAACCACGCAAAGTTACAAGTTTACACACACAACCCCGCTCATAGTAAATCGGTAAAACAAACTCCTCATTCCACTGCCAATGTTTTACGCCCTTAATATAAATGTTCATATAACGATCTTCTCATACCACTGCCAACGTTATATTTCAATTTACATGAACCATAGAACAACAAACATCCAATTCATGTAAACACATCAATGCATTCAAGTTCACAGTATTTATTCATCTAAACCGCATCACAACCAATTAGAATTTGCAACCCAGACAATAACCACAAGAAAATAATAATCGTAATCAAGTAGTACTTGCAACCATTTAATTATGAAAGTTATTTTCATACCACACAGTTTTTCTCAAATATGAAATATAATCAAAATCATTTTTTATCCAAATGCTTAAACCATTCAGAAAATTATAAATAAGCATATAGAATTGTATACTTGAATTTAATCGGTTTAAAATTAATAAAAAGTTGTTATAATGTATTCCCCTCACCTGCTCCTCAAGATTCTGCCTAAACCGAACGGAAAATGAGACCATGTATTCCAAAAATCCCAATTAAATCAATTCAACTCCAGAATACCTAATATTCTAATATTTCAAGTTCAAGCTGTCACATGGCTAATAAACCTTAAAATAACACCCTTATCCTAGTTTCCTCTACTATGCCTGCAGGGTTCCCAAAATTGTGTCTGCGGCGTTCACCCAAATCCTGTATTCCAAAAACCCTAACTTACTCAATTCAACCCCAGAATAATAACTATATTAATTCCTTCTAGGTCCACACACTCCAACATTAACTAATTGAACTCTTTAAAAAAAATAATTAACTATCAAATCCCTAGTTCAATCAACACATTCCCAGATAAATAATCTCTTTCACATTTCCAGGGCCCATAAACTCTAAATAAATAAATAAACTCCCAAAAATAAGAAATTCACCTAATTCCCAAAGCCTCACCCAAGCCTTAGAGCTATGCCTACGACAATCCTATGAAAAATCCGCTCCGCTAGACTTGTAGAGAATCATCCCTAAATCCTCGTGGTGGTATCTGGTCATCGATTTGGCTTACGAATGAAAGAGAAATCTAGAGAGAGAGTGGGAGAGCATGAGGAGAGAGAAAGAAATGGCCTGGCGTGGAGCTCTCTGGACTCCCTAAATTGAAATTGAATCTCAAATTCAATAGAAAGCTTTAGATTGAAATGTACATACATATATATCTATACACTTCAACAATTAAAAGAATATTATATTCCATCCACCAACTTAATCATAATAATATTATATTTCATCGACTAACTTAACAAAATAATATTACATTTCATCCACTAACTTAACATAATAATATTATATTATTTTATATTAACATTATATATATATATATAATTAAACCAATTCAACAATGTTTAATTAATTAATTAATAATATTATTATTTTATTTTATTTTATTTTTTCGGGTCACTACAATCTCCCCTCCTTCAGAAAATTTCATCCTTGAAATTCATTAATCACTCATTTTCACATACTTGGAAGTTAACTAACCACATTTTCCACATTTCAATCTATTCCAACATGTAAGTAATTACATCACGCAGAGTTAAATAAAACTTATTACCTATCTCAACATAAACACGTTAATGTGTAGTGTACCCCTCAGTCGAGGTAAGCATGTAGACACGCACCAAGCTGCCGCCGCCACCGCCGCCGCAAGGTAACGGGTTGTTCCTCCGATTATGATCTGATGCGGGTGCATTGTTCAGCGGTCCCCGACACTCCTTCAGCGGTCCCTGACACTCCTGGGCTATATGGCCATATCTATTGCACCTATAGCACACGATACCTCTACCCCAGCATTCTCCCCAATGCCTTTGATTGCATCTAGAATAGTGGGGGCATGATGAATCGTCCTGTCATCCTCAATCATTCCTTTCTGTCCTCTGACCCGCAATATATCTATCTTCCCTCCATAACCCTTATCTGACATTGCATGGGGGCTGGGAGACATAGGTCTCTTCCTCCGTTCTGACGCCTCTGTACCTCTTTGCATACTCGACTCTGCAACGGTGAAGTCCTGTATCTGCAAACATGTCATATGTTCATGAATCCTCTAATTTAGGCTCCTTTCAAACCATCTCACCTTTTGACTGAGACCATGAAAGGTGCAAAGCGGGAAAGTTCCAGGAACCTAACAACATACTGCTTAATAGTAAGGTGCCCCTAATTCAAGTTGAAAAATTCCTCCACCTTCGCATTCCTAGTAGTGGCGGGAAAATATTGGTCGTAGAAGATCTGCTTGAAATGACCGCAGGTCATCGCTTTACGTACTACTCGCTGCTCTTCCAACAGCTTCACTGCTTGCCACCACCATTCAGCTTCTCCGATCAACTTAAAGGTGGTGAAAAGAACCTTCTGCTCCTCAGTGCAATTTAGCACTGCCAATATTTTCTCCATCTCTTACATCTAAGTCTCGGCCATGATTGGATCAGTGCCACCCGCAAAAGCAGAGGGTTTCGGGGGGGTGAATTGATCAATCGAACAACCACAGTTCACAAGTGGGTAGCTCGTTCCCTCGAGGTCTCAACTCATCTCTTCCCTTACCTACTGAGATATTCCTTGCAGTAGTCTGGAGGTTTTAATCTCATCCCCGCTAACAGCCCCAGACTCGTTTTCCCCTCCAGCATCCACGCTTTTACCTCTGGAATCCATCATGAAGATAAGACAGAGGCAAATTTAAATTCTCCACATCTTAACATAACTACTATAGTTATAAAACAAGAAATCATATTAATATGCAAGTTCTCAATTAAACATCCAACATCTTATTAACGATAATCATCAAATCACAACAATTTAATTATCAAAATTATCTTTTAGAGGCTTATCCCTATAAATCATCCATCCTAACCTTCGAATTCTACTTCCAAGTTCTAGTCTCTCTGCTTGGAAACATCACCATAGATGGATTTATTATGGTTTTTTGTAACTGTCGACTGATTCAGAAAATTACAGAAGTCTATCAAGGGATTTCTGCCTCTAGGCTACAAAATAAAACTTAAATTTCCTATCAATACCTTAATCCACCCGTTCCTACCATCATCCAACTCAAACCTATACTCTAGTATTAATCTTTCTAAAGTCTATAGAATCTATAACCTAAAGCTCTGATACCACTTTGTAACGCCCCCAAACCCGCCAGGTGGGCTCGGGGGTGTGATGAGACCAATCACACGTCTCTAATACCATTCAGGCAGCATAACTAATTAAACAATCTCAAATAAAATAACAGAGTACTATACGCATATATACAAACCCATAAACGAGTATAACCAAATTCTCCATATTACATAATCGAAAAAAAAAAAAAACATAGAACTTTACATATATCTATTCTTTTAACCACTCACAAAACTAAACCCCGCCTTGGAGCTTTCTAAGCTCGATCACCTGAAGGACCTAAAAAGAATAATAAATCGTCGGGGTGAGACACCTCTCAGTAAGGAAGAAATAAACTATAACAGTGTGTGACAGAAGAGTTTTAATAATATATAAAATATGGTCATTTAATAATCAACAACCACCAATAAAATGCATACATACTGTAGTCACACAAACAAGACAAAATTTATAGCAAAAGTTCCCGAGGATTGGGGTGATTACCCGCCCATACAAGTAGCACCCCTCTACTTTGATACCGTTTGTAACCTTACCCTTTTATTTGGGTGCAACTACAACTGATATTGATCAAGACACTCACTTCTCAGTAAGGTCTCGTGCGGAGAGTGTTACTTTGCCATAAATATTCATGCAATTAAATTTACACACATCCAATGCTAATCATTTCATAGAGATCCACGTATACCCGCATATCACAACCCATCTACACAGGATACACACTTCATTCACACCCACACAGGGTCCATATCCACACAGAAAATACAGTCCACACAAGACTCACATCCACACAGGAATACCGTCCACACAAATCTCCCAACCACACAGGTTACAAATCCACACACACAACCCCGTTCATTGTAAATCGGTCAAACAAACTCCTCATTCCACTACCAATGTTTTACCCCCTTAATAAATATGCTCATATAACGACATCCTCATACCACTTCCAACGTTATATGGCGATTTATATCAAGTATGATATGACGACCTCCTCATACAACCGCCAACGCTATATTGCAATTTACATGAACCATAGAACAATGCACATCCAATTCATATAAACACATCAATGCATCAAAGTTCACAGTATTTATTCATCCAAACTGCATCACAACCAATCAGAATTTGCAACCCAAACAGTAACCACAAGAGAACAATAATCGTAATCAAGTAGTACTCACAACCATTTAATTATGAAAGTTTATTCTCATACCACACGATTTTTCCCAAATATGATATATAATCAAAATCATTTTTGATCCAAATGCCTAAACCATTCAGAAAATTATACATAAGTACATAGAATTGTGTACTCAAATTTAACCGGTTTAATCTTAATAAAAAGTTGTTATAACGTATTCCCCTTACCTGCTCCTCAAGATTCTGCCTAAACCGAACCAAAACCAGGCCCTGTATTCCAAATATCCCAATTAAATTAGTTAAACTCCACAATACTTAATATTCTAATATTTCCAAGTCAAGGCCATCACATGGTTAATAAACCTTAAAATAACACTCTTACCCTAGTTTCTTGTACCACGCCTGCAGGGTTCCCAAAGTTGTGTCTGCGGTGCTCACCTAAATCTTGTATTCCAAAAACCTTAACTTACTCAATTAAACCCCAGAATAATAACTATATTAATTTCTTCTAGGTCCACACGCTCCAATATTAACTAATTAAATAATAACTAACTATCAAATCCCTAGTTCAATCAACTCATTCCCAGCTAAATAATCTCATTCACATTTCCAAGACCCATAAACTCTAAATAAATAATTAAACTCCCAAAAATAACAAATTCACCTAATTCCCAAAACCTTATCTGAGCCTTGGAACTATGCCTACGACAACCCTATGAAAAATCTGTTCCGCTAGACTTGTAGAGAATCATCCCTAGATTCTCGTGATGGTGTCTGATCGTCAATTTAACCTACGAATGAAAGAGAATCTAGAGAGAGAATGGGAGAGCATGAGAAGAGAGAAAGAGATGGCCTCGCATGGAGCTCTCTGGACTCCCTAAATTGAAATTGAATCTCATATTCAATAGGAAGCTTTAGATTGAAATGTACATACATATATATCTATACACTTCAACAATTAAAAGAATATTATATTTCATCCATTAACTTAATCATAATAATATTACATTCCATCCACTAACTTAACAAAATAATATTATATTCCATCCACTAACTTAACATACTAATATTATATTATTTTGTCTAACATTATATATATATATATATATATATATATATAATTAAACCAATTCAATAATGTTTAATTAATTATTATTATTATTATTTTTTCCGAATCACTACATTTTTGAGTTAGTAGTCTTCAGAATACTTATACAAAAGGGTGCGCTACATTGATTTTTTAATTTAACATAACTTTTTTTTTTTGGCATTATATAAGGTTCGTGTATTAATAAGCCCAAGGTTAGGAGTAATTCAATGTGAAGATCTTTCATTGCCCCAATATACAATAAGGTATGTGCGTAACCCTAAGGCAATTTTATGCAACTTAAAGTTATAACTTCCATATCAACGGGGGCATTTAAAAGTCATATGGGCATTTAAGTTAGGAGCTCATCATGAAAGGGGAGGTTAAGAGAAGGCAAGAACTCTTTATGATACTATAAAATGACTATAATTATGTTTTTTTATGATTTTATTCTTCTTATGACTTAAGCTTCAAAGAAGACCATCGAATGCTCATAGGTTCCCCCAAGCTCTTTTATTTTCCTTTGTCATAATTAATTATCAATTATCTATAAAAGTGAATATCATTTATCAACTTTTGGCGCAATATGTTAATGTATCAAATACTACTTGTTGACATCGATTCGATTTGGGGTGGCGACAAAAGGGAAAAGGGGTCTACAAATGAGAAAGACAAAAAAGGTGAGTCATAAGATATGGAGTCATCACTTTTTATTTTTTACGAAGGAAAAAATAAAGAAAAATCTTTTAAAAAATGGGTCTGCGAAGATCTTTTTTTTTTTTTTTTTTGTGTTTAAGAGTGAAAGATTGTACAAACACGGTGTAGCAATCGATGCCTACGCCATTCTTTACATGTTTCATTTAAAAAATTGCAAAAACTATACAAGGAAGTTTTACATACAAGGAAAGACTTGATAAGCGTGACATATAAGGAAATTCTAGCTATAGACACATTCTAAATAAGGAAATACAATCATGAAAGGAAACTACGTGTTTGTTGGAGAGAAATTAGTCGAGTCAATCCCCACACGTTGATTGACCAATGATAGCTCCAATCTCACGTTGATTGACCGATGATAGCTCCAATCTCTGAGTTGCTTTATTTAACACTCCCCCGCAATTGAAAGGGGGGGTTCACGCACCATGAGCTTGGACTTGAGAAATTGGAAGCGATTCGAGGTGAGACCCTTAGTGAAAATGTCGTCAATCTGATCTTTGGATGGTATGTGGTGAAGGTTAACATCTTGATTGACCACCTGTTCACGAATAAAATGGTAGTCAACCTCGATGTGTTTTGTGCGTGCATGGAACACTAGATTAGCAACAAGAGCAGGTGCACTTTCATTGTCACATCATATAGCAGAAGCCTTAGGGAGAACAATTTGTAAATTACATAACATCATTCTAATTGCTTAACCTGCCACCCAAAATGCATTGCAAGTTTCAACACAATTCGGACTATAGCTAGCTTTATAACAAGATTGAATGTCTCAGAAAAATCAACCCTAAGAACTTGATGAAACCCCTTTGCCACTAGTATTGCCTTATACCGTTCAATTGGCCCATATAGAGTCTACTTAATCTTATATACCCAGCGCACTAGAGTCACCTTTCTATTCAGAGGTCGGGGAACCAACTCCCAGGTTTTGTTGTCCATCAACACCTGATACTCCTCCTGCATTGCCCTATGCCAGCGAAGGGTGCCTCAAGGTTGCGCGAACTGAAAAATGTGATTAAGTTTGATTTTCATGAAACAATGGTGTGATGGAGTCATCACTAACCTTTTGGAGTGTGGTTAGAACACTTGATTGCTACCCAATTAAGGGTAGAATCGGTCTACGTTACCAAAGTAGGGATCGGGAGTTCGATTACGTGAGGGGAAGGTATTAGCACCCCCTACACGCCCGTTCTATGAACATTACCTAATTAATTAGAAAATTATCCCACAAATTAAATTTAATAGTCTTTTAAAAAATACTCCCTTTGAAATTTTTCAAAAATGCACATGCAAATAGATAAATCACACATAGTATACAATATAAATATTTCCCTCATAACCAAGGCAATACAATACTCCGAAGAGCCATGCCCCTTTTTGAAATCATAGAGATAGGAAAATCGAGAAAATATTTTACAAAATACATTCCCCCAACTTTTTGAAATTTATAGGATTTTTCTAAGTATAAAAATATTATGTTAGAGGGTCTTTTGAATTCTTCTGGGATAGAAAATGATGATTTTCAAGACTCAAAGATATTTTTATCATTTTTTTCTCTAATTTTTATGATGTTTGTGATTTTTCCATATTTTTTTGAAATTTTTTAACTAAATAACAAAAAGACAATTAAGCAAAAATAATGAAAATCTAGTCAAAAATATTTTTAGAATTTTTTCTAATTTTATCTGAATTTTCTGTGATTTTTTTGAGTTTTTTTTTTTTTTTATAATTTGTTTCCTAATTTTTTAATGATTTTTATGAATTTTTGGTGAGTTATTAAATATCTAAATAATATAATAAATAAAATAGGGAAAACCGGGTGGGAGTTAGGTCAAGGGGAAACCAGTCAAATGTCATCTGGTCAGAGGGGATTGGGTAACCAGTTTAAGGTTAGGTCAGGGTCATGTCATGCGTCCAACATTGAGTGAGAGATCTGATAGACCTCGGATTGCTGATGTGTCATCATCGCGACCATTGAGAAGAAAATCAAATTGTATGGTGGGGAAGCAGCCATGTTGCGCCCGTTTCGTGTGGAGGTGGAGATGTCAAGTGTCATACGGCGAGTGGATGGAACAGACCCTAACATGACTCTAAGCATGGCATCATCGTGACTGTTGAGGTGGAGCAGGGATCTGACGACGGGGAGCGATTCCAGACAAATCGCTGACATGGAGCGATCACGTTCGTCTGATGAACAATGGTTCGGACAGCCAAGAGTTAGACACGTAACCCCTCGAATGAGCAACAGATGGAGTTCCACGTGTCATTATCCTACGATTCCTAAGCTTAAGATACTTAAACCAAAATTTTCCTCCTTTCGCCCACTTTCATTATCTTCTCTTTTTAGTATTCTCCCTTGAGCACTCTCTCTCTCTCTCTCCCTAGTCTCTCTTCTTCCCTTTCGTCTCTATTCTCCCCTTTTTCCTCTACGAAACCCTAGATCTCCAACATGCAACCCCTATCTTTGCAACTCCAACCATTTCCTACAACTCCCCATTACTCTCACTAATCTCCCTATTCTTTCAGTCAAAGCCCTATATCTCTCAATTCTTTCCTTCTTCTCTTCCCCTATTCTTTTTAGAGCTGACATGAAACGAAACCCTAATCCCATTCGCCCTTTGCTCTCTGTAACTCCCCTTCTCTCTCAGTCCTTTCTAGAAATCCGAAGCTCTCTGTTTGTGCATTCTCTCGCTCCATCCCTCTTCCTCTAACGGTCTGAAACCAAGTTTAGATCTTTAACCCCCCCCCCCCTCTGAAACCCTAATTGCCTGCCTTTCCTTCTCTCAATGAAACTCTCCTCTCGATTTCCTCTCGCAGCAGGGTTCCTCCCAAAAACCCTGGATCATAAACTGGCGTCCCTCTTAGTTTCTCATAGCAGGGACAAGGTTAATAGTTGTTATGTGGTTTGAATCATGCAAGGTTAAGTAAGGTAAGATTAAACAGAGACCAAAGTGGTCTGATGAAGATAAGTGTTGCCCCAACCCTTTCTCATTTTCTTTTTGTTCGATGTGCGATGTGTGCAATGTTGACTGAATACTAGTTTGATCTTGTGTTTGTGTGCGAGATTCAAGCGTTGGTGCTTGGATCTATTTCAGGCCAATTAGGGTTCAAGGACGAGTCAAACTCGTCTAAACCTGGTGAGTGGGTGTCAAGTTGACTCGCACAAGTCAATCCATGGAGAGTGTGTTGACTCGGGTAAACATGAGTTAGGCTTTGGGTCATTTTCAAAATCGAGCCCAATCTAATTTTTTAAAACAAAGCCTAGTTATCCATTTTTTTTTAAACAAGGCCAGGACTTTAGAAAAACGAGCCCAAATAGATTTTTTTTAAATAAACGGGCCTCAAATGGATTTTTTAAAAAAAGGCCCAATTTGAGTTTTGAAAACTGGTGGGCTTCGAGGTTGAGTTAAAATTGGGCTTGGTTTTAGGTTTTAAAAACAATATGGGCTTGGTTTAAAAAAAAACATGGGCCTCGGGTTTAAAAAATAGATGGGCTTGGTTTTTTTTTTTAAAACAATATAGGCCTCGGGTGAGCTTAAAATTGGTTAATGGGCCTAGTGTTTGAAAAAGAACCTAGGCCTAAAGATTCTAAAATTAAATTGGGCCTGGGTCTCAAGTAACTCAAAAGGGAATGTGGGCTTTGGTCTAACGGGTCTAGACTCAAGTCCGGATTTAGGCTCGAGTCTCTGGTTCGAGTCTGATGGGTGATTCAGATGTAGTGGTCTGAACATAAGTTTGGGTTTGGGTCTACTCCATGCTAAGTTGAAGTCCAGGTTCGAGTATAAACCTGAATCCTGAAAGGGATTATACCTGCATTCATACTCATATACAATTTATTATGTAAATTGAACAAAACAGGAGTGAGAGCTTTAAATTTTACCCTCCTCTTCTTCTCTCCTATGGTCTTCTTTTGTGCTTGTCTAGTTCGGCATTCTGGATATGTGGTGTGCCCTGAGTGTGTTTTGCTTCTTCTTATGAATTGCTCCGCTTCTACTTATGAATTACTATTCTACTTCTGTTTCAGAGGAACTTCTCTGTACTCCTCTGCCTCTGAATGCTCCTTTGTGCTCTGAATTCCAAAAAACTTTCTTCCTGGCTAATCCTCTCTCGCAATTTTTGCAGAGTTTCCTCTCTAAGTGCTTTTCAATTCTCACTTTTCTCTTTTAATTTATGCAAAATTTTCATTCTGCGATTTTCTAACGGTGTCTCTCAATTTCTGCAAGGCTTTTCCAGCTCTCTGCTCGTGTCCGACGCACTGTGCGAGCTTCCCTGTTTATAGGGAGGCTGGGGGTTGATTTGGTGCCAATTTGCTTCCCCTCTAGCGTGGCTTAACAGATTTCCCCTCTTTATTCCCTACGTTGACAAGGAATATTTTCTAATAGACTTGCTCACATGTGAATTGGTGTTTTGCACTTTATTTCATTTTTTTTGAATTTGGCTAACTACCCCTCTTAGTTGTTTCTTTTGGGCGCAAGTGGCTTGGGCGAGGAAGCTCTCGATTGTTCCAGTTGGCAATCCAGGAGTGGAGGGCTTCCCTGTATTTTATTTTTTTTGTAATTTTTTGCATGTATTTTGAATGTACCCATGTACCTCACTTCCTTGCAACATTTGTTTGTACCTACCAGTATGTTTTGATTGTATTTTTTGTAACTTTTTGCACACATCATTTTCGTATTTCTTATTGTATGTACTTGGCAACGAGTGCTATAACATTCTTGTAGTTAGGACACGTCCCCCCTTTTTTCCTTAATAAAAGTATGTGACCTGATGTACTTTTTAATTAGTTTTTGACCAGTTAAGCTCCAAAGAATGCCCGATAATTAAAATGTGACCTTAAGACTCAAACAAATACTCGATTTTGAAATTGAAAGACCCAATCTGAAAATTTAAAAGACTCGATTCAAAAATTTTGAAAGGCTCAAATTAAAATCTAAAAACTCAATTCAAAAGTTTGAATGACTCAATTTGAAAATTCCTAGACTCACATTAAAGAAATGGAAAACTCAATTTTCGAAATAAAAGGACTAAATTTTGAAACTCAAAGAACTCAACTAAAAGTTTGAAGAATTCAATTATGAGGACTCAATTTTTTAAAACCTAATAAAAGAAACCAATTTTGAAATTAACTAAAGTTAGAGAACCTTAGTTTAAAAGGACTCATTTTTTTTCAAAAATATAGGACTCAATTAAAAGAAAACGGTTCTAGGATTCTAATTTAAAACTTAGGACTCGAAAGGACTTAATTTTTGAAACTCGAGACTCAAAAACTTAATTTTGAAAAAGGGTTTGATTTAGGACTCAAAGTCACCTTTTATTTCATCAGGTCCTCTCAGGGAAGGCCTGGTTAAAATTGGGGTGCCTACAGTGAGTAGCAAGATGGTTCAGAAATTTTAAAGCACAGTGTGAAGGGCTTCTATGGGATGTTTGGAGGCATAGGATAGATGATAGTTTGTGTATTGCTTGGGACGAGAGGAGCCAATTTGGGATCTAGTGACTATACGTGGTTCAGGAGGCATGAGTTGTGACATAGGAAACGGGTCAGGCTAAGGGTTATTTTGTATAGGTGGGTTAAGTGGAGAGGGGAGTTCGTAAGGCTTAGGAGACGAGACAATGGGATTTAGATCTTGTAGACACCCCAAATTTAACCGGCTTTTCTCAAGAAGACCCGGTGTAATAAGATTTCTTTGAGTCTTGAATGGGCCCCTTTTTCCAAAATTGAGTCCCTGAGTCATTTGTTTCAAAAATTAATTCCCTTGAGTCTTGAGTTTTAAGATTGAGTCCCAATACCAGCCACTTTTAATAGGGTCCCTAAAATTAATTTTTCAAAATGAGTCCCTATATGGTGAATCAAGTCTTGTACCTCCAAAAATTGAGTCCTTGTGATTACAGTTTTAAACTGAGCTTTTATAACTTTAGTGGAGGTTTCTTTAATTGCAAAACTAATCTCTTTTCTTAATCCAAGGGTTGTGAAATAAGTCATATATTTTCAAAGTAGAGTCCAAGTATTGGTCACTTTTAATCGGACCCTTTGATTTCAAAATCAGTTTTATTTGTAAAAAATGAGTCCCGATACTTCGATTGGATTTTAATTTCAAAAACTGAGTTCTTTTAATTTTCAGTTGAATTCCTTAAATTTCAAAATTGAGTTCTTTTATCTTTTTCATTTGGAGAATGTGTTTTACAATTTTTAGTTTGAGTCTTAGAATTTTTAAAATTGAGTCTCACTAATTTTTGAATTTTTTAGATTAAGTCTTTCAATTTTTGAAGTGAGTCTTTCAAGTATAAGATTGTTTCTTTCAATTTCAAAACCACGTTTCTGTTTGAGAATTAAGGACAAAGTTTTACAGGCAGGTTTTCTTTGGGCAAGACTATTTAATTTTGACATGAGAGATTTCGGTCAAAATAAAAAAAGCACATGAGATCACACTTTTATTAAGAAGGGATAGGGTGCATGTCTAAAGTACAATGCAATTTCTAGAGAGATAGAGAGGATTTTTAGTTTTCTTAGTTGAGAAGAAATGAGAAAAATATATTTATAACTTCTTTAACCCGGCCATCCTCGTCGACGAATGGTGCCCTCGTGGACGAGGCCATGTAGTCAGCTCATCAACGAGACAATGGATTCGTCGACATATCTTGATATTACCGGTTTCCCAAAATCTCTCAGCTTCTCCTCGTCGACAAGCCTCTGAATTTCGTCAATGAGACTTACATGGACTTCGCCGACGAACTCTAGATTCATTGACGAAACCTGCTAAATTTCCAACTTTACCCCTTTATTATTTTAATTAAACCCACCTATCACGGTTCCGGTTCTTACAGTCTCCCCTCCTTACAAAAATTTCGTCCTCGAAATTTGTCATCTCTCATTCACAACTCATACATATAACTAATTACATACACATAACTCTAGAGAAAACTGACGACTACTACAGCGTAACCCCATTATACATATACATACACACCCTCACTTATGGTGGAGGAATACTGTAGTTACATAAACAACTGCCTCAGGAGTTCACAATATACACACTCCTGACGACTAACCACCTATCCCAACCCAAAGCAGGATAACGTACAAGTACTCAAAACAACTGTGGATACTTCTGACGTATCTCTATTTCCAGTTCCCAAGAAGCTTCCTCAACCTCATGGTTCCGCCACAATGTCTTCACTAACGGTATCTCTTTAGTACGAAGCTTCTGAACATTACGGTCCAGAACCTGAACAGGTATCTCCTCATACGCTAACGTATCGCCAATTTCCAACTCATCATAACTGATAACATGTGAGGGATCCAACACATATATCCTCAACATGTACACATGAAACACATCACGGACCCTCGAGAGTGCTGGGGGTAGTGCAATCCTGTAGCCTACCAGACCCACTCGCTTGAGAACCTCGAATGGTCCGATGTACCTCGGGCTCAGCTTGTCCTTTATCCCGAATCTCATCACCCCTTTCATCAGAGTGATACGCAGAAATATCTTACCCCCCACCTCGAACCCCAACTCACGGTGGCGAACATCTGCGTAACTCTTCTGCCGATTCTAAGCTGATTTAATCCTTTCCCGGATCAAACCCACCTTCTCAGATGCCTGCTGCACAAGTTCAGGTCCTAACACCTGATGTTCACCAACCTCATCCCAACATAAAGGATATCGACACCTTCGACCATATAGAGCCTCGAACGGTGTCATCTCGATACTAGTCTGAAAGCTGTTATTATAAGCGAACTCTACTAGTGGCATAAACTGTATCCAACTACCACCAAAATTTAACACACACGCTCTCAACATATCTTCCAAGATTTGTATCATCCTCTCCGACTGTCCATTAGTCTAGGGGTGGAACGCTGTACTAAAAGCAAGCTTCGTCCCCAACACTTCATGTAAGCTCGTCCAGAATCAAGAAGTAAACCTTGGGTCTTGATCTGACATAATGGAGACTGGTACCCCGTGCATTCTCACAATCTCATGCACATACATATCAGCTAGCCTACTCAAAGGATAGCCAACCTTCATCGGTATTAAATAAGTAGATTTCGTCAATCTATCCACGATCACCTAAATAGCATTCTGCCCGTGAAGTGCTGGTGGCAATCCGGTCACAAAATCCATGAAAATATACTCCCCCTTCCACACCGGAATAGGTAAAGGTTGCAATGGCCATGTCGGCCTTTGATGTTCAGCTCTCACCTGCTAACACGTCAGACACTGCTCCACGAACTGAGCAATCTGTCTCTTCATACCAGACCACCAGAAGGTCTCGCGCAAGTTCGATACATCTTTGTACTACCAGGATGTACCGTATACAAAGAGCGATGCGCTTCCTCTAGAATTGTCCTTCTGATCTCATTGTCGTTCGGAACACATAACTTGGTCCCAAACCTCAGCACACCTCCCTCAGAGATGTTAAACTCTGTAGTCAGTCCTTGCTATACCTTTTCCATAACCTTTGTTAACTTCGTATCACTACCCTACGCTACCTTTATACGCTCAAATAAGGTTGGCTAGATCACCAAGCTAGCAATGAAAGCCTGATGATCACTCGACACCAACTCTATACCCGAGCTCTCTAAATCCCGTTTGATGTGATACTGAGTTACAATTGCAGATATTGTCGTAGGTTTTGACTTCCGACTCAACACATCAGCCACCACATTAGCTTTCCCTGGGTGATAACTGATCGTGCAATCGTAGTCCTTGATCAATTCAAGCCACCGTATCTACCTCATATTCAACTCCTTCTGCGTGAAGAAATACCTGAGGCTTTTGTGATGAGTGAAGATCTCACACTGTACACCATACAAGTAGTGTCACCAGATCTTCAGCGCATATACAACAGTAGCCAACTCCAAATCATGCGTAAGATAATTCATTTCGTATTCTTTCAGTTGCCGAGAAGCATACGCTACTACCTTACCCTACTGCATAAGCACACATCCCAAACCTTTCAGAGACGCGTCGCTATAAATCATAAACTCACCATCCCCCCTAAGGAATGGTCAAAACTAAAGCAGTAACCAGTCGGTGCTTCAACTCCTGAAAGCACTACTCATAATCACTGGTTCACTCAAACTTCACCCCCTTCTTGGTCAAATGAGTCAGAGGTCCAGACAATTTAGAAAACCCCTCCACGAACTGACAATAATAACCCGACAGCCCTAGAAAACTCCGAACCTCCTGCACATTCTTCAGCCTCACCCAGTCAACCATAACTTCAATCTTGTTAGGATCAACTGATATACCGTTACTAGTCACCATATGGCCTAAGAATGTAATCTGACTCAACCAGTATTCACACTTATTCAGTTTAGCATACACCTTCTTCTCCTGCAGAATCTATAATACCAACCTCAGATAATTCTCATCGTCTTCCGAACTCCTCAAGTATACCAAAATATCGTTAATGAATACCATCGCGAATCGATTCAAGTACTCTTGGAAAACCTAGTTCATCAGATCTATGAACACCGTTAGAGCATTCGTCAACCCAAAAGGCATGACCAAAAACTCGTAGTGGCCATATCTGGTTTGGAAAGCAGTCTTCGCTACATCCTCAAATCTAACCCTCACCTGATGATATCCTGACTGCAAGTCGATCTTCAAAAAAGACCCGTGTCCTCTGCAACTGGTCAAAGAGATAATCTATACGAGGTAAAGGATAAAGATTCTTTACAGTTACCTTATTAATCTCATGGTAATCAATGCACATCTGCATCGACCCGTCCTTCTTTTTCACAAACAATACTGGAGCTCCCCAAGGTGAAACACTAGGTCGAATGAAACCCCTGTCTAGTAATTCCTACAACTAATCCTTCAACTCTCGAAATTTTGCTGGAGCCATCTGGTACGGAACTTTAGAGATTGGTGCCTTGTCAGGCAGCAACTCAATAGCAAACTCCACCTCATGATCCGGAGGTAAACCGGGTAAATCATCTGGAAACTCACTGACTACCCGAATATCCTAAAGTCTCAACTCATCTCGCGGCGGTTCCTTCACACAAGTTAGGTACCCTGACACCCATCCAAGAGTAACCTCCTCGCTTGTAGTGCCGATAGAATCTGTGACATCGAACGCACACACGATCCCACGAATTTGTACGCCTGCTCCCCAAAAGGCATGAACACTACTACCTTTCTACGACAGTCGATCACAGCATAACTGGACAACAACCAATCCATCCCCAAAATAACATCGAACCCCGACATGTTGTATACCACAAGACTCACCGATAGCAACTTCCCCTGGATTACCACTAGGCAGTCTACCAACATCTTCCTACAGAATGATACACTCCCAACTGGCGTAGTAACAGATAACACCCTGTTCATAACTTGGGTCTCAACCCCACATCGTCCAACAAAACTTACAGATATAAAAAAATGGGTTGTACCCGAATCAAACAAAACATAAGCCTTATTTGAAAGCAATAATAAGGTACCTGTCACTACGTTCCCTACATGCTCAACATCCGCTGGAGTAAGAGAGTATACTCTGGCCGGAGTTATATTCGTCTGAACGGTTCCCCGAGGTATTTGATTACTCCCCTAGTTCATACTAGACGCAGACATATCTCTTTTTAGTGCATGATAATCACGAAACATGTGACCTGGCTGGCCACAATTGTAGCTGTTACCCCCAAATGACCGACACTCACCCTCGTGCCATCTATGGCATCTGGTACAACGTACACTAGTCTAGCTCACCTGAGAACTCTGGCGCTCGGTATTCTGATGGTAACCTGAGCCCTTGTTCCTCTTCTTCCACGATCCCTGATGAGACCCTTACTGAGAACCAGAAGGTAATGTCCTCTTCCTCGATTCCTCATCCACCTCATCCTCTCGGATACCGATCTCAATCACCGTGGATTTATCCACCAACACCGAGAACTCGTGGATTTGAAGCATACGCACTAGTCTGCGAATATCCTTCCTCAAGCCCTTCTCAAACCTCCGAGTCTTCTCATACTCGGTCAAGATCAAACACGACACAAACCGAGATAGCTCTATGTATTGAGCTGAATACCCCTGCATCGTTATGCTCCCTTGAGTTAGAGCAGAAAACTCATCCGCCTTCGCATCACGTACGGAAGTTAGGAAGTATCTGTCAAAGAACACCTCCTTAAAATGACTCCATGACATCTCCTCAGAACCGCCCCTCTGCTTTTCCAACAGACTCACCGCAGTCGACCATTGACCCATCTCCCCAGATAACTGGAAGGTAGCATAAAGGACTCGCTGCCTATCCGTGCACTGCAGGACCTCAAAGATCCTCTCAGTATTCTCCACCTAGTCCTCTACTATCGTTGGGTCTGGTCCTCCAGAGAACGTCAGAGGATGCATGCGTGTGAACCTCTCAATGGTGCACCCCACAGCAGTAGGAGAGCGCTCGCGTCTCCTCACACTCCGCTCGATCTCCCATAAAACCTGCCTCGTCAATCCTCGAGGCACAAATGGAGACTCATCATTCATAGTCTCCTCGGAGCCATTTCCCAAATCATTATCCTTGGGCTCCATTCTGCAGCACAATAGGAATATATCAGTATCTCTAGAACACATACAAACGTATAGTTGACATAATTATCTAACCCCAATCATGTTAACTACTCTCTGCCAGGTCCAGGTTTGTCCTATCACACTGACATGAAAGTCATCAATGGTCTGCCCTACTTTTACTAAAATCATCACTCCAGGAAAAACACGGAATACCGTCGACAAGTCCTGGTTTAGCAACGGAACAACCCTAAACCAACTCTACCTATATCCAACATCATATACTCTGGTATGTACTCACAACTAAGCCTCACCAAATCTACAAAACCTAACAACCTGGTTAGCTCTAATACCAAGTTGTCATGCCCCGAACCCAAAAATGGGACCTAGGGGTGAGAATGTAACGTAACCTGTCCTTGTATCCAACAAAACATCCAAGGAATACAGTACAGAGGATGAGGGTCCGACCCCGTGGGGTTTCCAGGCACCCTATATACATCCAAACATAACAAAATATACGCAACGGAAAAAAAATCATTATATACATACATAGTACCATACTAGAGCCTATACAAGGACAGAATCAAGTTTCCATCAAATGTCGTACAAACAGGTGCCCAACATATCTCAAAACGTCGACCCACAAAATACAAGTCGTAGCACTTACCCAAGCGCTACCCGCAGTACACCGGCCACTACACTCCCAACACAAGGATGCTAGTTCCGGCTACTCGAAGGACTTGAAAAAAATGTACGTATAGTAGGGGTAAGACACCTCTTAGTAAGGAAGAACACGTGTTATATCGGTGTGTGGCATTTGAGTGTTATTATGATGTAATATACACGCAGGTAAATGCAGTTTCAGTACTAATTGCACAACAGTACATACATGCACACACACACATGATCAGAAATTCCGGTGTCGTCACACCCTTCAGTTCAAAGCTGGCCCGTGACATACGGCGTTGGCCTGTAGCCAACCCGCGAACACGGCGCCACCGACATATGGCTAGTTACCGACTTCCATGGCATCGTACCAGCGCTAAACTGGTAGATCCATACCCTTCGGTGATCAGCTGGGATAGGCTCATGCCCTCGGATATAGAGCCGGACACTCTGCCAACCTATGGCCAGTGATTTCATACGCCCTCGGTTATAGAGTCGGACACTCTCAGTACTTAGAACAAATTCAGAACCACGTTCCTACTAGCATTTCAACCAATCACACACACATGCATGCTCATATAACCAAACAAACCACACCCATTTGGTAATCTAAAATCATGGTTTTCCAAACACATACAGTTTAAACAAGTCAAGACATGACCATCCCTATAACACAGTATAAGTCAACATATACATTCGGTTTTCAACAAACCAGGGATGCAGCCCGTCATCTCCTCTTTCCCAAAATTGTAATTATGAAAAATCCATAGTTTTCCCTGTTAGATCCCCCTAAATGAGTAGCCAAAACATACACAGGACTGTGAACCATAGTTCTACAGAGCCCGATTTCGAAAATAACCGATATAAACACAATTCTCCTTACCTTTCCCCCAAATGGCAAATCCCGAACTCTAAGGCCCCTAAATAGCGAACTGAGTTCCAAAACCTACAATCAATAGTACAGAAGATACTCATAAGACCGTTCCTTACAAAACTATCAGATCAGAATTGAAAACCGAGACTTACCTTGATTTTTCGCCAAAACCCGAAAATGACCGAACTGAGAATTTAATCTGTAGAATTTGCAGAGAATCCTTCCACGATCCTCGTGGTAACTTCTGATTAACGATTCCAATGACGAATGACGAAGAAATCTAAAGAGATGGAGAGTAGGGAGAGTTTCTAGAGAGATAGAGAGGATTTTTAGTTTTCTTAGTTTAGAAGAAATGAGAAAAAAGATAGTTATAGCTCCTTTAACCCTGCCATCCTCATCGACGAATGGCGCTCTCGTCGATGAGGCCATGTAGTCAGATCGTCGACGAGATGATGGATTCGTCGACAAATCCTGCTATTATCGGTTTCCCAAAATCTCTCAGGTTCTCCTCGTCGACGAGCCTCTAAATTTCGTCGATGAGACTTACATGGACTTCGTCGACGAACTCTGGCTTCGTCGACGAAACCTGCTAAATTTCCAACTTTACCCCTCTATTATTTTAATTAAACCCACCTATCACGGTTCGGGTTCTTATAAAAACTATGATTTATAAGCAGTGCTCATCAAGTGGGCGTTTGAAGTATTTTATGAGTGGTGCTCATCAGATTGGCCATATTTTTGGCATGCAAATCTCTTTTATTGATGCCTCATGAGTCATGCTCATCATATGGGCATTTTAAGACCTCTTGAGCGGTGCTAATCAAAATGGACATATTTTTTGTGAGCAAAACTTGTTTCTTGATGCTTCATAAGTTGTGCTCATCAGATGCATATTTTTGGGTCTTATGAGTGATGCTCATTAAATGGGTCATTTTTTGGCAAGTAGAGCTTTTTTTTTTTTTTTTTAAATGCCTAATGAGCGATACTCATCATATGAGCATTTTTTAGCCTCATGAACATAGCTAATCAGATGGGTCAATATTTTAGTGAGTAGAACTCGTCTCTTATTACCTTATGAGTGATGTTCATCAGATGGACATTTTTGGGCCTCGTGAGCAATGTTAGCCTTGGTGCAATCCCAAGAGGGTGAATTGGGTATTTAAAATTTTGTCCTAGGTTCAACTAATCCAACAATTAGTATTACACAAACCTGGGTCTTTCTATGTAATCATACACCCAATCAAATATTCAAACAATAAACATAAACATACAAGTGTAGAAAGTAAATTGCAAAAAATAAAATTAACACCAGATATGTTATCAAGGTTTGGCCAATACTTCCTACGTCCCCACCTTGGCTCACCAGCACAAGGATTCCATTAATGCTCACTTAACGGGTGGAGCGGAACCGGTTACAACTAGGTCAATTAACGGGGCTGACCTCAACCTACAACCGCACCTTACCAAGATGGTGCAGCTAGCTTTTCTAACTGGGTCTAAGCCAATCCGAAACTATTCAATAAGGCTAGTCTCCCTCTTTAGGCCTATGCTTGGAATACAACATATATAAAAATTTGCATGCACGTAAATATACTTCTACATAAGCAGATATGTACTACAATACAGTATAGTATAATCACTGCACGCCAATGATGTAAGAACTATAAGCTCAATGATGTATGTGTGCAATCAACACTTAAGATAATGTCTATATTCAATCTAGTACAAGATTGTATCAATAAGCTAATCTTTGAAACTTTGTATTAAAATATATCTCAATAACAATCTACGGTTTCAAAGACTTCAATCAATAGCAATCAAAATATCTCAAGAATATTTTCTCAATGATCAAGTATAATAGATATTTGAAAATAGCTTGTGAAAAATATTTTGCACACATAACCTAAAAGCCTTAGGTGTCTTGCAATATGAATGCAAAGACCTACAAGCTCCTAAGTTTTTCCCACACAAGATTTATTAGATTAAATCAATGGGAAAACTTAATCTTAACTCTTAATATGAAAATCAAATAACAAATAATGCAGTGAGAGTTTTTGAGCAAGATTGAATGGATTATAATCACTCTAGGTACTCTCACAAGGCTTGGATTATCAAGAAGGTAGTAGTATGTGAGAGTATAGGCTTCGTATAAGAAAAAATTGCTCTAAAAAATACAAAGGATTTTTGGCTAATCCAAATCCCTAATCGTTGCTTAAACATGCAAATGAACTCATATATATAAAGAAGGGAAGGATTATGACCGTTTGGGACATAGGGGTAATTATTAAATTTGTTTTAAAACTGTTTAGAAAAATTAAACCCATTTAACCTTATTTACCTCGGTTAAAAATTGGACTAACCTGAGAGTTTCAGGTGCCTGAACTAGAATTTAGCCGCCTGAATAGATACAATAGGAAAAGTGATTTTTGAGGTTCGAGTGCTTGAATTTTGGTTCAGTTTTCTGAACCGAGGCGATTCTCCAAAAGACCACAATTCGATCACCCGATCTAAAGTTCGGTATGCCGAACTTGAATTTTCAGTCGCTCGAGGCATATTTGAACGTGGGAGTTCGGGCTGTCGAGTTGTTGGGAAAAGTCAGAATGGTGGTTCGGTTGCCCAAGGACGCTATGGTTATTTTTGATTCGGTCGCCTGAAGCCAAGTCAACTTTCTAACTGGTCAAAGGTTTAGTCGCCTGAGGTGTTTTGAACACCATAGTTCGGTCACCCGAACCTCATTCATTTAGCCCTTTACGTCCTATTTCAATTCAGTTGCTTCCGTTGATAGTATATGTGATATTGGGGACTATCTTACATATAAGTACAAGGACCTAGGGTCTTTCTAAGGTCTTTGAGTTAGTCCAAAAAACCTGGCATCGGTCGACCGAAGAGTGATCCCTAAGGTCACTCTATGGTCATAAGCTTATTAGTTCCTATTATGCATGATATGCGAATTATTATAGATCATTTCCTATATTACTATTACAGACCCGAATTAAACATAATATAAATTACAAATATGACTATTCTGGGTCTTTATTCTTCAAGTCACCTCATGCCATCATGTGATCTTGTCAATATTAACCTGCACACAAACTTAGCATGTAACACCCCAACCTCGAGGGGCCTGCGATATTAACTTTTTACTATTGATTTACAGCGGAAGCAAATAAACTCAATTTTTATTAAACCAGAGCACTAATTATCAATATTACAATCATTTATTTCAAAGAAGAAAAATTACACAAGCATAGATATCTGACATCATACTAATATTTCTAAACAAATCTTTATTTTTCTATCTCCACCCATATGCTTGCTAAGCCTGATTTCCAACATGCTCTTCAGAGTTATCTGAAATAAAAATATGATTGGAGTGAGACGACGCTCCGTAAGTAAATAAGATTATTATTAGTGTGTGGCCAAAATGAGTTTTAAAAAAATTTCGTAAAATAATATTAAAATACTATAACTTCAAAACTGCTTTTAGAATAAATATAAATTTAAAATTTACTACATAAAACTTTTACCATCAATTACAATAGTAAATTTTATAATCATATACTATAACTGTTAAATTAAACTTTTAACTTTAAAATTGTAAAAATATTTAATGATAAACATACATATACTTTTCCTTATACGTTTTCCTTAGATCGTCATTTAAGTACCAGAATGATCATTTTCATGTAAACTTACACTTTTCTTTCAAATCATCAGTAACTTTGTACACATGATTAAATATGTATAAACATATATTGTAAAAACCACCCTTAGGTCTGTTTGCCGTAAGTCATGTTTACCCCTATGACTGGGTTGTGCGGTCCGAAGACTGGACTTAGCTAGTTGACCGACCAAACTAAATCAATGTACGTAAACTTTAAGTGAGATTTTCCTTATTAAGTCCTGGTCCAGAACCAGGTGTGCACTCAGGAGAAATTCACTAACATAAATAACCACTCTATAAACAGTGTGGGTGCACTCTGATCCGTATAAACTTTAAGTTGCAGTACCGAGCATCTGTAACTTTGAACTTTCGTTGCCATAAGGGGTTTTAAAATCATCTTATTATAATTTATGCAATTTAAAATAATATCGTGAAAATCTCATCTTTACTCATATTTACATAAAAAATGTAACGTAAAAATAAACTCATGCCACACAATTTTTTGTGTTAAAAATATATATAATTTTATTTTTGAATAGAAAGAAATGCTGAAAATTTACTCGAGGGGATTAGAACATTTCTTAACCCAAAAATAGATGCAAGTATATTAAAGATAGAACTGGTATAATCAAATACGCGTAGAAATAAACTCATGGAAATTTTGTGGAACTAATTAACATAATTAAAATTTACTTATAAAATAAATTTGGGTATGAATTTTAAATAAAAAAAAACTAACATAATCAAAATTTACTTACTTTCTTCATTTCGAATACTGTAACTATCTATAAGAAATGAGATTGGAAAGAGTGGGTAATTGAGAACTTACTCAAAAATTCTCTCTCCACCACAATTTCTTTCACTCACTAATTCTTCTCTTCCTTGGATAATTGTTGTGAAAAATGAAGGTTGAGAGCTCCCTATTTATAGGAAAATTTTGGAAAAGAAATGAAATTTATAAAAGTGTGGGGAGATGGGTGAAATTATAATTTTTTAAAAATTAAAGAATGGGCAAGGGATGGGCAAGGTATGGGTTGAGTATGGGATGGGGATGGAGGCCATGTGGGAGTGCTTGCCACCATTCCCATTAAATAAATTTTTAATTAACCACTTACCTAATTAATTAATCAATTAGTTAATTAATTATTTTATTATTTTTCTTAATCATTATTATCATTATTATTATCATTGTTATTACTTTTAAACTATTTTTAGTATTTATTTATTTTATTATTTATTTTTGAACAAGAATTAAATTTAAATTTTGAAAACTCATGTGGGCCCAACATGGTCTTATGGGCCCCACACAACTTCGAGACCCGAATGGATCCTACGTAACTCGAATAACTCTTATACGATTTTATGCATCCTACATGGCTTTGAGACTTGTGTAAACCTCCATACGGTTTCGGGACTTATGTGGACCCCGCATAGGATACCTATATTATTATTATTTTATCATATATTTTTACAAATTATATCAGTCAAAACATTATTTTATGTACTTATTTACGTATATAAACAGTGTCTTGTGGCTCCGGGACTCATGTGGACCCCACATAGTCTTGTGGGCCCCACGTATGATGCCTATATTATTATCTTATCATGTATTTCTACAAATTATGTCTGTCAAAACACTATTTTATGTATATATACTTATTTACGTGTACAGACAGTGTCTATCCTGTTTATCCTATGAATTCCATTTTGACCAGGTCGACCTCCAAGGAGAGACTGAGCCGCAATGGTCTCTGAGCACTCGCTTAGACAAGGTCTTTCTTAGGCATCAAACATGAAATCAAGGATCTTACAGAAAAACACTTCTGTATTAATATTAACCCAATGACCATTTTTATTATTTTATTATTATTGTGCTTTAATCATATATATATATATTTTTGGGTCATCACATGGCAAACATTAAGTACCAAAGTTTTTGTCATAATCAAAATGAGATATGACCCATAAGGTCAACAAGCAATGCTTATAATATAGAGCAATATTTTGGTTAGTAGGACTCATTTCTTATTGCCTTATGAGTGGCGCTCATCAATTGGGCATTTAGTAAGTGGACCTATCTGTCCTGTTGAATCAATCTTGCAGTCCTTGTAGGCCATTACTTGCCTACATTCAAATATTAAAAAAAAATCTCATAATATTATAATAAAGTTTCATTGAGTTCATCTAATATAAATTGATTACAAACCTCCATCATATTTTTTCAAGATGATCATTTTTTTTTTCAAATTTATCAAATGCCAACAAGCATTGTTCATCAATGGCAACACTATTGGCATCCTCAAGACCATGCTTCTTCCTTATCGGATTCGAAATCTTTAAAGTTGATTTCCAATGCACTGGGGATTTACCTTTTAGTGACATATCAAAGGAAGCATTCCAAATTTTGTTCTAGATAATCCTTCTTCACTATAGGATTACTCCAAGTATTTCTTCCATCCTTTTATAGAAAACCAAACTTTGTTTCATTAGAACCCTTTGCCCCCATGGAGAAACATCAAATTGTGTTGATTGAATTGATAAAGGTTAGCGACCTTTGAAAGGATGATAGGTACCAAAATTATAAGAGGCAGTCACAATCGTTATTTGTTCAACTCTTCTAATATTTCCACACACGACGCCAGACTATTGCAGCCAAAAATTTGTCGGATTAACTGGATCGACCATGAGCTCGACCACTTGCAAAATCAAGAAAAAAAAATGCTTGAAGGACCTAGGGCGTACTCCGGGAGATCACTTTAATGTCTAAGTTAAGGAATCTGGTAGAATCGTATGCTTGCAACAGTAAAAGTATGGATGAGAATGAGACATCCTTACATCTTTTACAGAATCTCTTTTATAGGCACTAGGTGTTTGCCCTCATTAATTTATTTTTTAACATGTAGTTACTAGGAAGGTGAAAGTTATATTTCAACTATAAACATTTACTAGGTTAGTAGGAAAGTGAAAGTTACATTTTGACTAGGAACATTTCTTAAGGAATGTTAATGTTCGTTTCTCTTCTTTTTTGGTCTTTTGCACAAACTTATTGAGGCCCACTTGAGTTAGGAAATTTTAATTTCCTATTGTGGGCTCACATATTTTAAAAGCAATTATTTACTAAGCTATTTTAACATGTATTGGGTATGAGCTTTGTAATGTGTAGAAACCCAATACTAAGTTAATTTATGACTGATGCGCTTATAAAATAACCTAGTATATAAGGATAACCTAATAGGTCTATGATCCCAAAGTGAAATTAGAAATAGTTTCACGTTCTTTCTTTTCCCCATCTAAAAGGAATAACACAAGTGAGACACTTAAGAATTTGACTATGGAAGATCAAAACTCTCCGCTAAAGGCTATTAGACAATCAATCTAATCAGACACATCTATGGATCAAGGTAATTATTCAGCGTTTAGTTTTCTTAATTGAATAACATGATGATATTGGGTTATTAGATTTTATGGATCAAAGTTATTTCTAACAATGAGCACTACTCATAAGTTATAATATTACTTGACGAAAAGAGTTGTTCAATAAAAATGAATTAAAACTACTCAGTTAGAGGGTCCATGAGCATGGACGAAAAGAGCTACTCAACAAAAAGGCAAAGCAATTCGGCCAAAGGGCTTTTTTAGAAAAGCAGCTTGATCCAAGATCAACATAATCTTCGACTCAAATAACGCTGTTTACATGAGAAATTAGCTCAAATAAAATGCAACTTGGAAGAAGCCACCCATATTAAAAACATAACTTGAGTCATTAAATAAATAGCTCAATTAAAATCCATTTTCATTTATTGTGGCTTAGATGAAGCTGTGTGTATTGAGAATGTGGCTCGGATTAAGGAAAATGACTTGGTTGAAGCTGTTTATGTTGATTGTGGCTTCTATGATGCCATCTTCTTGAGAAGGTTGCTCGGGCCTTCAAAAACGACTTGGATGAAGCCATATAGTTGAGAGAAGGGCTTGGACTATTTGAAATTGACTCATACCAAAAACAAGTCACTTTTATGATATTGGATCAAAGTAAAAGAAGGTAACTCCTAACCCATTTCACCTTATTCGTCTAAATAAAGCCAAGAAAGCAACTCAAGTCAAATTTTACGATAGCTAAAGGACTTATTAAAAATATGATATACTGTCAAATCAAGAGATATTTCTAAGACTTGAGAGTAGGGGGATAACTGATATAGTATATAAAAAAAAGGTTTCACATTAACCTCAATAATATTGTTGTAACGACCTGAAGAATAATGATATTTAAAGAATAAAGAGGAAAAGAAATAGAAACAGAAATAGAAGGAGGCAGTTGACTTTTGGAGGTGATAATTCCAAGAAACTTCCCACGCCTTGTCGACGAACACAGGGGTTTCGTTGACGACGGTTCTTCAGGGTCTCGTTGACGAGGTCCCGTCTCGTCGACAAGAAGATACCAAAAGAGGATTTTTGGAAGTCTAAAATTCATCGACGAGGGTGCAGGTTTGTCGACGAACTTTCTACAGGACTCGTGGACGAGATGAAGTGGCTCGTCGACGAAGGCCATAGTATAAATAGTGCTAAACTCATTTTCTTGCTCAAAAATCTCACCGAAACCCTCTGCTCTCTCTTTCTCATACGGCTCCACCTCCATCTCTCTTCGATTTCAGCCCCATTAGTCTCTGGATCGACGATCTGAGGCCACCACGACGCTCCTGGCGGAGTTCTCTTCAAGTCTGCTGGGGCAGATCATCGGTGGGATCGAGTCGAATTTCTTCCTAGAATCAAGGTAAGACCTTTATAGTCAATTTTTGGCCTTCTGGCAGTTGTAGGAAATTATGTAGGCAAA
Organism: Malania oleifera; assembly: GCF_029873635.1. Taxonomy (NCBI): domain Eukaryota; kingdom Viridiplantae; phylum Streptophyta; class Magnoliopsida; order Santalales; family Ximeniaceae; genus Malania; species Malania oleifera. Next base: position 108,510,984 of record NC_080421.1, on the reverse strand, counting down.
GAAATATTAATATTTTGTTATGTGATTTATGGTTTTCAAGGTGTTGAGTGGAGAACCCTACGGGTGTAGAACCCGCTACAATAGGGGGATTTTAGCATAAAACAGGTAAGAGAAATATGTTATGCTAAACAAATTTAGTATGATTTACATTATAGTATATATATTTATACCAGATTATTATTCACAGTAGGAATTAATACAATTTATCCATTACGTTTAATATGTTTTAAATTACTGCGTGGCTTGAGAATATAGATGTAGTATAGAAGTATGTTTTACAGTATTTTCAAAGTATGTTTTACAGAATATACAGATAAAGGAAATATTTTATAGTAGTTACAGAATACCATGATTATATAATTGATACAGATACAATTTATAGTACCATGACATATAGTTTACAGTTTATTTTAGAAAATACAGTTGATACAAATACAGTTTATCACAACATCATGGTTTATACAATTGTTACAGAATCATGGTAAAACAAATAATTGTATATAGAGATATATTTTTTATAGTATTAGACCCTGTTGGGTCATTATAGATTACAGAGCACGGTATTGTAACTACATACAGTATATAGAGTGCAACCACCTATTCAGATAATATGTGGTATAAAGTTCGATCGTATAGAGTCCACGAGTGGACAGACTCCTCATTAGATATGGGTTGAGGAGAGCTGATCAAACCTATAGAGTATAGTGATTTATCTTGGATGGCCAATCAGGATAGATCCCGCCTACGAGCCGCACAACCCAGTTATGAGTAAGGGTGAGCATAATTTGGGGAAAATCGAATTAATCGACCGAAATTGGTCGGTTTGGTTCGGTTAAAAAAATTGGTTTGGTCGGTTCGGTTATGCATTCCAATATTTCGGGGAATCGGGTTTCGGTTCGGTGAATAGAAAACATTAATTCGGTAACCGATTAACCGAATTAATAATTAATTAAAATTTAAATTTAAATTAGTAAATGAAAATCTGTTAGTAAATGAAAATCCTGACTCTCAGTCTCACACTCAGTGCTCTCAGAAACTCAGAAGTTAGAAGGCCCTCCCTCATTGCCTCTCTCTCGCTCACCCGAGCTTAATCCACCACAGTTCGCACCACCATCTTCACGCAATGCTATCCGCCTGCGCCCATCGCCATCGTCGTCACTGGCCATCGTCACCAGCACACAAGCTCCCTCTCATTCTCATTTTTATTCTCTCATAGTCTCGCGCATAGAGCAATTCACCGAGAACCACCCTGGCTCCTCCTCACTGGCATCAAGCTCGCCCGAGCCCAATCGTCTCCCTAACCAACCACCTCTCCTCCACATCAATTTCCACTTCTCAGTTCTCTAGTTCTCCCTCTTCGCGAATCGCCTCTTCCTGGCTTCGCGGCTTAGCTTGAGCCCCTCTTCCAGTCTTCCCAATTCGTGACCCGTCCCGATCTCGAATCCTTCTTCGATCGGCTCTTCCCTCGCGTGGGCGTGGTGATGGATCTACACTCAGTGACTCAGGACATCAAGGCTTCAACCTTCCCCCACCTTCCCTCATTTCAGTTTGGATACACATACACATACACGAGTACACCTTGCCCCCTTCCTAGTTCCCTCGTTTCACGGTTAAAACCAGTTAACCGAATTACCCAAAAAATAAATTCGATCAGGTTCGGTTCGGTGAGGTCAAATGGTTCGGTTGGTTCGATTAACAGTATTCTTTAACCAAAATTTTCGGTTAATTCGGTTAATTAATCGAATTTGGTCGAACCGACCATTTGCTCAGCCCTAGTCATGAGGGGTTAAATCACGACACACAGTTATCCACAGGGAAGTTTACAGTTATTACTATGATTATACAGATTTACAGAAACAGAAAATATATGTATACATTAGAAGTATTTGGAGTATAAACCTAAAATACAGAAATGTTAAGCAATAGGAGAAAGGTGATGGTTTATATTACTGGTATTTTATTTTACAGATTCAGTGATATATGATTATATAGTAATAGATTTTCATAGTATTGTAACTCATTTGACACACATAAGCAATAACATATTTCTTCCTACTGAGCGTTGGCTCATCCCATTACTTTAACATTTTTCAAGTGATCCAGGTAGGCGAGCAGATCAGGCTCGCATATAGAAGGGCCTCAGTATTGCCCTAACAGTAGAATGAGTATTTTTGGCAGTATTTTTGTATAGCCCTAGCCAGTTGAGGGTATTTTGGGGAACAATCACATATGTATATTTTGGGAAACATGTTAGCACTCTAATATTGTATATAATTATATATGGTTATGTTTATTTGATTTCCGCTTCTCGCTGCTTAGGTTGATGGTTGAGTTTAATCCAGTTTGGTATCAAAGAATTGTAAATTTTACAGTGTAAAAAAAAAGAAGAAAAACCCAAGTTAAATAGCAGGTCGTTACAATTAACCCAAGTCAAATAGCAGGTCGTTACAATTGTGAAAAAAAAAAAATGATATTAACATTCTTTAGTAAATGTTCTTAGTTGAAATGTAACTTTCACCATCCTAGTAACTACCTAATGAAATATAAATCAATGAGGGCACACACACACACACACCCTTATTGGCTATAAAAGGGAATTTGTAAGAGAGGTAAGGACATCCCATTCCCATCCATACTTTTATTGTTGCAAACATACTATCCTTCCAAATCCCTTAACTTAGTCATTAGAGTGATCATTCGAATATGCCTCCAAGCCTTTTTTTTTTTTCTTGATTCTCATAGGTGATTGGGGTTGTGGTTGATTCAATTAATCCAACCAATTTTTGGCTACAACAAGTTTGATAAAATAAGGTTTTGTAGAGATTTTGCTAATGCCTCATAGAAGATGATTTCACATATACACTCATATAGGTATACTCCATTTAGTGCACCCTACAACCAAACACACACCTAATGTGACATGGATCTATTAAAGGTATTTTGCTCCACCTTACACCTTGTAAGAAGTAATATCGTGTTCACAAATCATAAAATTTATTAAAGTTCATAAAGTTTTAAACAACAAAAAATCACATAGAAAGCAATAAAAAAAAACAAAGTTCATAAAAATTCAAAGAACATAGATCATTTTAGGGAAAAATCATAAAATAAATGAAATAAAAAAAAATACATAGTAGATTTTGAAAATCCATAAAGATAAGAAGAACTCATAAAACCAATAACACAATAATTTTGTAAAATATTGGAAAGTATATAGTAATTTGGAAAATACCAAAAAATTTCCTACAGGTCAGCTAAATTTTAATAGAATTTATAAAAATTAGGGGCTTCCATAAAATTCAAGGATTCGTCCTCTAAGAATAATTTCATTTCCACTTGTAGTTTTTATGAAAATTACAACATGTCAACATATTTCTCAATTTTATGACATTTGTGTAAGAATGATAAGACATTTTTTTTTCCCATTTTCATATTCACATATAAATATTTTTAAAGGTAGGGAATAAAATAGCATATTTGTAATTTTTTTAAGTGAAAAAATAAACAATTGAACAAGTCTTAACAGTTTTACTATCTCTTGTTCAACATTTGTTTATCTATCAAATTCAAAATAATTTCTATAACTTTTTTTTTAATTATGACAAAAAAATGGGATTTTTTTTTCTTGTTCACCTTAAATTATCTTCTAAAACATATACTTTATGTTAATTCATATTTAAATTCATTTACATAAAATCCTATACTTTATCTACATGGCAATATTAATCAAGGTAGGCTTCTATTATTTTCAATTATCTTTTTTCATTCAATTGTATTTCTAACTATGCTCTCATTAATTTGCAAGTTATATTATAATTACAATACCTAGTCATGTGTATATAAGTGATTAGTTGTAAGCATGTGCATTGCACATAGATAAATTTACATGTAAAAAGGCAATAATAATATTTATAATCTAAATTGATTAACTTTTTTTTTTTCCTTTTGCATAAGAAAAATTATATACTTTACAAACTATCTGATTAATATTATTGTAAGTACGATAAGATATAAAACTCAATTATATTATAAGTTATAAAATAAAGTTCAAAACTAATATTATTTATCATCATCATAACAAATTTGTAAAATTTTTTATATCAAGGGAGTAACATATATTTTTGTAAAATTTCAAGAGAGGTCAATAGAATTTTCTTAAATGAAAAAAAAAAAAACACAAAAAAATGAGGAGGCAAATTCATAATTTCTCTGTGAAAATCAAGAGATAAAATTATCATTTAATATGTTAAAAAAATGTCAATCGTGAAAAAAAGGGAAAAAATATAAAAAAAATTCTCTAGTATTAGTTATTATTGTATGCATTAATCATCGAATCTATTTTAAGTTCTTCTAACATAGTGCAAGAATTGCATTTAGTCATATTAAATTTTTTTATTCTAAAAAAATAAACATATTAACTAATCAATGTTAAAAGTTTTAAATAATTATAATAACAACATAATGAGTCTAAATATTTTAACAAACTTCGAAAAGTAAGCTCCTTTTAAATGATTGAACCATAAATAATTTATTATTTGGTAATAGTTTTATAATTTATCACAACAAAAAAGTAATGTAATATCTAATTTTTTATTTCAAATAATTAATTTTTTGTTTAATAAATCATATAATGGCACATTACATGTAATTATATTTTTTATTGCTTTGATGGGGTTCGTTAAATCCCAAATTCAAGGCGATGGTGAAACTGAGTTCCCCTCTTCCCTTCCAAACACGGGCTGGACTGGACTTCGCCCTGTCTCGCTGTGTGTGCACGGCGACTCCGCTTCTTCATTTCTCCCATTTTACACGGTGACATCAGCGAAGCTGGAGAGCCACGAAGGAGAACACTTCGAGGATCAACCAAGCCACTCTGGTGGCGCCTCCTCGTATCACCACCACCGCCACCACCACCATCATGACGACGGACCATTCGATGATTACAAAGGCGGTTTCTCTGCCGACGCCCACCACAACCACCACTCTGACAACTATTACTCTAATCACAACCTCTCCAATCACGACTACCACCACAACTCCAATCACCATTATCACCATCAGCAGAACTACGGGTCCAATTACCGCCACCACAACTACCAGTTTGAGTCAAATGACCACGGTTCTGATCAGTCTGTGCCTCGCCCCGGACGGAAGCGAGGGTTTTTTCGCTCCGCTCAAGGATCATTTCCAGGTACCCTATTATTATCTTCTTAATGTTGTATATTTTTTATTTAAATAAAAGATTATTGATGTCCTTTCTATTCTCTGTTTGATTGTCAAGCCCGTGTGGAAAATTAAAAGAAATTTGATATACCCAAAATTAATAGGTACATTCATGAGAGCTGTAGTTATAAAAAAACTATCATCAATATCCTTACATAACTAATATACCGAAAGTCAACTGGCATATTCATGAAGGGTTTTGGTTACCAAATCACTATTAACACCCTTATGTAAATGCCCTTAAATAATCCATAACATCTCCCATAAATGTAATAGTATACCTATAAATACTAAATTAAAGAAGGATATTCCTCTACCACCATAAAAGGGTGCTCTGATAGGAGGTAAGCATTTCCTTTTCTTTCACTTTTCTCTTACAGTTGCAATGTAAGCCTCCCACAATTCCTAATTTAAGCATTGGAGTGATTCCGTACACCCCGGGTCCTTCAAGTCATCTATGTTTAGTTCTTTTTAGGTGGTTGCAGTGAAGGACAATTTATGAAAGCCATTTAATTTTTAGTAGTAACATTTGGCACCGTTTGTGGAAAATTTTGGGAGGTCTTTCTATCCTTGACCATGGCCGCATCGCATAACTCAAAGTCAGAACTTGCTGCGGGAAACCAGTCACCCCATTTAGTTCATTCTGCACCAATAAACAACCCCAGTGTACCACTGAATGTATTTATAGCCTTTCAGAAAAGGGTGGAAGACATGTTTACTATAATCTTGCACTAGATAAGGGATCATGGAGAACATGGTCCAGAGGCTAACCGAAGAGAAGCAGTGTCTGATGGGAAGGTCGTAGCCCCACCACAAATTGCTGTGAAGGCTTCAGATCCAACAAAAAAGGTAGAGGATGCAAATAGTGTGGGCATTTATGAGCAGTGGTCCCACGAGTTGGAGGAAAAATTAAAAAAAATTGATCAATTGGAAAATATGATGAAGGAAGTGCGCAACTATCCCTTTGTGGGGGAATCATCGGTCAAAGCTTTAGACGTTCCTTTTACTAAAGAGGTAATGGATATTCCTTTGCCGAACAAGTTTAAAATACCAAATATTGAAGGGTATGATGACTTGTCCGCTCCTGTTGATCAACTGGATACCTTTAGAGTGTTGATGCAATTGCAAGGTGTGCCCAATTCAATTATGCGTTGAGCAATGACAGCCACCCTAGATAGGAATGTCAGGGCATTGTATTGAACTCTAAAGCCCAACTCCATCAGGTACTTTTCTGAAATGGAGCAGCAGTTTATAGGACATTTTCTCAGCAGCCGGAAATTGGCAAAAGCCTCAGCTCATTTGATGAGTCTTGTCCAATGGGAAAAGAAAACACCGAAAGAGTTCATACACGCTTTGTCAACGCCATCTTAGAGATTTAAAACTTGGATCATGGGGTAGTGGTAGTGGCTTTGACGACAACTCTTCAACTGGGGAATTTCCTAAACTCGCTAGGGCAAAAACCCCCAATCAATATGGGAGAATTGATGACATGAGCACAGAAATATATCAATCTAGAAGAAGTTATGATCACAAGAAGGAGTTTGACCGATTTGAAAAGGAGAGAGACATAGATGAAGCAGCCAAAGTGGGGAAAAGACAAAAAAAGTAATAGACAATTCAGCAATCCTAGGGATGCGGGATCCACACCTAAGTTCAAATCCTATACCGGCTTGAATGTCTCTTGAATCAATGTGCTAATGCACATTAGGGAGAAAGGCTACATCTTCTAGTCAGAACCCATGCGCACATCATCGTACAAGAGGAGCACCTCAAAATTTTGCAAATTTCATAGGGATCATGGGCATGACATAGAAGAGTGCCTTCACTTGAAAAATGAAATTAAAGCTCTAATAAGAAGGGGCTACTTGTCAAAGTTTATAAAAAGAAGTGATTGCCAAGTCGAAGCATGTAGTCATAAAAAACTAAAGGTTGAGCAAAAAGAGGAGTAGGTTGTGGGAGAATTTGCCGTGATGTTCGAAGGACCAGTTGGTGGAGGGGATAGCGAAGGAGTAAGGAAGAGATGTGCAAAGCAGGTTTTTCTAGCCAAGGATCAAAGGCAGAATTAGAAAAAGCAGAAGCAGGAGGAGATCATCACCTTCACCGAGGAAGATGAGGAAGGTGTACAACAACCGCATGATGATGCTTTGGTGGTATCACTACTCGTTGCTGATAATCGGGTAAGAAGGGTACTGGTAGACAATGGAAGTTCGACCGACATTGTCTTCTAGTTAGTTCTACAAGAAATGAAGATGGGAGAGGAACGTTTGAAGCTTGTCTCAATGCCCTTAGTTGGATTTGGAGGGGACGTGGTTCATCTCTTGGGTACAATCACACTTTCGCTAACTATGGGGACACCCCCACAGCAAATCACCTTCATGACTAACTTCTTGGTGGTAGACCGTCCTTTCGTCTACAAATAATATTGGGACGCTCCACACTCAATGCAACTCAGGCCATAACTTCTACTTATCATTTGAAGGTTAAGTTTCCCACACCAAACAAAGTGCTAGAAATAAAAAGAGATCAGATGGCAGCTCGTAACTGCTATGTCATGATTTTAAAGGGAAAAACAAAAGGACGGAAGACTTTAACCATAGAAGACTGGAGGTGAGGGGTGAGTACTCTTATATCAACATGCTAGATGAGGAGCTAGTCAGCGTTCCAATAAAGAAAGACAATCAGGAAAAGTGCATCCAGATTGGGACCCAATTGTCAGACTCACTGAAAACAAAGCTTGTGAGATTGTTGGGTGAGTCTATAGACAACTTTGCTTGGTTAGTTGACGATATGCCGGGAATCGATCCCATGATCATCAAGCACAAATTACAAGTAGACCTTAGCCACCATCCAGTAAAATAGAAGAAGAGGAACTTTGCTTGAACAAATCAAGATAATCAACGAGGAGGTAACCAAGCTCTTGAAAGCTCATGAGGGAAGTTAATTACCCAAAATGACTCAACAATGAACTACTAGTAAAGAAGTCAAACAGCAAGTGACGAACCTGCATGGACTTCACGGATTTGACCAAAGCATGTCCTAAGGACAGCTTCCCTCTTCCACGAATTGATCAGCTGGTGGATTCCACATTTGGACATGAACTCCTAAGCTTCATGGATGCATATTCAGGCTACAATCAGATCCACATACACCTGCAAGATGAAGAGAAAACTGCCTTCATCACAGAAAGAGGGTTTTATTGCTACAGAGGGATGTCATTCGGTTTGAAAAATGCAGGAACAACTTACCAGCGGCTGGTGAATAAGACTTTCGAAGATTACCTGGGTAATACCATGGAGGCCTAGGCGGATGACATGATATTGAAGAGTTTAAAATATGATGATCATGTGGGGGATTTGGGAAGAACATTTGAGTTGCTACGTAAGTACGAGATGAGGTAGAATCTAGCCAAATGTGCATTTGGTGTTTTCGCAGGAAAATTCTTGGGATTCATGGTGACTCACAGGGGGATAAAGGCGAATCTCGATAAAATACAAGCTTTGATGGAGATGCGTGTCCCGAAGACCAAGAAAGAAGTGCAAATTCTAACAGGAAGGATTGCATCTTTGAGCAAGTTTGTCTCTTGCTCAGGAGATAAGTGTCTGCCATTCTTCAAGGCGTTACACAAGGCAGGGAAGTTTGAATGGGGTGAAGAGTAGGATAAAGCCTTTACACAACTTAAGAAGTACCTCAGTTCTCCACCCCTTCTGACCAAGGCAGGTGCTGGAAAATACTTGTACTTGTACCTAGTTTTTACGCGTTGTGTAATGAGTGCAGTCTTTGTGCGAGAAGAAAATAGGCAGAACAAGTTGATATACTACACTAGCAAGGTGTTACGGGGGGCAGAGATCAATTACTCACCAGTAGAGAAGGCTGCCTTTTCAGTCATTTGTGCAGCTAGGGAACTAAGGCCTTACCTCCAAGTGCACAAAATTACCGTGTTAACCAACATGCCTTTAAGACAAACCCTCCAGTGACCAGAGACATCGGGAAGGATGGTGAAGTGGTCAGTTGAGTTGGGATAATTTGACATCCATCATAAACCAAGGCCCGCAATCAAGGCCCAAGTTATAGCCAATTTTATCTCAAACAAACATTTGAAAAATTAGAAAATGTGGAAGTCTGGGTGCTCCATGTGGACGGGTCTTTTAATGGAAAAAGAGGGGGTGCAGACTTGATCCTTACAACCTCAGATGGATTTGAGGTGCAGTACGCATTGCTGTTGGAATTGGCAACGACGAATAATGATGCAGAGTATGAAGCCTTATTGGTAGGGTTGTGTCTCTTATGTCCCTTGAGGTGAGAAAGCGCCAAGTTTTAAGTGACTCCCAGCTGGTAGTAGAATAAGTGAGAGGTGATTTTGAAGCTAGAAAGCTAAAGATGGAAAGATATCTGGCAAATGTATTAGAATATACCAAGACATTTTTAGAATTTAACATTAAGCACATTCCCCAAATAGAGAATGCAAAAGTTGATGCACTTTCAAAGCTAGCCTCTGCCTCAAAGTCAGATTGGGAGAGTGCAATATACTTGGAGCGAGTAGGGAAACCAACTTACGAAGAAATCACTACAACAACAATAGAAGAAGAGGAAGATTGGATAACTGCGATGGTAAAATATCGCCAAGATGGATAATTACCTTACGATAGGAAGGAATCATTGAAGCTAAGGAAGAAGGCAGCAAGATATAAAATAGTAGGCAAGAAATTGTATCGATGATCTCTAACACTAACATACTTACCATGCTTGGGGAATAGAGAAGTAGAGTGTATTTTGAGAGAGATCCATGAAGGGGTCTGTGGTAACCACCTAGCCAGAAGAGCCCTGGCTCACAAAACTTTACGATAGGGATACTATTGGTCACCATGAGGAAAGATGCTCTAATTGGTAAAATAGTGTGACAGATGTCAAAGATGTGCTAACATATCCCACTCACTTGCCAGTACATTATCTCCCTCGACCAGCTCATGTCCCTTTGCACAATGGGGGCTCGACATATTGGGCCCATTGCCTCAAGTAGCGGGGCGACAGGAATTCTTGGTGGTTGCCATAGACTACTTCACAAAATGGGTGGAGGTTGAAGCATTATCTTACATCATGGAGCGGATTATCACCAAGTTCATTTGGACTTCTGTCATATGTAGATATGGAGTGCCTTGGGCAATATTGACAGACCATGGGAGACAATTCGATAACAATCGTTTTAAAGATTTTTGCTTTGATATGGGCATAAAGCTGCTCTTCGCGTCTATAATGCACTTGCAGAGCAATGGTCAGGTGTAGAATGTGAATCGTACCATTCTGCACGACTTGAAAACTTGCCTTGAATCAGTGCAAGGTTGGTGGCTGGGAGAAATCCCCTTAATCATATGGGCATACCATACCACCCAACGAACAGCCACGGGGGAGACTTCCTTCCTACTCGCCTTTGGAACAGAAGTTGTCATCTTGGTCGAGGTAGAAATCCCTTTGTGGCGAAGATAACACTTTGATGAAGAATGGAACAATGAGGAGCTCATAGCAGAATTAGATCTACTAGAAGAAAAGCGGGATTAGGCGCAAATCAAGATGGCAATGTACCCGCAGAGGGTGACAAAATACTACAATGCCTGGGTAAAAGCTCGAATGTTCAAATTGGGGGATTTGTTGTTGAGGAAAGTTTGAAACAATCCTGGCGATGTAGGACCTAGCAAGATGAAGCCCAACTGGGAAGGACCTTCTCAGATAACAACAGAGGTCAACCGGGAACATACATATTAAAATATTTAGCAGGGAAGGAGATTCAGATCACATGGAACTCAGAAATTTTAAAGAAATATTATCAATAATTTGTGTGTTCTTTGAATAAAAGTTCATTTGATGTAGTTACATAACAAGAGTTCTACAGATCAAAATCTTGTTCCTTATAATTGATCGGCAGATTCTGCCTCATCTTCTTCTTCATCCTCTTCCTCATTCCTCTCCCGAAGGGGGGCTCACATTTCCATACCCGGCAGAACAGATGCCAGATACATCAATATTGGGGTACTTCATCTTAAATTGCTCCCTGCACTTGTCGAAACCCGCATGATATGATTTGAATATGAATTTCTTCCTATCCTGTTAGAACTTTTTAAGAGTTCTAATAGTCAGTTATGGCGAAGTCAATAGCAGTCGGGATTTCCATATTTCAAATCTAGGCAATCTCCTCTTGAAGAGCTTTCTCCCGAGCGGCACTTGCGTTCAATTGCGTCTGTAAGTCGACCGCTTGCTGTTGAGATTCCAAGGACACCTTGTGCATTTCACTGACTTTATCCTCCAGGGTGAAATTTATTGCCGCAAGCTCAAAAAAAAAAAGGTAGGTAAGTAGGGAAAATGTGCAAACATATATATACACACCCGCAACATACCCAGTAGGCGGCGTGATGGGCGGCAGAGGTTAGGGTCTCAGGGAGCATCATTTTCAGCTCATAGGAATCCTCCGGGAGTATGGCATGCCGAAGGGCAGTATCGGAGACAACTAGATCATGTAAACTTAACCCTTAGAGTACAACAACTGAGGGTGGTGGTGCAGGAGCCTTGTTTGGAGCCTCAGGGGTATTATGCTCTTGGGAAGATTCTCCTTGGGAAGCCTTCTTCTTGGTGTTGCCTTTTCGTTTCTTCTTTTTGGCAATCATTTGCCTAAATTCAGTCTAGTCAATGTTTGCAAAAGGAGAAAAATGAGTTAGAAAGCATATATAAAGGGGAGTAAATCCCAACTGTGAAAGAGAAGGTGGCAAGACCAGATGGAACGGGGCTAAATCCACAGTGCACAAGATTTTCCTCCTTGAGTAGCTCAATTTAAGGGATGATTCCTTGACGAGCCCCGTGATGGAGCTCCTTAATAATAGCTTGCCCCATTGGTGATAAATTGGGGAGCAGGTGCTGTTGCGGATTGCAAAGGGGTAGGCTTAGATGCCAAGCAAGAGAGCAAAAATATAAGGTACGTAGGAGAGGAGATATCATTGTCAAGAGGAGTTAACCAAGTGCGAGGCCCGTGAAAGTTCATCTCCAGAAGCAAAAAAGAACGTGGACTTCAATTGGTGAATGGAAGAGGCGCCAGGAGTGAAGAACTTGAACTCTGGGAGGCAGTTAAAGTAGAAAACCTCATTTTCAAAAGAATGTTTTCTCATCTGATGACAGGATCGGAATAACCTGACTGTATGTTGGTGACCCTTTCGGATGAGCAGAGCCGCAGAGCAGACCAAGGTAAGATAGGAGTTGGTTGCCAGCTGGCTAGGAGATAGGTTGTAGAACCTCAAGATATTAGAGATGAAAGGGTGGAAGGGCAGCCTAAGCTTGGTCTCAAAGTAGTCAACATACAAGCAGACTTTATCTGGACCTAGTTGGAGGGCTGATTCTGAGTTGGTGGGTACCCTGAGGCGAATAGTGCTCGCGATAAAATACAAGTTGTGCAGACAAAATAGATCATTTGGGAAATGGCAAGATTTGACACTCCTTATACTAACTACCGTTGAAGATTGAGCCTCAAAAGTTTTTATACTTACAAGGCTCCTAGGTGAAGAAAAAAAAAAAACCCTTACTTGTTAGACAAGATCAAAAGGAGGAACACGTGAAGAACGTGAAGAACATGTGAATAACACGTGAAGAACACCAAGAAGAACATGAAAAAAATGGCCTGAAGAGCAATAAAAAATTATTAGCAAAAACTCAAACATGCTAATCATTTAAGGCATATGAAGGGGAAAAAGGGAGAAAAGGGAAGGAGACATACCTTCTACAAAAGCGGCTTCCTTCAAAGATGGTAGAAATGAGGAAGAGAGGAAGTTTACTTATAGATTCGCAATGGCGCGAATCACAACAACGCGAATCACGATAGCACAGATCACGATGGCTCGGATCTCAATGCTTTGATAAGACATGCCCATCTGATGAGCACAACTCATGAGCCAATCGAGGTGTGAGCACTGCTCACCAGCAATGACCCATCTGATGAGCACCACTTATGAGGCCCCAAAGACACGCTCATCTGATGAGCATAACTCATGAGGCAACCAAGGAGTGAGCCCTGCTCACTAGCAATGACCCATTTGATGATCATTGCTTATCAGGCCCTGAAGGCATGCTCATCTGACGAGCACAACTCATGAGGCAACCAAGTAGTGAGTCTTGCTCACTAGTAACGGCCTATCTGATGAGCACTGCTCATGAGGCTTCGAAGACATGCCCATCTGATAAGCACAACTCATGGGGCAACCAAGGAGTGAGCACTGCTCACCAATAACGGCCCTTCTGATGAGCATCGCTCATAAGGCCCCAAAGACATGCCCATCTAATGAGCACGACTCATGAGGCAACTAAGGAGTGAGCACTGCTCACCAGCAAAGGCTCATCTGATGAGCACTGCTCATGAGGCCCCAAAGACATGCTCATCTAATGAGCACAGCTCATGAGACAACCAAGGATTGAGCATTGCTCAACAGCAATTGCCTATTTGATTAGCACCGCTCACGAGGCCTCGAAGACACACCCACTTGATGAGCACAGCTCATGGGGCCACAAGAGAACTAGCTTAACAAAGGCTATTCGGTAGAAAGCCGCTCGAAAAAAGGCCCGATGTTGAATTAAAAGTTGGCCTTCGAGCATTTTCACTGGCTTAAATTGGGCTGTATAAGGAAATAATTGGCTCGGAATGGGTCGAATAGGAAAGCATTGGACTCAGATTGGGCCGAATGAGGAAGCAATTGTCTCAGATGGAGTTGAACAACCGGCTCAGTGTGGGTCAAACAGGAAGGCATTCCGCTTGGATTGTGCCAGACATTGAGAGAATCGGCCCAGATGGAGCCAAACAACTGGCTAGGACAGGGCCGAATAGAAAGGCATTTGGGTTGGATCCAACGGAACTTTAAGTGAACTAGCTCGGATGGATCCGAACAACCGAGTTGGATTAGGCCGGAGAGGAAATCATTCTGCTCATATTCAGCCGAACTTCATGAAAACTGACTCAGATGGAGCTAAACAATCGGCTCAGAGTGGGTCGGGTAGAAAATTATTCGGCTCAGATCCAACCGAACTTTATGAAAAATGGCTTGGATGGAGTCGAACAATCGGCTCGGAGTGGGCCGGATATGAAATCATTCGGCTCGAATTGAGCTAAACTTTGAGAGAATTGGCCAGGAGGGGGCCGAATAGGAAAGCATTCAACTTGGATTGAGTTGAGCTTTGAGAGAGCCGGCTCGGGTTGAGTTGAACAACCTACTCAGATTGAGTCAAACAACCGTTTCGAATTGAACCAAACAGGAAGGCACTCAGCTTGGATTGAGCTGAATTGTCCAGTAATCGGCTCAGATGTTGCCAAAGAGTAAGATAACTGGCTTGGCTTGAGCCAAATAACACCGTAACCGGCTCAGATTGAGCTAGAATTCTCAGTAACCGGCTCGGATTTAGTCGGGCACTCTGCAACTGGCTCGGATGATGTTAGAAGCTCCTTAAATTGGCTTTGACCCTGAAGCACTCTCTCGAATAAAAGAAGCTTACTTCAAAAATTCGAGAGTAGGGGGGGAGGCAATTGATATACCCAAAATTAATAGGTACATTCATGAGGGCTACGATTATAAAACCATAATCAATACCCCTACATAACTAATGTACCGAAATTCAATAGGCATAGTCATGAAGGGTTTTGGTTACCAAACCTCTATTAAAACCCTCGTGTAAATTCCCTTAAATCATCCATAACCTCCCCCATAAATGTAATAATATGCCCATAAATGCTAAATTAAAGGAGGACATTCCTCCACCACTATAAAAGGATGCTCCGATAGGAGGTAAACATCTCATTCTCACTCACTTTTTTTTTTTTTACTGTTAAAACATAAAGCCTCCCACAGTCCCTAACTTAAGCATTAGAGTGATCTCCTGGAGTACACCCCGGGTCCTCCAAGCCATCTATGTTTGGTTCTTTTTAGGTGGTCGTGGTCAAAGGACGATTTACGAAAGCTGTTCAATTTTTGGCAGCAACAAATTATAACGCTGTCTTCTCAAAGTTTATGGCTGTGATTGTTTGTGATCCGAGAGAGCAGAATTTGTGCATGTACTAGCTTAGTATTTTTTTTAATAATAAATATATTATTTGCAAACTAAAACAGAATGAAGATGAGTGTTAAAGTTTGTGATTTGAGAGAGCAGAATTTGTGCACATACTAGCTTAGTATTTTTTTTAAATAATAAATATATTATTTGAAAACTAAAATAGAATGAAGGTGAGTGTTAAAAGAACAAATTAAGAGATTTCATGGATTTTGCCCTAGCCTAGCATAGAGGACGTGTAGCTACCACACTCCAGGATACAACGTGGTGCACCCATGAACCTAGGATTGCATCACTGTATCTGGATTTTGAATATGATTTTTATGCACAACAACAATGTCTTAGGATTTTGAAATATGAATTTAACACCTGTGAAAGAGACTCCAAAAGGAAGCCTGATCAAAATAGCCATTGACATAGTGAATTCTCACCAAGGTTTCTGAATTGGTCGAGTGACATCCACGTTCCTGGAAGCAAAAGAGAATTTCATGACAGCCATGCTTTGGGATGGTGGAGTTCTAGGGCTAGTAATAGGGTGTCTCTTGAGCGTTCTGTTTAAGGTTAATCAAGTAGAATACTGGCTGAGATGAGTGTTGACTTTTCATTTTGTTTGGGATTAATTTGCCAAAATTTTTGGTTAATGCTTAATAATTTAGAAAAATAGGGAACAAAAAGTGAGTCAAAAGCAATTAAGGGTCTTCAATATTTTCCAGTGTTTTGGCACGCAGAGCATTTTCAAGCTTTAATATCATGTTTTAGGGCCTTTACTTGCACTTCATTGGAATGAGGGAATATCCCTCTAGACCGTTGAGCTTTTTTTTAATACATTGAAGATAGGGTAAGGGGATTGCCCAAACAGCCTTTTGGGATAAGGAAAGAATCCCTTTTGTTTTAATGGGGTATTTTTAGGAAGAGGGTGTATTAGGCAAAACCCAACCATTGCTCTATTTAAAGAGGTCCTGGAGGCTCTACAAAGAGGGGTGGATATGTTTAATATCTTGAGGGGGATTTCACACATTTTACCGAGGAGAGAGGGAGACATGTTTAAAAAAAAATTCTGAAGGTGGGGACTCATATTGAGATCTTGAAGAGAGATTTACGCTCAATACCTTGAGGGGTTTCATGTTGAAGCATAACAAAGAAAGGAGGCACACATAAAAGAGATTCAATAGAAAAATATCATATTATTTTTCGGCCTTTCTAAGCTTTATTGGGTTTTCTTGGTGTTTTGATTCTTGAAGGAGAAACAAGACCTCTAGTAGGAGAGAGTAAGAGATGGAGGAAGAAGAGAATATGAGCACATACATTGTTTGGCAAGGCAAGGCCATAAAAAAAAAAAAAAAAAGTTGATATCAATAGTAGAAAAATTTAGATATCAATAGCTAATTGTCTATTGTTTGGCAAGGCAAGCCACTGTGGGGAATTAAAAGAAATTATAACGCTGTTTTCTCAAAGTTTATGGCTGTGATTGTTTGTGATTCAAGAGGGCAGAATATGTGCATGTACTAGCTTAGTGTGTGTGTGTTATTTATTTTTATACCTTTTGTTATTTGCAAACTAAAACAGAAGGAAGGTGATTCTTAAAGAAAAAATTAAGAGACTTCATGGATTTTGCCCTGGTCTAGTGTAGAACATGTGCGGCCACCACACTTCAGGATACAACATAGTGCACCCATGAACTTAGGATAGCATCGGTGGCTCAGGGTTTCGAATACAACTTTAATGCTCAACCAATGTCTTAGGATTTTGAAATATGAATTTAACACTCAAAACTTATATATAGCCTCTAATGGCTATAGGAAAATTTTTATTCTTCCCAAATTTGGTTAATTTGGAGAGAGAATTGGATGTGCCAGAGGATGGTGGATAAATTTTTGATTATTTATTTTTATTGGGTTTGGTAAGAGGAAAGTTGATGTAACTTTTTGCAAGTGTGTCTGCAGTAATGTATGTGTTGTGTTTTTTTAAGTGCAGTGACTGTACCTCATTATTTCTGCACTGTTGACTTCATTGAGACATGTAGATGGATAGATTGGTTTATTTGAAGACGATTGGTGTGCCTGAAGTTGATGGATGAGTTATTGGTTATTTCTTTATAGGATTCGGGAAGAGGAAGGCCGGTGTAACTTTGTGCAAGTGTGTTCTCTTTGCAGTTATGTGTCTTGTGTGGCAAGTGTGTGCTCATTGAAGTTATGTGTCTTGTGTTTTGAGAGTTCAAATACCCTACCTCATCTTTTTCTGAAATGTAAATTTTCTTGGGGGCATGTAGAATGGATTGTTCAGTTAATTTGAAGATGATTGGGTATGCCTGAAGTTGATGGATAAGTTTTTGACTATTTCTTTAATTGGGTTTGGGAAGAGGAAAACTGCTGTAACTTTGTGAAAGTGTCTGCTCTTTGAGAGGTTATGTGGTTCTGGGTGGAACAAATTTTAATGTAAAGAAGTTGTCTTCAAATTTCCCAAAGGGTGGAGCAAATTTTAATGTAAAGAAGCTGTCTTCAAATTTTCTTTGGGAAAATATTTGGTATTTGGCATCTCTTTAGCCTTTTGCTGGCTATTTTAAGTGTTGATGTTTGAGGTTGTCCAGCGGGACTGGAAGGCTTTATTGTTTTGATTGTAGTCTTTATTTCTGATTTTGAGGATTTCTCAGCCTCCTCATTGTATAATCTTCTTTTCTATTTAATATAATTCTTTTCTCTATAAAACAAGTCCATTTTACCTCATAGTGACTTTCATGATCTCTTGATGATGATGCGGACCATAGCAGTCTAAATAATTCTGCACATTGATGGCAAGGTTATGATAAATTCATAGATGTGTTGTATTTGATTTCCTACCCTTTTATGTGAATTTCGAATATCTGTCGATCCCTTCCTAGAATTTGATATGTAAGTAGGTTTTGGGCATCTTAAATTACCTACTCAAACCCCAGAATATACGAAGTGTAGATCTTACTTTTTTTTTTTGAAAAAAAAAATCCAATTAAGCATTAATGGTCCTAATCTCTCAATATGATGATTGACTAGTCTTTTATTTCCTTCCATTTTATCATTCTAGTGGAAAGGTTTTTAGAACAACTATTGACCGAGGGTTTGTTTGGTACCATTTTTGTTTTCGTTTTGCGATTGTGAAGAAATAGATTAAGAATATGCATTTGTTTACATTGCTAGTTTTTTATTTCTGTTTTTGTTGTTAGTTTTTAGATGTTTCTGGAAAAATTGAAAACCAGATTTTATTGTTTTTAGCTATTTTGGCAACCTGCTGCCAAATACTTTTATATTCAGAATTAACTTTTGTGGATTAAATCATTCATTTTATGCAATTTTTAAAAATATAAATAAAATAAAATGACTAGTTCAATTTAAAAATATAATTAAAATAAAAATCTCCATAATTTTTTTTTAAAAAAAAAACAAAACCCATTTCATTTATTTATTTATTTTTCAATTGTCATGTACAATAAGGTTGTTTCTTGTAAAGTGAACTTTGAAACATAATAATTGTTAAGTAAAATAATCATAATAAATTTTTATTTTTTTATAATATTTTAATTTGTATTCTTTTTGCATTTTTATTATTTTAAAATCATATTTTTTTTTGAGGACAAAAAATGAGCATTTGTTCAATAAAAAATTTAATTTAATGTAGTAACGTAGTTTAAGAAATATTAACCAAACATGTAGCTCTTTTTCAGTTTTTTGTTTTTGTTTCTAGTTTTTAGTTTTCATTTTCATAACTGTTGATAGTGTTACAAATGGCCCTTCATGCTTTGTGTAGCAAGTTTTTTGTAGTTAGATTACCACTTTAACTAAAAGCTTAAGCTGTTAGGCTGTGGGCCAACAATGTATATCAAGCTTTTGACACTCCCCCTCACATGTAGACTGATTGCATATGGAGAGATAAACAAATGATAAATGACACCCACTATAGGGATTAAGATAATTTTTAAGACCTCCTAGCAACTATAACTCTGATGGACCGAGGGAGGGAGTGTTAAATGAATCAAGTGTAATTAAAAAAAGGAAAAGATTCTATAAATTACTGAATGAATGATTCATGATACGTACATTATGATTTTATCGAGTTTGTCATGCAGAACTCATCTTAATTCTGTAGGTCTTATTGTCATATTCATTTATTTTTTAAAAAAATTTATACTATTCTATTTTGTTAAGTTTGCTGAATCCTAGTTTTCCTAGATTATGCTGCCGGTGGCTCTTTTGCGAAGCTGTATGTTCTTTTGTTCAAAGAAGGCAACAAGACTAGAACCTAGGACCTCCTAGCGACCATAACTTTAATAACATATTAGATTACTATTTTACCTAAAAGCTTAAGGGCCCATTTGGTATCATTGTCAAAAATTATAGAAATGAAAACGAAAACCAAAAATCAGAAACAGAAACTAAAACCAAAAACCAGCAACTTGGTTAACATTTGTAAACTAAAACAAATTAAGAATTTAATAAAAAATGCTCTTTAAATCAAATAATATTATAAAAACATGATTAAAATAATAAATTTGCAAAATAATACACATTAAAAATATTATAATAAAAATAAAAATTGTTATGATTATTTTACTTAATTTTAATGTTTTCAAAATTTTTACTTTATAATTAAAATTTTATGGACATGACAATTGAAAAATAGAAAAAATATTTTGTAATTGGCTTTATTATTAGTTTTTTTTTGAAATTTATGTATATTTTTATTTTAATTATATTTAAATTCATATGATCATTTTATTTTTAAAGTGTATAAAATGAATAATTTAATTCAAAAGAACTATTTCTGGATATTAAAATTTCAGGCAACAGGTTGCCAAAACAACTGAAAACTATAAGATTCAGTTTTCAGTTTTTTTGTAGACAGTTGAAAACCAATAACAGAAATAGAAAACTGATAACATACAAACATGTTTTTATAATTTGTTTCTTCACTGTGCAGACACAAAAATAGAAAATAGAAAATAACAATACCAAACAAGCCCTAAGCTGTTAGGTTGTTGACCAACAATGTATATCAAGCTTTAACATCTTCTAGTTGGAAAAAAGTATTCATGTGCTTTCATTTCCTGCAGACAAACTAGAAGAGTTTGGTATATGATAAAATGTGTTTTTTCCCTTTTCCAAGTGTAGTTAGAATTTAGGTCAAATAAATTCTATTTCATGCTCCCTCTCTTACCTATCCCTCTCTTTGTGTGTGTGGATGCATATGTGTCTTTGGTTAACAGATGGTATTCAACTAAATATCCTTTCTATTTTACTCCTTGGGCCAAAATCTAAGTTTATGAGCTCTTCATAGAAATCCAACAAAAAATAAGCTGAGCTGCCTTTTGGTTCTCCCTAAAAACAACCTTCTTTTTTAGAATCTATTTTTAAAGAACAAGAGAGAGAGAGAGAGAGAGAGTAGTAGTAGTAGTAAAATAAATGAATCAAGTGAAGCTTACAAAGGAAAAGATTCTATAAATTACTGAATGATTCATCATATGCTCATTGTTGTTTTATTGGGTTTGTCATGAAGAACTCATCTTAATTCTGTTGGTCTTATTGTCATATTCATTTAAAAAATAAATAAATTTATACTATTCTCTTCCATAAGTTTGCTGAATCCTAGTTTTCCTAGATTATGCTGATGGAGGCTGTTTTGCGAAGCTGTATGTTGCTTTTGTTCCAAGAACAGCAATTGAAGAAGATGTAAGTTATTGTTTAATTTTGTCTTCAACATGTCTATAATATTTGGTTTCTGGGTCATAAGCAATGTAAATTATCTTTCTTGTCCATCGTCATTTACTATTCTTTGTCTCTCTTTTTCATTTTCTCCTCGTCGTCGTCCTCCTCCTCTCTCTCTCTCTCTCTCTCTCTCTCACACACACACGCCCACATATATTAGTCAAAGAGTCTAAATGTACATTCTAGTTCGTTTAGATTGTATGCTGGTTCAATATATTAAGTTGAAGCAGTACAAAATTCAAATCTCCAACTTCTTGCCATTTTTTAATTGAATGACCTCTAGAATCAGCTTGTTTGAGGACATGTCTACAATTTAATATCCTCATCCTTAAAATGATTGTTTCTGCCAAGAATTAATTTCTTTTCTATTTATTTCAGAGGTTTGCCTTGTCTACAGTTATAGTATCTTGTCACAGTTTTGATGATTGTAACTAATAATGCTTGTCGTAACCATCTTCTGTGATACCATCAAATTGTTTTTTTGGGTGTCAGATTCGCCCCTTATTTGAAGAATTTGGAAATATTGTTGAGGTTGTTTTAATCAAGGATAAGAGAACTGGCCATCAACAAGGTATATGAAATGCCATTTCTTATGATTTGCATGTGATAATGAACTGTTTCTCTTTTTGGGTCCTCTTATGTGCTTCTGGGAGGACCATTGTGCTTATGTTTCTTCTTGATGATTTTGATTACAGGTTCTTGATGTGGGTTTGGTTTGTCTCCTTTCTTTGATGCCCTAGCCTCAATAGCCTAAAAGTTAGCAAAGGAGTTGTGTCCCATGTCCAAAACAACCCAACAATAGACACACCTTCCACCCATATCCAACATTCCTGAAATGTCACTAACAATGGGAAACTTTTTATGAGTCCACAACAAGGAATAACTATTCCCAAAATTTTCCAAAATGTTCACTATATTCCATCTTAATCCAAGGAATAACTATTCCACGAACCAAACAACCTGTAAATTTAGAATAAAATTTCAATTTCTGACAAACAATCGGCTGAAACGCTGTTGGTATGCAGTGGGCACCAAGGGTTATTACTTTTAGTTGACAAAATTTGTGCAATTAAAAGGGCAAAAATGTAATTGCAAGTACATCCAATTTTTTTTGTTAATTTTTTTTTTTATTTTAAAATTTTAACTTGGGGCCAATTTTAGGCAGTACAACTGAGAATCAATGATAGCATTGAATGAGGTGTCTTCATGAATGTATGTCTATGTTCACTGTGCTGTGAATCAGCATAAATTCGATGCTGTTTTGATGATAAGCTACAATTTCTTACACTGGCTGGTGGCTACACTGGGATTTAGGACTTCTAAAAGATCATATTCAACATTATTGTCAGCCCGGGTGTGTGCCTAGAGGGGGGGGGGGGTGAATAGACGTTTTTCGCGGACAATAAGGATTGCTACAAAATAAAATTTTTGGCAAGAATCAAGTAAAAATATCACAATAAATGACAAAGCACCAAATGAAAAGATGAGAGAGAGAGAGAGGCTCAACACAATGATTTAACGTGGTTTGGCTCCAAGCCTACGTCCACGCCTTAGCACCAAGCCAAGGATTTTCAAATCCACTATGAATCTCCTTTCAAGCTGGAGAAGCCTTTACAACAAGGGTACACTACCTAGCTGCTCACCAAGAGCCTCAACCTAGGTGTTCACCAAGAACCACCTTAACGAATGCTCACCAAGAACCTTCAAGAATTACACTCAAAAAAAGATGTAAAGATTACAAGATGGTGCTCTTTCTTGAGCTGATAATACAAATAAAACCTCACACTACTCTCTTCTAGCAATTGATATATAACCAAGAATAAACAGTAAAAGAGCTTGAGCAAGTAACAACTAGAATGAATGCTTCACTAATTATCTCAACAACCAAATGCTTTAATCAATGTGTTCAATGAATGCTGAAGAGCCATATTAATAGCCAAAGGGACGAACTAGCCGTTGGGCATTTATTAGGGCAAGACAAATCGAAAACTAGCCGTTTTAAACACATTTAATGCAGTCTGCCTCTGCTAGAAACTGTCGACGGTTTTTCTGTGCTTTTCCAAACTGTCAACGGTTTTCTGTAGAACGGCCAAATTATGAACCAAACAATCGATGGTTTTCTGGGCTCTTCCCAAAGCGTCGACGGTTTTCTGTAGAACGGCCAAATTATGAACCAAACAGTCGACGGTTTTCTGGGCTCTTCCCAAACCGTCGATGGTTTTATGTAGGCCAGACCCTTTTCAGAAAACCATCTAAGCACCTGATTTGTTCCATTTTCTTTGGGTGCTTAACCGTTATTTAAACAAAATGGGGACCAAGTTTGTGAGATATTAGAACTCTAAACTTGTTAAAAACTTGTCCTTAAAAAATTTTTTTAAGTATGGGATATCTTGTAAACATCTGTTTGAAGACTTATTAAGTTTGTTAAAGATATTCTGTGAACCAATATGCAGATGCACTTGCTCAACTCTTGCTCAATATTCTTACCAATATCATGTCACAAGAGTTACAGGGATATACTACCTCTCACACAACCTGATACAAATAATACTAAAATGTGGACTTCGATTGGTTGTGCCTTGAGTACTCCTTGTGTATGCCATTGCTCATTACTTCATCAAGGTTCATCTAATTCTTATGCTTGCTTTAGAGTCCACCTGGTGATCTGAACTGAACTTGAGGAAAATTATTAGCAAACTAAAGAACCACTAATAGGTTGCTGTCATCAAAACAAACTGGAATGAGAACCCTTAGCCACTAGGGCTAACAACAATGTGTCTCTAGATTTCATCACTCAATTTCCTCCATTCTTTGCTTGTATATCTGTTTGAATAAACACAGTGGTGTTGTTGATTCTAACCATAACAATAACGACAACCACCACGGCCACCCAGCCTTAAGTCCCACCTGGTGCAGTTGGCTATAGTAATCCTTCTTTGTCATTCTACATGGCCATAGGAAATCATTCTGCAGGATCTAGAGCAATGCCCTTCATTGGAATGATGCCAAATCGTTATTAACTGCCTCATCCAAGTTATTATGGGTCTATCCCCCTCCTGTGCCTCTAACACTAGCCAGATTTCTTTTCAGCATCATTTGGTCTACATTGCAAGTGCCCTAACCATCTTGGTTGTCTTTCCCTTATCATTTCTTCGACAAGTTGGTTATTACCATGTATTCTCAAGTCTGGAAAGCAGTGTGAATTGTTGTGTATTTCATTAGAAGATAAGATTTATGCAGTGAGTGTCACCGATTTAGACACCATTATTTCGTTGAATTCTAACCCGTATATTTATTTTCTTATTTTTGGAAAATAAGGTATAACCCCAACGAAGGATGAATATTACTTTCTGCAAGTTCTATTGACTAGTCATTCTTTTTATTTATTTATTTATTTCAAAAAATGGACTGGACATTCTTTGTCTCAGTGTTGCTATGAATGCTTTCCTAGCAATTTGTACTGTTATAAAAGAACTATAGTAACAAAATGGAATTATTATTATTAGATGAACTGTTTGCTTCTGCAGGATCTTGTTTTGTAAAATATACTACTATAGAGGAAGCTGAAAGGGCCATTATAGCTTTAAACGAACGATATACTTTTCCTGGGGTGAGTTGTTTGGTCATTTCACTGGTTAAAAGGGGCTTGTCTTGCTGCTGTTGACCTAATGCGTAATGTTGCCTGACCATTTGATATTTTTGGGTTTTTTGAAATTTATTTATTTCTTTTGACAGGAAGTGACTCCAGTCAAAGTTAGATTTGCTGAGGGGGAACGAGAACGCCTAGGTAATTCTTACTCTTTTTACTAGGGCAGATCTTAACAAGAGTTACAAGCCTACTATGAGAATCTCATAAACCTTTAACAAATTTCCACTAGTTCATCTTTGCCATGTCCATATACTTATTTTTGTGATGGATGAAGGGTGTATGAAAAGCACTTTTGTTAAAACAATGAAAAATCTATGTACAATGTAGTTAACGCTTGGCTATAGACGCAGTAGAATGGATGCCAAGTTCATTCTGCGGTCCGAGAATTAAGCTATTCATGCAGTTCCTTGTTAGTAATAGATTATGTATTGAACACTCCTTAATGCAGGGCATGAATGGAAGAATGGTCTTGAAGGCTACTATGCAGGGTTATTTGAAGACCAATAAGGAAACCATGTGGAAGAATAGGGGGTTTGTAAGAGGTGTTTGTATAGGATTAGAATTGAATGAAGAAATCAAGGCTTAGGAGGAGGTTGTGTAAGATACTACCCTGGTATGAACTGTACCTTTAAATATGCCTTCCTGATTAATAATGTATAGATTTTGGGTCTAATTGGGGAAAAAATTGTTAGGGTTTGTTAGGATGAAAGACAATGGCTATTTATGGCTGTATTTAGATAAAAAATACAGAAAGTGAAAAAACAAAAACAGATAGGTTGGTGGTTGTGGAAATGAAGTTGTTAGACCCGGTGCTTGATGGAGAACAAATTGATCTCTTCAGAGTCACTGAATAGTGAATACTGTGGGGCTATAAGGGTTTTCATCTTCATGGAAGTGGATAGGATAGAATTGTTTCTCACCTCATGGGCCAACTTTTGAGCAAATAACAAACCTTCCTCCTGGATCAGGAGGAAGAGGAAGGGGGAGAAAAACCCTAATGCTCTGACTCAAAAAGGAACAGATTTGGCTGGTTCATAGCTCTGACAGATATTGACTTGGGTGGATGAATGTGTATTGCCTTTCCTGAAGGCTTTGGTTCCAAGGGGTAGCATAAGAATTCAACAATGCAGAAGAACTGAGTTGACAAACTGCTCCTAGTCCCAAGCAAAAATCTCATGAGCCTGTTCTCCAGCAGAGATCTATGGTTTTCTTGTCTGCTACAGTAACAATGAAGGTGCTTCCGTCCTGCGAAGAAGCCAAGAGCCAGAATTGCATGTGGACTGTTTTCCTTCCACACTGCATCCGCTGCAACAGCACCTCCCATAAGAAAAACCCTTACAAACAGTGAGCTTGAAGACTATTACTGTAACCACTTGCTCATTTGCACGCATGGTAGTATGGGACTCGGGCTTGTGCAGACAGCTGGATCCAAATTGGTTAAAAACAGAATACAGATGCTTTGAGGACTTTGTCCACACTATATTCGTAGGCCCAACACCTTCTTTCAGTCGACAAGCAAGACTCTTTGACTCCTTTAAAATTAAAGGCTGGGCAGAGCCTCCTGATCTTTCCCATGATCCTGGGCCCACCAAAATCCATGTTTCATCTGAGGAGGTTGGATGCTCATTGTCCAGCATCCCTAAGCCCTCTTCAACACAGAAGCTGCCCATCCTGACTCTTGCAAAATTGAGAGGGAGATGCCTGATTCTGATGCTTCTCCAAGGATCCTTTGGGATGATCTGGCAAGTTATGTGAACCCCTTTATAGAACAGCTCTACCACAACTTAGCCTTGATCCTGGTCAATGATGAGGCACTCTTGGGCTACAATCTAGTGGACATGCAGTCACCAAACTTTCAGGAAATAAGATGCCTTGACAGAGAAAGTGATCTGTTCAAAGATCAAGTTTCTTATTGATTCTTGGAAGATTAAAATGGTAAGCAAAGTTGTTGGATTCTCTTTTGATGGCTTTGAGGAAAAAGCTTTGGGTCTTTTTGAGGAAATAGAGAAAAATTAAAGATTGGAAGGCAAACAAATTCATTAAAAGGAATGTTAGTAGCAGTAAGAATGAAAGATAAGAGCAGGGCATTGAAGAGGTTGGAATTTTCGGTACACTATCACAGGAATGGGAGATTTCAGATCCGGAGGAGGCTGGTTGCAGCAAGGGTTATTTGCTGATTTATGATGTTAAAATTTCTTTCTTGGAATGTTATGGTCTTAATGATAAAGCTATAGGGTCTGCTGTGAATCATTTTGTGAAAGGATGGGAAGGGGAAGTAATCTACCTGCAGGAAACCAAGTTGGAAACTCTTGACTAGAGCTTCATCACCGTCATTTGGGGATTTACTTGAGGGCTGTCGGAAATGCTGGAGGGCTTTTGGCTATTTGGAAGAAAGATGCACTTGAATTAGTAGAGCACACAAATGAAGCCTTCTTTTGCCCTGCTCTTTCAGGTAGTTGGATGTCAGTTTTACTTAGCTTTTTACCAGTTAGGTGAAGGACCTTAGACATTTATTTTGGGTTGAACTTTTTGAAGCTAGAATAAATGGGAATGGGATGCTCCTTGGGTTATTGGAGGGAATTTGTACATGGTGCTTCCTCATGAAAGGAGTAGGTGAGCTTTGGAAAACGAAAGCATGAAAGAATTTTGGGACTCCCTTAATGCAAATGCTGTTATTGATCTCCCTCTCATTGGGGGTCTTTTACTTGGTCTAACTCACGAGTGACCCCATCTTTCTCAAGAATTGGTAGGTTTTTAATCTTGATGCTTTGGGAGGAATTCTTTCTCAAGTTAAATGCAAAAGCTCTCTCCTAGGCCTACTTTTGATTGCTTCCCCAATTTTCTGGATACTGGGAGATCAAATAAATATCAATTCCTTTATGCTTTGAAAATCTGTGGCTTAAACAAGAAGATTTTGGGAAGCTTATCAAGTAGTGTAGTCTATTTGCCACTTCAAAGGCTACGCAAGCTTTGTACTCACTTCCAAGTTGAAAGAGATCAAAGAAAAACTCAAATGGTGGAATAACCCACATCATAGCAGATAGAAAAGAGGAGCGAGTGGCTCTCGCGATGGTTTTCTATTTTGTGCAAAAGAATTTTGTATCGCTCATCTCACCTTTGCTTGGTGCGATGGTGCTGTAAATAATTGATGGTGGGGGTTTGTTTAGTTTTGATGAAAGGGAAATCCTATGATTTGGGATTGGATAAAATAGGGAAGGTTGGAGCTTTGTTCGTTCTTGAGAAGAATCACCATTGCAATCGGGTGGTATGACTTTCTTCACTTGTAGTAACATGGTTCTAACATGGTTTCTCGTCTTTCTAGAATGTTGAGAAAAGGTTTTCAAAGCTTCTAGATAGGTTATGTTGATTATTGGATGGTGATTCATACGACTAGGGTTGGGAAGTTCCTTGAATTAAGGCATGAATGAACAGGTAAAAGACTAAAAGGTATTCTATTTTTTTCCCAGAAGGATTAAATGGGGATGGGTTTGTCTCGATTTAGGGAAGAATTTGTTGCCCTAGTGAGCTCTTTTCGGTAGGCTCTGATTTAGGAGGTTGTAAGAAGATCTATATTGAGATTTTTGATTAAATGAATGACCTAATTCAAAGATAGGTCTCACCCTCTATTTATATTACATATCAAAGACATTCTAATGGCCATATTACTTTTCTAACTCTAACTGATTAACACAACACTAACACACTTAATAATACTAGAAAACTAAAATAACCATTAACACCTCCCCTCAAGTTGGAGCATAGATATCATATGCTCCTAGCTTGTTACAAATAAATTTAACATGAGCACCCCCCGAAGCTCTGGTAAACAAATCAGCAAGTTGCATATTGAACTTCATGTAAGTTGTAGCAATGAGCTTTTGCAAAAGTTTCTCCCGAACAAAATAGCAATCAACTTCAATGAGATTTGTTCGCTCATGGAAGACTAGGTTGGAGGCAATATGAAGAGCAACTTGATTATCACACATCAACTTCATAGACTAAAAATGTGGAAAATCCAATTCTTCCAACGTGTTCTTCAATTAAGCTTTCATACATAGTATGAGTCGTAGCCCTATACTTTGATTCAACACTTAACTTGGCCACCATAGTATGTTTCTTACTCTTCCAAGAAGCCAAATTACCACCAACCAAGACACAGTACCTAGTTGTGAATCTTCGGAAGGTGATCTGATCCAATCTGCATTTGTTTACCCATGAATATAAGTGTGACCCTGATCTTGATATAAGAGACCTCTCCTAGATGCACCTTTGAGATATCTTAAGACGCAAATTATTGAATCCCAATGACTTGTCCTCGAAGAATTTAGGAATTTACTCATGACACTTGTTGTGAAAGATATGTCTGACCAAGTGTCTATGAGATAATTCAAGCTTCCAACAAGCCTTCCGTATTGTCCAAGATTAGGCGACAAATCACACATATCCAACACTAACTTGCTGTTAGGATGTATGGGTGTATCAATCGGTTTGGATCCCAACAACCTAGTCTCATCCAACAAATCAAGAACATACTTCCTCTGTGGCAAATAGTTCTATACAAGATGTTGATACTTCTATACCCAAGAAGTATTTCAATGGTCCCAAATCTTTGGTTTAAAACTTAGTATGTAGAATATGTTTAAGGCTTTGAATACTTTAATCATCATCACCTCTGATTGCAATATTGGCCACATACACAATAAGAAGGGTCCTCTACCCAATGAAGTATGATGATAAAACAAAGAGTGATCCATTGCACACCGTTGAAAGCCAAGCTCAAGACTTCAACACTAAGTCAACCAAACCATCCTTTGGGAAATTGTTTAAGCCATATAGTGCCTTCGTAAGCGGACATACTGAGCTTGACTCCGCCTAATCAACAAGGCCAAGTGACTGCTCCATATAGACCTCTTTCGGCAAGATCACCATGCAACAAGGCATTCTTCACATCTAATTGATGTAGAGGCCGATGACAAGTGGTGACCAAGGAGATGAATGGACATACTGATGTAAGTTTGGCAGTCGGAGAATAAGTGTCAGGATAATCCAAACCATGCATGTGAGTATACCCCTTGGCAGCAAAGCGTGCCTTCAGACAAGCCAAAGAACCATTAGGGTTGACTTTCACGATGTATACAAAGCGACAACCATCCATAGATTTGTCAAGAGGAAGAGACACCAATTCTCAAGTATCATTCTCCTATAAAGCATTCATCTTTTCAACTATGGCACTTCTCCACCCAAAGTGGGCTAAGGCTTTTGAAATAGATTTAGGAAAGTCAACAAATGATAGAGTAGTAACAAAACAATAATAGGAGGGTGATAAGAAGTCATAGCAAACATAGTTGGAGATGGGATGTTGCGTGCATATGTGTTTACCTTTCTTGAAAACAATGTGAGGATCAACATAATGAGGAATATAATCATCGGACGAGGAAACCAAAGGCATTGTAGTAGAAGCTAGAGGGGACTCTCTTCCTTGGAGCCGTGTTGTGAATACACTTGCAAATTTGGACGATCGAGCAATGAGAAGGACTCAAACTACATGGAGACATAGGTGGTTGATTGAGTAAGGACAACAAACTATGTTAGATTACCACTTTACCTAAAAGCTTAAGTTATTGGGTTCTGGGCCAACAATATATCAAGCTTTAACACTTCCCCACACGTGCAGCCCGACAACACGTGGAGAGATTAACACACGACAAATAACGCCTATTATGGGGAGTAAATAATTATTTTTTAAAACACCACTTAGTAAACGCGAGCAACAAGACCAGAACCCGGGACTTTTAGGTAACCGGCTCTAATACCATGTTAGATGCCACTTTACCTAAAAGCTTAAGTTATTTGTCGTGCGCCAACAATGTATATCAAGACTGAGTTTGGGTTGGATCTTGCTCTGATACCATGTTGAGATTTTTGATTAAATGAATGATCTAACTCAATGATAGGTCGCTCCCTCTATTTATAATACATTTCAAATACATTCTAATGACCATAATATCCTTACTAATTCTCACTAATTAACATAACACTAACACAGTTAATATACTAAATAACGATTAATAGGGAAATCATAGATATTCGAGGCTTTGGTATTCAGCAATATAGGTGGTGTCTAGGCACCTGGATGGGTGGAAGGGAACTTTATTTTCTCTAGGTAGTATGTCACACTAATCCCTATTTATTTATTTATTTATTATTTTAGAATTCTAGTAGGTAGCTAGTAAATTTAAGAGACTTTTGAGGGATTTGCTTTGGTCTAAGGTTGGGGAGAAAGAGGGGCGTTTTGTTAGTTGGGAGGTTGTTTATAGGTCTAAAAAGGGAGTTTGATCTTGGTAAGTTGGTGCCTAAAAAATTGCCCGCTCTAATGGCTACGTGACTTTGCAATTTCCCTTAGAGGAGGACTTCATCTGGCACAAAGTTATTAAACTTTAAAATTAAGTTTGACATGTAGGTAAAAGGGTGTGATGCTAATTTGGGATTTCAATGATCTCAAAAGGAATTTGATGCTCTTTTGAGAGTCCTTGGGAGTGTGTTTCACAAATCTATTCTCTTTTTACTCTTGAAACAAAATTTGTCATGGGTAATGGCTCTTGCTTTCATTTTTGGGAAGATATTTGGGTTTATGAAAATTTGTATCGTCTTTCCTTGATGCATGATGGTTTTCTTTCTTCTTTCTTGAGTCTCAAATGGGCAAAAAGTTTCTATTGAGATACCTGTTTAGGATTCTTAATGATAGGGTGGCGGAGGAGCTCTTTCATTTTTTTTTGTTGTTGGAGGGCTGTTGTGCTTCCAGTAGGTGGGGGGGGGGGGGGGGTTGTTGGTCCACGGTTATTGGTTCTTTGGGGGTTTATTGGTTAAATTGTTCTTTGAGCATTTGACTTGTGCTGACATGCCCTTCCACAACAGTTTACCATCTTGAAGGCTAAAGTTCCCTCTAAGGTCGAGGCTTTTAATTGGTTTGTTGTTCTTAGGATGATTTTGCTCCCTTATTTTGGGGTAGATGTTTCCTTCTAAAAAGTTAAAGTTAGGTATAACACATTTGTTATACAACTTTTTCACCTTTTAATCCAACTTTTATCTGTTCTCTTTAGGAACTTCTAGAAGTTTCAGGTTTGGAGCTTTAAAAGATAAAAACTAGTGTTTTTTCTAGCAAATTATTCTATGGTGTCATGAGCCAAGCTTGTTTGGGGCATTATGGTTGCCCGTGACTGGTTGTCGTGTGTACGTTGGATAGGGAACCATAATGTAAATAGTAGTAAAGGTTTTATTCTTTTAGTAGGATGATGCCTCTGTGTAAAATTGAAATATGACTCCTCAATCAATTTATGTTTCCTAGTACCATTGCTAGAATAGCATAGAAAGGGGAGGGTGAGTGTTTGTCATTGTAAAACTCACTAGCTTTTGTATAAGTTTTTAGCCTATTGGTCTCCGTCACTAAACACATGTTGCCTAGGGAGGTTGTAATAATGAATTGCGTTGCTTTACAATTTACTGCATGACTGTTGTTTACTTGCATATTTGTTTACTGCTTCTGCTTAACATGTGGTGAAACGGTGGCATACATTCAGATGACTAGTTAAGCAAGAGTACTATAACTAGTGCCGCACAGCCCTTGACAAGATGTGAAGTGTTCCCCTTACACATGGATATCCTTAGTTTTTTTGCAAATATTAAAAAATTATATATGCTTTAATTATGTATCTTAAAATGACATCCATTTTGGTCATTCAAAACATTTTAGGCATTTCATAACTTTTTTGCCAGACATTTAGGATCAATTTGTTCTTCCAACAGTTTATATTTTTTCTGGCTTTTTTTGGGTATTTTGATGTTGAATGCTCAGTTGGGTTTTTCGTTCGATGGTGGATGTCTGTGTTTTTATTTTATTTTATTTTTTATTTTTATTTATTTTTTTATGGTTGCTTTGTTTTTCTTTGTGGCTTAACATTTGAAGGCCAGAAGATGTTAAGCAGTGGATTTATTAATGTTTATGATTAGTGAGTAGTGAGGGTTGAATCAAGGGTGAGCTTGACCCCCCTTTTTCCTCAACTTCCCCTTTTTAAAGGTAAAAGCTGGGTATAACGCGTTTGGTAATCAGCTTTTTTTCCTGCTTTTAAAAGGCAAGATTTTAGCTTTTTTAGGAGCTTTAATGAGTTATGAATTTTAATCTTTTAAAAGCTACAAGCTAGCTTTTTTCAGAGGATTCAGTTTCCAGGAGTTACAAAGAGATTGGAGGAACCTGTTGGCTTGTTGACCTTCTTTTTTTGTTCTTTTTAAGTTGTAGCATTTTTCTGGATTGTTCCAGGCCTTTTTCGGGAGATGCCTCATTCTCCCTTGTGTAAATCCTCTTCCTATCATTGAAATTTTCTTTTGCCATCTAAAGGAAAAACAAAAGAATACAAGCTAGTTTTTTCCCCACAAATTATTCTATTCTATTATTTTCTTTAGTTTTTAAAAATATTACAAAATTATCAATGCATCAATTACATTTCATAAATATATATATATATATATATATATATATATCCACTTTAGTCATTTTAAATACTTTTAGGCATTTTACAATTTTTTTACTAGACAATCAAAACCAGTTTTTTCTTTCTAACTACTCCTTTTTCACTGGAGGCCAAACTATTTTTACAATAATCTCAATCAGCTCCTTTTCATCATTTACTTTTTAGAAGGTTCTTATAAAAAATCACAGGAGGGAAAGCTAAACCCAAGTGGGCAAGTCAGGGTAGCAACATGTTGCACCAGCACCCTTCTAGCTGCCCAGGAGTGAGAGCAATGGATGCATGAAATCTTTTTGGTAAGAGATATTATTGTAAACAATTTATGGTCTTCATGGATTCAAATGTTGCATGTGGTTGCCAGTGGGGGTTAATGGTACACTGGTGGAAATGATGGTGCTGCAGTGCTAGTTTTGTTAACGGGTGATGGGGACCTTTGTGATGCACTATGGCTTGGATATGGTTAGACTTAAGTGATACACTGTACAAGAAAAAAAGACGAGGAAGACCAATAGTGAACAGCATCATTTTGTCAAGGATAAAAATGTCAAAATGTGCTTAGAGGACACTATTTCACTGTTGCTGCTGAAGAATTTGTAGTAATTTTTCAATCCAAGTGGAGATACCTGTAGTATTAACAACGTACAGGGGATGTTGTTGTAATTCAGCCAAGATGTTCTTAAGTCTCCATAATTAAGGTTTTGTACTTGTGGGGGTAATGATTTGCCTTTCTCAGCAATTTTCTTTGATGCATTTGGTCTTCACTCTGGTACCTATGTTGTCAAAAAGTACCAATATGTATATGCATTTTCTATGCTCATCAAATATATATTTCATTTTCACCCTTATTTATTTTCTATGCTCTCTCTCTCTCTCTCTCTCTCTCTCTCTCTCTCTCTCTCTCTACAGGCACCTCTCTCTCTCTCTCTCTCTCTACAGGCACACTTGAGCACAGATTGTATGTGGGTGGCTTTAACAAGCAAGCTTCAAGAAATGACATTGAGGAAGTATGCTCCATATCCTATGCAAATTTTAGTTTTCTTTAGCCTTACCCAATATTAGTCCCTTTTCCTTCTGTTTTTTAAATTTGTGGCATGTAAAGGGTATCACTTATATGGTGAACATAGATTGATTAAATGCCTGCACATTGTAGAATTTAAGTAAATAAATGGTGCGGCCATGCATGTGGTAGCAAGCACCCTTCAAAGATTGTACACTGAGACACGAGCCTAGCGGCATTGGATTTGTTGAGCTGTAAAACCTGGTTCCTGGTTTTCAAAAGGTCCTTTAGAAAATCACTGTAGGAGATTTCTGTATTTGACAGTGATCCAAGTATAAAAACTCGCCTGTCAATTGAACTGTTGCATAAGGGTACTCTTCTGTGTGGGGACTGATCAAAGTGTTAGCTGTCAACGGAACAGCAAACAGCAAAGCAAAAGATTTCTTTCCTTTCTTCAGCCCACAATTATTTCCTTATTTCTCAATTCATTATTTTGTACATTTAGCATATATTTAGTTTACATGTATAGGGCTTGACAGATTATAGTTTATATGTATAGGGCTAGAATCATGCTAGAACTTATCTACTTTCCATGTATAGCATTCTTGTAAAGTCTATATATAATATACAAAACTCAAGGCTAAGCCATTCGGCCATTCACACGACACTTTGACATGGTATCAGAGCCAGCCGACGGCTAAGTTTTTTTCTCCCCTTCGAATTTTTTTGTCTTCTTGGTTTTGAAGGTGTCTCGCGTTTCTGTGGCTGTTGTGGGTTTTTTTTTTTTCACTTCTGGAATTTTTTTTGTTCTCTGTTCTTTCGCTATTTCTGTGGCCAAGTGGCTGTCAGCACAGCAGGTTTTCTGGTTTGCCATTTATTTTAGTGCAGGCAACAGCTTTCTGTTACTGTTTCTGGTGCTTCTTTGTCTCGGCACAGCAGGTTTCTGTCCTTGTGATTCTCGGCACAGCAGGCAACAACTTTCTGTTGCTGTTTCTGGTGCTTCTCTGTCTCGGCACAGTAGGCAACCACTTTCTGTTGCTGTTTTTGGTGCTTCTCTGTCTCGGCACAGCAGGTTTCTGTCTTTGTGATTCTCGGTACAGCAGGTTTCTTGGTTCAAGATTTATATTTTAGTGCAGGAAGGTTGGTCTTGGTTCTCTCTGTTGCTGTTTCTGGTGCTTCTTTGTCCTTGTGATTCTCGGCACAGCAGGTTTTTTGGTTCAAGATTTAATTTTTAGTGCAGGCTGGTTGTTCTTGGTTTTCTTTGTACCTGCGTTGATTTATTTTTTGGGCTTCTAGATTTTCTGGTGGTCTTTTTCTTTCGGCATAGTTTGTTTTCTTTGGGCTTCTCGATTTTCTCCTTTATTTAGCATGGACTCTGCACCCATGTGTGCCAAGTTTACGGGCAACAATTATTCTACGTGGATTTTTCAATTTGAACTTTTCCTGAAGGGAAAAGATCTTTGGGGTCATATTAATGGCACGGATTGTGCACCCAATCTTGATAAATTCAAGGAGTCAGTAGCTTGTCCTTCATGGGCTGTGCTTGATGCCAAGGATTCAGCAGCTTGTCCTTCATGGGACGTGCTTGATGCTCGGATTATGTCTTGGCTTCTTGGCTCGGTTGAGCCACATATTGTCCCCAACTTGCAAACTTATCACACCGCTCAATCCATGTAGACTTATTTAAAAACAATATATCATCAATATAACGGTGCTCGTAGTTTTCAGCTAGAGCATGCGATTGCCATGTTTCAACATGACACTCGTTCCATCCAAGACTATTATATGGGGTTTCTGACTCTTTGGAACAAATTTTTTGATCTGGTTACTACGGATGTTCCTGTTGCCTCTTTTTCCATTATTCAATGTCTTCACGAGACTAGTCGTCGTGATAAGCTTCTTATGAAACTCCGTCTTGAGCATGAGTCAATTCGCTCATCTATGCTAAATCGCTCTCCTATTCCTTCTCTTGATGTTTGTTTTGGTGAGTTACTTTGTGAAGAACAATGGCTTAGTACTCAAGTTACTCTGGCACAATCTCATGGTAGTTCAGGGTCTGTTCCTGTGGCTTATGCTGCTCAACGACGAGGGCCGCATGCGCATTCTAGCACCTTGTAGTGTTTTTGTTGCAAAGAATTTGGGCATATCGCTACTAATTGTTCCAAAAAATTCTGCTCTTATTGCAAGAAGAAGGGTCACATTATCAAAGACTGTCGTATCCACCCACAGAATCGTGAGGCCAGGCATTACAGACTTCTATTATTGTACCCCCCACAGTGACTTTTGCAGCCCTGGCTCTTCTTCAGGTTACTCCTCTATTCCTGCACCTCCTACAACGAATCATTGCACACTCGAAATGCTGCAACATATGCTAATTTCGGCATTATCAGCAATGAGGCTCCAAGGTAACAATTCTACTAAACTTTGGTATGTGGACTCGAATGCCTCTAATCGCATGAAGAATAATCTGAGCACCCTGTGTCATGTTCGGCCCTACGCTGGACAATCTGCTATTCAGACTGCCAATGGTAGTTCTTTGCCAATAGCTGCTGTCGGAGATGCCTCTTCTAAGTTCATTGATTTGTTTCTTGCTGTTGTTGAATTTTGAATGTGTTTTAATTCGCAAGTGCACGAATCTAGAGTAGACTAGTGGTTACGAGGTCGATTCCACAGAGACTTGACAAAAAATTCAAGAGGACAATTTTTATGGGCTAATTACCTAATGCTAGTCTAAAAATTTTGAAATTTTCCTGAATTTAAAGTAAGCGGTAAATAATGAAAGCAAGTAGAATTAATAACAAACAATATATAAATGTGCTCCCAAATCCGAGAATCCACCTAATTAGTCAATCCCAACAGTTTACCCTTTCAATAATCTAGCGCATAATATCTAGAGGCTAATCTAGTATTATGGAATATATGACATTAAACTTCATTCAAGGTACTAAAAGCATGAATATCTAGGTTTTGTGTTATGAATTGCAATAATTCTTTATTAGACCTCTCAGTACATATAAAGAATAGAACAACCTAATTAGTTCATAATGCTTCTTTGTTAAACTTTTGGTAAACACAAAGAATAAAATAACCTAACTAGTCAAGAAATCAAAGTCATGCCAAGACATTCAATTTAAACAATAACTACATCAATTTTTATTGAATGGTGAAACAATTCAGGATTGAACCAATTTAGCCTTCATTTGGATCTGGGTACAATGAAATTAGCCGCTCATCATGAGGTTAAACATCACATATTTGGGAAGGGAAAACATTGAGAACAGGGGAAAAAAAATGCTGATGCACAGGTCTCTCTGTTCCGTGCGGCCCCCCGCTGCTCCTCTCTTTCTTTCCTAGCTTTGAACCCCTCCTTTTATAAAGCTTTGGTTGTCCTCCCTTCTTATCTCCCCAAAACAAGATCATCCAAATCCCCATATTTTCTTCCGTCGCCTTGATGTGCAATTTGCTCTATCAAGATCTTCCCATCTTCAAAAATCTTCAACACGAAAGTTGTGGGATTTTTTCTTGGCTTTTCGTGGATATCAAGATCGCCCTTTTTGGAGTTTTCAAGCAATAGTTATGCTCTAAATATTGAAGGGTGTTCCAGGAAATTCGGGAGAGGAATTTGAGTTTGAAAAGAACTCTTGATGAAGGGTATTTGAATTTGAAAAGGAAAGTTTTCTCCTTATCCCATGACTCCTTTAATTTATTTATTCCATTGCGATTAGTTTGATGAGCACTATCCAACGAGCCCAATATTGAATATTTTTGCAGCAACTTTTTCAAACCCAATTAGTTAGTTTAAGTTCCAAAATACTTGAAATATAAGATAAACCAAAAGTAACTAAAAAATATAATAAATATGCATTAATAGACCATAAAGCTCATCCTAGCAAACTTTAGCGGGCCTAAATATACATATTTAGGCGCACATCACACCCCCTAACTTACATTTTGCTAGTCCCCGAGCAAAACAAAATAAAAAAAAAATAAAAAATAAATCTCAACTACTTCCACTTCTGCGGGAAACACGATTTGGATTTACCATATGCAATTAGGCTTTAAACCCCTAGGTGGCCCTAGTGGATGTTATAGTCTTGTGAGGGCTTCTAGGGCGATAACCACAAACACCTACCATGATGAACAACCAATAAAGTGCAAGTCAAGTTCCTATCACATATCTAATCACACACATTATAGTGGCTAGAAAAGATCAAAAGAACGTGCTCAAAATAATGAATAAGATACAATGAAAGTTAACCAAGTGTAGCCCAAACATGCATACCACAACAACCCTACAATTGTGCAGAATATAAATAACCTTCAGTCATTCAAATATAAGTCCATAATATGCGTTAACATCATTATATGAAAGCTAGCATAAGAATAAAGTAGCAAGGCAAAGTGTATGATTGACCGCTTATAACTAAGATACCTCTCAAATCAGTTACAACCATCATCTCGGCTCAGCCTCACAGACATACACTCAAAATCACTCATGAGATTTTGTTCATTTTACCTCCATATGTGAGGAAGAATGTGAACAAACATCTCGCATATAAAAACAAAAGACAAAATTAAGCATGGAGTGAAGCTAGTCTCAAGAGAAAGAATCCAACCATATTAAAGGTGTCGGGTATTTCATCTTAGTGCCTTCTCATCTACTCGCCACATCCTACTAAGGCTCATCTAAATCAAGTAAGTCAAAGGTCCAAAAATGAAATGCCTCTAATGGAAATAAATGCTAAGAGTCTTCAACACACATAATGACATAACTAGAGTGGTGCTTTACATGACAAATTTGGCCATTCAATGAGCAAGATTTTTTATATATATATATATTGTTTTTTTCAAACAATGCTGATCTCTTTTTTTTCCTCAATATATATATATATATATATATATATTTTATTATAATTTTCCCGTAGCCATACAAGATAAAATAGCACCAACTCTTAGCCATAAAAAAAAATTTACATAGTCATCCTTGGCATTCTTTCTAGTACCACTTTGACTTATTGTCATCTCTAGACGCACCCTAGTGATTATATTTTGAATAGGCTACAAGACCTAGGTTTATATTTACCCACTAGATGTCACCTTTAGTTTAGCAAAAAGGCATACATGAGACTAGACTATATGGTACGCTGAAATGAAGATTGAGTTTCATCAACTCGGAGTTTATATATAAAACTCTCCAAAAAACAAGTAAAGGCTCAAAAACAATCTCACAAGGTTCATCATCGTCTCCACAATGCTTCTCAGTGACTAAAGAAAATATCTAAGCTATAATTGGTAATTTAAATAAATGTACATTGCCTTGTGATAAGGTTTAATGCTAGTGTTCATACAGCAGTATTAAAACTCATAGAACTCATATTCAAAAAACATCAAAGGCTCAAAATATTAACTGTAAGGCTATTCAAGTAATACATGCAGAAATAACACCAAGATTCCTATCATTGCAACTTAAAAGGATGCTAGCATGTAATCAAGTTATAAAATCCTCTGAGCAACATATGTGAAAAAGGCAACTAGACTCTGAAAGAACAATGAGTACAATAAAATATCCATCATATCATCAACTATTCTAATATGGTTTCAATTTTTACACCTATGATGAGAAAGCTTCCAATAATAAAAGAACTTATGGTTTGTCTTGAAATTCATTCTCTTCATTTGGAAACCAAACCAAAGAGGCTTTTATTAAAAGAAAAACTATGTGTTGATTTGTTAGTGTGCATGCAATAAATAGGTCAAAAGCGAAAATTTAGGTGAGCAAAAATTTAGGTTCAAACCTCACCCCCCAACTTAAAACAATCCTCAATAATGCTAAAGCATATCGAAACAATTATAATAAAGAAGGGAACGAGCACACTTGATATCCATGAATGAACATATTTCTAAAGAAAAAAAAAAAAAATCCCATAGCAAACTCCCCCCAGCTTGCTTTGAAACTTGTAGATCAAAAACACACTACCAAACACAAGTGTAATATTGAAGAAAAGAATAAAAAAAAAAAAAAATGAAACATAGTAAAATATAAAAAATTAAACAAAAGGAAGACTAACTAGATAAAAACTAAAAAAGTCAACCCTCACCTTCTCCCAGGCCACGAACAGTTTCAGATGGGGATGCCACCTATCTAGACTAAGGGTACAATAGTTATTCTGTTGCTGTCCTTAGCTATGGGGCTGCCATACACGAGAGTGTCACACAAAGTGTGAAGTTTTTCTTGACAATTGCTTGGGTTTGTAAACCAGAACACACTAACCAGAATTCGATGGGTCCATCAATCACCTCTACATTCATGGACTTTGGTACTACATACATAGTCTACAACTTTTGAGAAGGTAAAAAAAAAAAAAAAAAAACACTTGGAGAACCTAATTGATATACAAAATCCCCACTACTTGACACTCAATCCGAGTAGATCAGTTTGGTGAGAAGTAGGAGGTCAACCTCCTTCATCTCTAGCTCCAAGAATGGTTTCAATCTGGGGCCATTTACTTTAAATACTGAACCATCATTAGGATTCTCAATCTCTACTGCACCATGGGGGAAAATATGTTTCACTACATAAGGGCCACCATCTAGACCTAAGCTTGCCTTGAAAGAGATGAAGCCTAGTATTATAGAGAACACGCTTACCTATGGTAAAAGTTTTTCTAAGAATCAAAAGGTCATGCACTTGTTTCATTCTTGCTTTGTAAATTTTAGTATAATCATAGGCATCATTTCTAATCTCCTCCAACTCATTGAGTTGGAGCTTCCTAAGGCCACCTGTAGGTGTGAGCTCAAAATTAAAGTTCTTGATGGCCCAATATGCTCTATGCTCAAGCTTTACCGATAGGTGGCAAGCTTTACCATAAACAAGTGTATATGGTGACATACCGATAGGGGTCTTAAAAGCGTTCCTATAAGCCCACAATGCATCATTTAGTCTTAGAAACCAATCCTTTCTATTTGGATGTACTATTTTTTCCAAGATTCATTTAATCTCTCGATTAGATATATCTACTAGACCACTCGTTTGAGGATGGTAAGGTGTAGTTACTTTGTGTATAACCCCATATTTTTTCATTAGTTGCTCGAAAACCTTATTACAAAAGTGTTTCCCACCATCACTAATGATGGTGCGAGGGATGCCAAAACGTGAGAAAAATATGTTCTTTCACAAAGTTGTTAACAACTTTGTGATCATTTGATCTACATGGAATGGCTTCCACCCACTTGGAAACATAATCAACCGCAACAAGGATAGAGGTGTAATTATAGGAAGTAAGGAATGGACCCATAAAGTCGATGCCCCAAACATCAAATATTTCAACAATAAGGAAGGGATGTAAGGGCATTATAGCTAATCTAGAAAGACTCCCTAACCTCTGACATGTAGAGCAAGCAAGACAATTTGTATGAGAATCTCTAAAGAGTGAAGGTCAATACAAACTGGCCTAGAGAACCTTGAGAGCAGTCTTTCTGGAACTAAAGTGCTCCCAACAAACATGATCATGTCAAAATGAGAGAACACTTTTATGCTCTTCCTTTGGGATGCACCTCCTAATCAACTAATCAGGACAATATTTGAACAAATAGGGGTCATCCCAATAGAAATACTTTACCTGGGAAAGGAATTTGGACCTCTCTTGTTTCGACTAGTGCTGGGACATTTTTGTTCGTCACAAGTTCACAATATCAGCATGTCACGGAAACTGGGAGTCAATGAGCATGAGTTGCTCATCGGGAAATGACTCAGAGATAGGCAATGTTGATCCTGTATACTCAGTGATCATTCTAGACAAGTGGTCGGCTACTACATTTTCATCATCTTTTTTATCCCGAATATCTATATCAAACTCTTGCAACAAGAGAATCCATCAAATCAATCGGGGTTTAGCTTATTTCTTAGATAGAAGGTACTTCAATGCAGCATGATCAGAATATATAATGATTTTAGATCTTAGGAGATAGGATGTAAACTTGTCTAGTGTGAAAATAATAGCTACCAACTCTTTCTCTGTGATCAAATAGTTGAGTTGGGCTTCATTCAAAGTTTTGCTCACATAATAGATCACACGAGGTAATTTTTCTATACGTTGTCCTAAAACAGTTCCAATCGCATAATCAGACGCATCGCACATGATCTCGAAGGGTAGCAATCAATTAGGTGGTTGGATGATAGGGGCGGAGGTCAACTCGGGTTTTCAATGTATTAAAAGCATGGAGACATTCATCATTAAACACAAATGGAGTGTCCTTGGCAAGCAAGTTGCACAAGGGACAAGAAATTTTACTAAAATTTTTGATGAATCTCCTATAAAAACCGACATGGCCAAGAAAATACCTAATCTCCTTCACTATCCGTGGTGGCGGAAAATCTGAATAATGTCTATCTTGGCTTTGTCAACCTCAATCCCCTTTTGGGATATCATATGTCCTAGCACAATGCCACTTTTTACCATGAAATGACATTTCTCCTAGTTTAGTACTAGGTTATTCTTGTTGCATCTTACCAATACCTGAGTGAGGTGGTGGAAGCATTTATCAAATATGGAACCATAGACGGAGATGTCATCCATAAACACCTCTAAGAACCTCTCAACCATGTCAGAAAATACGCTCACCATGGCCCTCTGGAAAGTAGCAGGGGTGTTGCACAATCCAAAGGGCATGTAGTGATGGCGAAGGTCCTAAAAGGGCAGGTGAAGGTGGTCTTCTCATGATCCTCTGGTGCTATGGGAATTTGGTTGTAACCGGAATACCCATCAAGAAAGCAATAGTAAGCATGTTTGGCCAAGCTCTCTAGCATCTAATCAATGAATGGCAATTGGAAGTGGTCCGTCCTTGTCATTGCATTGAGTTTCCTGT
Source organism: Malania oleifera (assembly GCF_029873635.1). Lineage (NCBI taxonomy): Eukaryota > Viridiplantae > Streptophyta > Magnoliopsida > Santalales > Ximeniaceae > Malania > Malania oleifera. Next base: position 108,467,931 of record NC_080421.1, on the reverse strand, counting down.
AGTCAATACAAACTCGCCAACCTGTGCGGGTACGCGTTGGTACAAGCTCATCATGATCGTTCCTTCTGGACTACAGTGATGCCACTTTTTTTGGGTACAACTTGCACTGGGCTGACCCATCGACTATTAGAGATGGGATAAATGACACCAACATCTAATAGTTTGAGTATCTCTGCTCACACTACCTCTTGCATGGCACGGTTAAGTCTCTGTTGTGGCTCACGAGATGGGTGAGCATCAAGCTCCAAGTAAATCCTATGCATCACAACAGAAGGACTAAAGCCTCGAATTTCCGCGATGGACCACCCTATAGCTTCTATATGTTCTTGAAGTACTTTGATCACATTAGTGGCCTGTAAATCAGTCAAGTCTAAAGCTATAATTACTGGAAGTATGTCATTAGGACCCAAATAAGTATATCTAAGATTTTCAGGAAGTGCCTTGAGTTCTAACTTAGGTGGTTCCATGATAGAAGGACGAGGTGGGGATGGTGAAAGTGTCAATGGGAGAGCTTTAGGTTGCCATTTTTCAACATTCATTAAGGGAGCGGACTCTAGGATAGAGTTCATTTTCTCAAAAGAATGATCAATGTCAAGATCAGCCCCCATGTGGGCTAGGCATACTTCAAGTGGGTCATGCTCATAGGTTTCAGAAAGGTAGTCTTGAATCAATGTATCTATGAGTTGGACCTATCCCATATCATCCAAATCTTGGACTTCACTCTTAATATTGAAAATATTTATGTCCATAGTCGTGGTACCAAATGAAAATTTCAACATCTCATTTTGACAGTTTATTAAGGCATTAGCTGTTGCCAAGAAAGGGCGCCCTAAAATAATCGGAAGAGACCCACTAGGAGAAGGGTCAGGATGAGTGTCTAGGACTACAAAGTCCACAGGATAATAGAATGATTCAACCTTGACCAAAACATCCTCCACAACCCCTCTAGGAGGTTTTGTAGAACGATAAGCAAACTGAAGGGTCATGCGTGTGGGTCGCAACTCACCTAATCCCAATTGCAAGTAAATTGAATAGGGCATTAAGTTTACACTTGCGCCCAAGTCTGCCACGGCCCGTTCTATGAACTGGTCCCCAATCATGATAGAAATGGTGGGACAACTGGGGTCTTTGTACTTGGGAGGGGTTTTGAGCTGCACAATGGAACTAGCTTGTTCTGCTAGGAAGGCCTTCTTTTGTACACTCAAACACTGCTTGACTGTACAAAGGTCCTTCAGGAACTTGGCATAAGAAGGTATTTGCTATATGGCATCGAGAAAGGAAGATTGATTCGCATAGATTTAAAGACTTGTCTTATCTCATCATAGTTGTTCTTCTTAGCTGAGTTTAATCTCTGAGGAAAAGGAGCCCCAGGAGTGAAATCTCTAATAGGTGGAGTCTCAACCTGAAGGGGCTGTGTAGAAGGTGGACTATCACTATGAGGTGCATCCTCCTTGGAAGTATCATCAGGGAGCTGTACATGGTTGTCAACTCGCTTCCCGCTCCTAAGGGTAATAATGGATTTGACATTACCTTGCTCCTGGATGGAAGAAGGAGATGCCTCAATCATGTGCTGCCCTTTAGGGTTGGGAACGGGTTGACTAGGAAATTTACCCAACTCCCTCTCACGAACTTGCGTGGCCAATTGTCCAACTTGATGCTCAAGTTGTGTAATGGAATGAGAATGTAGTTGGACGGATGCCTTCACCTCTTGCATAGCTTGCTTATTCTCATTTATAGCTTGAGAGGTGGTTTGCATGAATTGCTGTGTGGTTAGTTGGAACTTCTTTAATGCCTCCTCCCAAGGAGCTTTCACAGGAATAGGCGGGGGAGGAGGAATATGTTGTGTAGGTGGAAATTGAGATGTAGGCGTTTCAGGATGCCCACCGACATTGATCTGAGACTGCACGGGAGGTCTCCAAGAGAAATTTGGGTGGTTTCTCAACCCAGGATGATAAGTGTTCCCCATAAAATTTCCATGAGTGTTTCCACCTTGCCCACGAAAGTTGTGCACAGCATTGGCCTGTGCATCGTATGCCTGGTAAGCATAGGGGCAGCAATAAGAACAAACGAAACAAACATCCTGAGTAGAAGAAGGAGCCACACCTTGCCTCGCAGAATTGGATTCCATGGACTTGCTAATAGACAAAGCCGCAACCTTTCGGTCTAGGGTATCAAGCTTCACTCGCATGTCCACGTCCTTCGAGACATGGTAGATACCATCTTTTTTAGGGGTGGCAGAACGAGCATAACTAGAGAAATCCCACTATTGAGAATTCTCGGCCACGGACTCTAAGAAGTCATAAGCATCAGTGTCACTCAACTGAAGAAAACACCCTTTGTTCATGGATTCAATGAGACTCCTTTTTGCTTGCGTGAGTCCATTGTATAAATATTAAACTAATCGCCAGACTTCAAAACCATGATAAGGACATATGATAAGGAGATTTTTAAAGCGGTCCCAACTCTCATAAAACAGTTCATTCTCCTCGTGGGAGAAATCAACAATTTCCCTACGAAGAGCATTTGTCCTAGCCATGGGTAAAAAAATATTTAGGAATTTAGAAACCATGATTTCCCAAGAGGTTATGGACTGAGTAGGAATAGAGTTTAGCCAAGCCTTGGCCTTTTCCTTGAGTGAAAAGGGAAAGAGCCTAAGCCTAACCGATTCATCATTAAAGTTTTGAAATTTGAACATCGAGCATATGTCTAGGAATTCCCTCACATGCAAGTAAGGGTCTTCCCGCTCGAGCCCATAGAAAGTTGGTAAAAGAGTGATGATTTGGGGCTTTAGTTCAAAGTGGGTTGCTGTATTGTTGGGCAACACAATGGAGGATGACAGATTGGTGATGGGAGAAAAAAAATCCTTAAAGGGCTTCGGTTCTTCATCGTGGCCAGCCATAGTGAATATGATGGGTTCACTATAGCGAAGGGGACTAGAATCTCTACTAGAGATTTTAAGAGGAGAAAAAGAGTTCCTAATGATGGGAGAAGGATAATTCCTACGAGGCGACTCTTTAGAACAAAGACGCTTTGTATGATCTTTAAAACTATGCAACCAATTGGGCATAAACTCAAGAAAGCAATAGGAAAACTAAGGAAACTAAACAAGACTCAACCTAGAAAAGATAAAATCTTTTTTGGTTTTTAAATTTTATGGAAAGCGATTTAAAGAGGCTAGTCAAAGGTAAGAGACTCCTAAGAAATTGTTAGATCTTGAATTATCTTGAACAAATCACCGGCAACGGTGCCAAAAACTTCTTGTTGAATTTTGAATGTGTTTTAACTTGCAAGTGCACGAATTTAGAGTAGACTAGTGGTTACGAGGTCGATCCCACTGAGACTTGACAGAAAATTCAAGAGGACAATTTTTATGGGCCAATTACCTAATGCTAGTCTAAGAATTTTGAATTTTTCTTGAATTTAAAGTAAGAGGTAAATAATGAAAGCAAGCATAATTAATAAAAAAAAAATATATAAATGTGCACCCAAATCCTAGAATCCACCTAATTAGTCAATCCCAATAGTTTATTCATTCAATAATCTGACACATAATACCTAGAGGCTAATCTAGTATTATGGAATATATGACATTAAAGTTCATTCAAGATAGTAAAAGCATGAATATCTAGGCATGATGTTATGAATTGCAATAATTCTTATTAGACCTCTGTAAATATAAAGAATAGAACAACCTAATTAGTTCATAATGATTTTTTGTTAAACTTTTGATAAACACAGAGAATAAAATAACCTAACTAGGCAAGAAATCAAAGTCATGCCAAGACATTCAATTTAAACAATAACTACATCAATTTTTATTGAATGGAGAAACAGTTTAGGATTGAACCAATTTAGGCTTCATCCGAATCCAAGTACAATGAAATTAGCTGCTCATCATGAGGTTAAACATGACATATTTGGTTAGGGAAAACATTGAGAAAAGGGAAAAAAACGCTGATGTGCAGCTCTCTCTGTTTCATGCAGTGCTCTGTGCGGCCCCCTGCTGCTCCTCTCTTTCTTTCCTAGCTTCGAATCCCCTCCTTTTATAAAGCTCTGGTTGTTCTCCCTTCTTATCTCCCCAAAACAAGATCATCCAAATCCCCTCGTTTTCTACTGACACCTTGATGTGCGATTTGCAGCATTTGCTCTATTGAGATCTTCCCATCTTCGAAAATCTTCAACATGAAAGTTGTGGGATTTTTTCTTAGCTTTTCGTAGATACCAAGATCGACCTTTTTGGAGTTTTCTAGCAAAAATTATGCTCCAAATACTGAAGGGTGTTTCAGGAAATTCGGGAGAGGAATTTGAGTTTGAAAAGAACTCTTGATGAAGGGAATTTGAATTTGAAAAGGAAAGTTTCCTCCTTATCCCATGACTCCTTTAATTTATTTATTCCGTTGCGATAAGCTCGACGAGCACTATCCAACGAGCCTAATATTGAATATTTTTGCAACCACTTTTCACACCCAATTATTTAGTTTAAGCTCCAAAATTCCTGAAATATAAGATATACCAAAAGTAACTCAAAAATATAATAAATATGCATTAATAAACCATAAAGCTCATCCTAGCAAACTAAGTTAGCGGGCCTAAATATACATATTTAGGTGCACATCATGTACTCCTCAGCTTTCCACGAATCTTATTTCTATTGGTCAATTAGTTGATAATAATTGTGCTGTTAATTTTCTGGTAATGGTTGTGTTGTGCAGGACTAGGTAACGGGATAGCCGATCACAAAGGGACCTAAAGTGGGGCGCTTGTTTCCACTACTTTTGCCTATTCCAGCACGTTCTTTAGTTTCTTCTATTAAGTCTTTTGCTTGTAATAATATTTCAAATCTTAGTATGGTGTGGCATTGTTGTTTAGGCCATCCCAATGCTCAGATCTTATCTCATGTATTGAACTCTGGTTACTTGGTAAAAAAGAACGTTCTTCTTTATCTCGAGTGTGCCTCTTCCAAACTTGGTAAAAGCAAAACTCTTCCCTTCCCTTTGCATGCTTGTAGAGCTTCTCAGTGCTTTGATCTTATCCATTGTGATGTTTGAGAACCTTCCCTAGTTAGTTCACATGAAAAATTTAAATACTATGTGACTTTCATTGATGATCATAGCAGTTTTACTTGGGTCTACTTTCTTCGCTCTAAATCTGAGGTTTTTCGTACTTTCACTTAGTTTTTAGCATATGTTGACAAACAATTTTTTGCTTTTATTAAGACATTGTGCACAAATTTCGGTGGTGAATATGTGTCTACTGAGTTCAGGCATTTTTGGCTTCTAAAAGTATTATTCATCAATGTTCATGTCCTGCTACTCCCCAACAGAATGGAGTAGCCAAACGGAAAAATCATCATCTCCTAGATGTGGTATGTATTCTCTTGCTGATATCCTCTGCTCCATCCTTGTTCTGGGTTGAGACTCTGAAAACTGCTAATTACTTGATTAATCGTTTACCTTCTCAAGTCCTACTCATGGAGTCTCCCTATTTCCGCTTATTTGCTAAGCCACCTCGTTACAATAATGTCCGTTCCTTTGGTTGTGTCTGTTTTGTTCATTTACCTCCTCATCAACAACAACAACAACAAAACCAAGTCTTAGTCCCATTAGGTGGGGTCGGTTATATGAATCCTTTTCCGCCAATTTATGCGATCGTGGACCATTTCTTTTGATAGATTCAAGAATATTAAATCCTTACTCACTATCTTCTCCTAAGTTATTTTAGGTCTACCCCTACCCCTTTTATTGCCCCCCACAGTAACTAAGTCACTCTTCCTCACAGGTGCACTATGTGACCTACGTTGCAAGTGTCCATACCATCTGAGTCGTCCCTCCCTTATCTTATCTTCTATAGGAGCTGCACCTAACTTACCACGAATATGTTCATTCTTTAATTTATCTTTCAATGTTATACCACTCATCCATCTAAGCATTCTTATCTCGGCAACTTTTACTTTTTGGATATTATGTTTTTTCGTAGCCCAACATTCCGATCCATATAGCGTTGTTGGTCTTATAGCTATACTATAAAACTTCCCTTTCAATTTTAAGGGTATTCTACGATCACAAAGCACACTTAAAGCACTTCTCCATTTTATCCAACCTGCTTTAACTCTATGCATTACATCATCTTCAATTTCTCCTTTAGCATGCATAATAGATCCAAGGTATCGAAATCTACAAGTGCTATTTATTTCTTCAACATTAAGTTTAACTTTGTCTCCAATATTCCTCCTATCATTACTAAAATTACATTTCATATATTCTCTTTTATTTCTACTTATCCTAAAGCCTCTAGATTCCAAAGCTTCTCTCCATAATTCTAACTTAGCCTATACTCCGTCCCTAGTTTCATCAATTAATATAATATCACCTGCAAACAACATACACCATGAAACCTCTTTTTGAATACTCTCAGTCAATTGGTCCATGACTAAAGCAAAAAGATAAGGACTCAAAGCAAATCCTTGATGCACACCTTTGGTGATTGGAAATTCTCTAGTTTCTCTATCTGTAGTCCTTACACTAGTCATTACTCCATCGTAAATATCCTTAGTGACATCGGTATACCTAACTACATGCATCATTTTTTTTTCTAAAACCCACCATAGAACTTCCTTAAGTATCCTATCATATGCTTTCTCAAGGTCAATAAAAATCATATGCAAGTCTCTCTTCTTTTCCCCAAACTTTTCTATTAATCTTCTTAAAAGATAAATAGCTTCTGTGGTAGATCTCCCAGGCATAAAACCAAATTGATTTTTTGAGACATTCGTTTCTAACCTTAATCTTTGTTCAACTATCCTTTCTCATAGTTTCATCGTATGACTCATAAGTTTAATTTCACGATAGTTATTAAAAATTTGAATATCTCATTCATTTTTGTATATAGGTATTAAAGTGCTTTTCCTCCATCCATCTGACATTTTCTTAGTTTTTACAATTGTATTAAATAAATTAGTTAACATATAATTCCGTTATCACCTAAGCATTTCCAAACTTCAATTGGGATGTTATCTGGTCCCATAGCTTTCCCATTTTTCATCTTTTTTAGTGCAACCTTAACTTCGTTAACTCTAATTTTGCGAATAAATCTCTAATTTTTAGTCTTTTCCTTATTTGACAATTCTAAGTTTAAGCCTTCTATTTGGTTTTCATTAAACAACTTACTAAAGTAACTTCGCCATCTTTCTTTAATGTCTTCGTCCTTAACCAAGACAATATCATCCTCACCTTTTATACATTTTATATTTCCTAAGTCCTTACTCTTCCTTTCTTTAACTTTAGCAAGTTTAAATATATCTCTTTCCCCTTCTTTTGTACCTAATTTATCATACAAACTATTAAATGATCTATATTTAGCTTCACTAACGGTCTTTTTTGCATCTTTTCTTGCCTCCTTATATTTTTCACAGTTATCTCTGTTTCTACATTTTTGCCACGTTTTATACCAAATTCTTTTTGTCTTTATGATTTCTTGTACATCTTTATCCCACCACCAACTCTTTGCTATTCGAGAATCTTCCCTTTAATTCACCTAAAATATCTTTGGCTATCTTTTTAATAGAGCTAGCTAATCTATTCCAAAGAGTATTTGTATCTATCCCATTCTCTATGGTCCAATCTCCATCTTTAATCATTTTATCTTTAAATTTTATTATATTTTCTCCTTTTAGGTTCCACCATCTAGTTCTCTTACACTGGTTTTTTTTATCATTCTTTTTCCATTTTTTAATACATATATCTAACACTAAGACTCTATGTTGTGTGGTTAGACTTTCAGCTGAAATAACTTTACAATCCCTGCATGATAAGCGATCTGCCCTCCTAGTTAAAAAAAATCTATTTGACTTCTATTTTATCTACTTTTAAAGGTTATTAAGTGTTCTTCTCTCTTCTTAAAGCAAGTATTCATTATACTAAAATCATATGACATAGCGAAGTCTAAGATCATCTCCTCAGACTCATTTTTCTCTCCATATCCATATCCTCTATGTATCCTCTTATAATTTTTATTATCTCTTCCAATGTGTCCATTCAGATCTCCTCCTATAAATATTTTCTTAGTCCCTGGTATGCCTTGTATAATACTATCCATATCTTCCCAAAATTATCTCTTAAGATTTTTTGCTAAGCCGACTTGAGGAGCATAAGCACTAATGATATTTATTCTCTCTTGTCCTAATACCATCTTGATTTTTATAATTCTATCCCCTACTCTAGTTACATCCACAAAGCTATCTTTTAAGTTTTTGTCTATAATAATGCCTACTCCATTCTTATGTTTTTCTTTTCCAGTGTAGCAAAGTTTAAATCCTGATTTATCAATTTCTCTAGCTTTTCCCCCCACCCACCTCGTTTTTTGAAGGCAAATTATACTAATTCTTCTTCTTATCATTGTATCCACAATTTCTATGCTTTTACCTGTAAGCGTCCCTATATTCCAAGTTGCTAATCTAATCCTAGTTTTTTGAACTAATGTCTTTACTTGCCCACGTCTAGAATGATGCAGGAACCCTCGCATATTTGACACTGTACCCGGGCGCCGACACGGTGCGTTGCTTCGTGGCGACGACCTAGCCCACTGTCACGGTCCGCCTTTTTCACACTGTTGTGAAGGGCCGTGCGGCGCTAGCTAAAGCACTCTTGCTTAACTAGCCAGCCTATTGTTTACCAACATTCATCCACGAAGCACTTTCATTAACATTCAATCAGATAGCAGCGGAAATAATAATCAATTCATGAAAGCTGTGGCAACCAAGCAGTAAATATTGAAGCAAACGTAATTCATTAACAAATCCTCCGTTGACATGTTGTACTTAGCGAGGGAGGCAAGTAGGCTAAGCACGTTGACAATTGCTAGTGAGTTTTACAATGACTGATGAACACTCACCCTCCCCTAAAGAGCTTTCTAGGCCATTCTCACTCTGGCACTAGGAAACATCAAAGTGACCGAGGAGTCATACTGCCTTATTTGGCTTACAATGAAATAAATACTAGAAAATAACCCTATACTAGTATTTACATGATGGAAACCCATCCCAAACACACGAGATAAGCGGTCATAGGCAAGCATAATGCCCTGTACAAGCTTAGCCCGTGACATTCTCCCCCACTTATGCGGTCGACGGCCTCGTAGACTTTTGGCGATAGGTACACTTCAACTTTGTCCACGAATGGCTTCAAATCTTCCATAGAAATCCAGCTGATTTCTTTGTCATCAAGGCACTTCCACTTCACTAGGAACTTCTGCCGCTTCTTCCTTGAGGATATGAACTTTCTGTCTGCAAGGATCTTTTCAACATCATGTCTGTCAGGTTGCACTGTCTTCAACTCTGCGCTGTTTGACTGACTTCTGCTTAGGTTGTTGGTGTTGGCGTTGAATGGCTTGAGGCATCTGACATGAAACTGCGGTCTTCTCCTCTTATCTGCCCACTTCTTCATCGGCTTAGAAGCTTTCTCCAGATAGGCTTGGGCAAATTCTGCATTCAGTCTCCATTCTCTGGTGAAGATGCACACCTTGGGACTCTTTTGTTTGTACGGCTCGCTCACTGTGTGAGGTAACAGTGGCAGCTGGCCTGTAACAAGCTCAAAAGGGCTCTTGTTGGTTGTTGAGCGCCTTTGGGCGTTGCCACAGAACGGAGCCACATCAAGTAGTTGCACGCCATTCTTCTGGTTGACATTGACCAAATGGCACAAGTACTCATCTAGCAGCTCTCTGAATCTCTTCATCTGTTCGTCTGTCTGTCGATGATAACTTGAAGAGATGTCAAGGTGTGACCTGAATATCCTGAAAAACTTTGTCAAGAAGTTGTCAGTGAACATTAAATCTTGGTCACAAATAATAACTTGGGGAACACCCCAATGTTTCACAACAGTCACAAGGAACAATTGTGTCGTCCCCTCTGCCGAACAATACTTTGGTGCGGCCATGAAAGTACCATACTTCTTCCGCTCCCCCTTGTCTTGTTGGCAAGTGAGACAAGTTTTGGTATAATCAACCACATCATCCCGCGTGTGCGGCCAATAATACCTCCCCAGTAGTCCTGACATTGGAGTCATTCTCCGCGAATACCCCTTAACGAACTTCCTGCAAAGTTTAGTAAGGCCAAGAAAGGAACGCAACTCCTTCACTGTTGTGGGGATCTTCCGTTCTTGAATCATCCTTACCTTCTCCATACCCCTCCGGATACGACCTTGTTCAACGACTTGACCAAGGAATTTGTTGCTCCGCCAAGCGAAAGAGAAATTCTCCTTCTTCACATTCAGGCTGTTTCCTTTCAGCCTGTCGAACACCTTCCGTAGATGCTCTTCATGTTTCCTCTGAAGCGACACCGATGCTCCCAACGGTGTTTTGGAAGGGCGAACACATCCCACTTCCACTTCATCAAGTTGCTTCCCCAACTCTACTATCTCTCTAGGCGCAATCCAACATGGCCCTTTAGCAGGTGGTTTCACTCCTGATAACAACTCGATCTCTTGCTCCACAGTCCGTCGTGAAGGCAAATTTTGAGGCAGCTTATCCGGCAACACTTCCTTATCCTCATCCAACACCGCTTGGATGGTCGTAGGCTCCAGCTCTTGGCCTACTTCTTTGTCTACCACCACTGTGGCTAGACGTGTCTGCTCACCCTTACCCAATCCTTCATTGAGTTGAATGGCTGAAAGGGACTTCCCTTCGTCTCCTTTCGTTGCAACGACTTGCACCATGCACGAGTGATCTCCCATCAGACACAGGGAACCAGCCGAAGGCATCAGCACTGCCCTCGTCCCCATTAGGAACTCCATTCCTAGAATGACTGGATAGTCATCCAATGGCACCACTGTGAAATTCGCATGACCTTCCCACTGTCCAAGCTTTATAACCACTTGTTTGGCTACTCCCAGAGTAGGCTAGGCTACAGAGTTAACTGCTTTCACGCGTCCTGTATCCTTCTCTAAGGATAAGTTGAGTCTCCCTGCTTCCAACTGCGAAACAAAATTATGAGTAGCTCCCGTATCCACCATAGCGCGAGTACTCTTCCCATTTATCCTCAAGTCCACAAACATTAACCCTTTTGCTTGTGTAACTTTTGGTGTTTTTGCCTATTTTTCCAATGCGTTCACCAACCGCACTGAACCCACCCTTGGGGCATCATCCTCTTCCCCATCGTCTTCCACTGCCTGTTCTACAATGGAAGCCTGTAAGGCATTAAGTGATGCTTTGTGAGGGCACTCAAAAACTCTATGAGGACCTCGACACAAGAAACACTCAATTTTACTCTTCCCCTTTCCATTGGGTGTGTTGAACCTTTGAGACGACGAAGCTTCCTGTGAGGTTGATGATTTAGAGTCGGTTCCCCCACTCTTGGGTTTGCCATTCTTGAAAGACTTTCCACCGTTTCCCTCTCCGCCAAACCGTTTGGACGAAGCAGTCTCATCACCAACGTAGTCTGTCAAGCGCTCTGCAGCCGCTTGTGCAGTTGACAAGTCTTGAACCCTTTGCCTATGAAGTTCAGTTCTTGCCCACGGTTTCATCCCCTCAAGAAAATAGAACAACTTGTCCTTCTCCGACATATCCCGAATATCCAACATTAAAGCAGAAACTTGTTTCACATATTCACTGATTGACCCCGTATGCTTGAGATCTCTTAGTTTTCTCCTTGCATTATAGTCAACGTTCTCAGGAAAGAATTGGGCCTTGAGCTCTCTCCTCAAGTCTGCCCAACTATCAATCACACAGTTTCCATTTTCAATTTCTCGGTACTTGGTACGCCACCACAGTTTGGCATCACCAACCAAGTACATGGTGGCAGTATCCACCTTTGCCTGTTCTGAGGCCATCCTCACAACGCGAAAGTACTGCTCCACATCAAACAAGAAGTTCTCTAACTCCTTGGCATCTCGGGCACCCCCATACGTCCTGGGTTCTGGCACCTTGGTCTTACTAACTCCCGGAGTGTTGGAGTTCCCCATAGCAAGAACCATCACATTCATCTTTGCATCCAGATCAGCCATCCGGGCCTGCAAAGCTTCCACTGTGTGGCGAAAGTCCTCTGACAAGTCGCCTATCAAACCTGCTTGATGTTTTTGTGATCCCCTCACTTCATCAACAAGTTCTCTCATCTGGGCCACCTCCGCGGCCATAGTGTTGGTTGTTTCCTCAACCTGTGCTTCCAGCACGCTGATCCTCTCAGCATTGTTTGGTGCCATGGTCACTTACCAAAGCTTCCCAAATCCAACAACGAAGGCAATCGAATTCACGTAGCAACTCAACCTTGGGCTCTCACCAAGTGTCACCGACTTGGGCTCTGATACCAAATGTCACGGTCCGCCTTTTTCACACCGTTGTGAAGGGCCGTGCGGCGCTAGCTAAAGCACTCTTGCTTAACTAGCCAGCCTATTGTTTACCAACATTCATCCACGAAGCACTTTCATTAACATTCAATCAGATAGCAGCGGAAATAATAATCAATTCATGAAAGCCGTGGCAACCAAGCAGTAAATATTGAAGCAAACGTAATTCATTAACAAATCCTCCGTTGACATGTTGTACTTAGCGAGGGAGGCAAGTAGGCTAAGCACGTTGACAATTGCTAGTGAGTTTTACAATGACTGATGAACACTCACCCTCCCCTAAAGAGCTTTCTAGGCCATTCTCATTCTGGCACTAGGAAACATCAAAGTGACCGAGGAGTCATACTGCCTTATTTGGCTTACAATGAAATAAATACTAGAAAATAACCCTACACTAGTATTTACATGATGGAAACCCATCCCAAACACACGAGATAAGCGGTCATAGGCAAGCATAATGCCCTGAACAAGCTTAGCCCGTGACACCCACCCTTGCACACTTTTTGCTACACTTAGGTGGTTCAATTGTGCAACGCGTCGCTCGTAGGGGACACCCCAGCAAATATTTGGTAAAGATTCATATCATAGTGATCTGACAAATTTTATGCTGGCTGTCAGCTGCCTAACGCAACCCTCCTCCTTTACCCGGGCTTGGGACCAACTGTGTGTGAAAAAATTAGGACATTAAGTGCATCCCAGGTGGAGTTTTCATTTACCTCCTCATGAGCGACATAAATTATATTCTCAATCTTTTCAATGTGCATTCTTGGGATATAATGTGTGTCAAAAGGGATTTGTTTGCTATGATCCTACATTACATCGTACATGCATTTTAGGAATGTTATTTTCTTTGAAAATCAACATTTCTTTCATGTGTCCTCTGTACTCTCCTCTTCTACTATGATTCTCCCCTCCTTTGAGGAGCACTTCTCGGATCCTAATCAAGTCAGTTCTCGTTTTAAACCAGGTATTGTGTATGCGTGACGCTCCTGCCCACAATCTCTTTCGGTAGTTCATCCGAAATCTAATCCTACCACGCTCTAGATTCAGCTAGTTGCAGAACCTCCAGAGCCTTTGGTACGTCGCTCTTCTTGAGTGTATGTACCTTCGGATAGGTATGAGTTTCCCTCTTCAAGTTCTGGCAATTCTGTTTCAGCTCTTACTGCTGCATTGTTCAATTTAGATATTCCCATATCCTACTTACACGCTGCCAAGCATGATTGTTGGCGACAAGCTATGTAGGAAGAAATTGCCACTTTAGAGGCCAATCACACCTAGGACATTGAGCCTTGTCCTCCCACCATTGTTCCTTTGGGTCGTAAATGGGTTTACTCAGTCAAGGTCCGATCTGATGGAAGTCTAGATCATTACAAAGCTTGTCTTGTTGCACTTGGGAATAATCAGGAATATGGTGTCAATTATGAAGAGACCTTTGTTCGTGTGGCTAAGATGACTACTGTTCTTATGATTCTGGTTATTGATGCTTCTAGTGATTGGCCACTACATCAAATGGATGTCAAGAATGCTTTTCTTCACGGGGATCTTAAAGAGTGTATTTATATGAAGCCAACTCGGGGCTTGTTTCCCTCTCCGACTTCACATGTGTGTAAGCTTTGGTGCTCTCTTTATGGTCTCAAACAAGCTCCGAGGGCCTGGTTTGATAAATTCTGCACCACTTTATTACAATTTTCATTCAAGTAGAGCAAGTATGACACTTCATTGTTTCTTTGGAAATCAGACATGGGTATTGTTCTTTTGGTTTATGTTGATGATATTGTGATTATTGGTTCCGATTCTGCTTTACTTGCTCAGCTCAAGACTCATCTCTCAGAGTCCTTTCATATGAAAGATCTTGGGTCTCTCACATATTTTCTTGGTCTTTAGGTGAATCGTAGTCCCTTTGGTATTTCACTCAATCAACATAAGTATGCTAGTGACTTGGTGGCCACAACTGGCCTTTAGAAGGGTACTTTTGTTGATACTCCCATGGAATTAAATGTCAAGCTTTGCAAAGAGGAGGGTGACTTACTTGCCGATCCCAATTTATACCGGAAGTTGGTGGGTAGTCTTGTCTATCTTACCATTACTAGACCAAACATTTCTTTTGCTGAACAGCAAGTCGGCCAGTTTCCTCAGACTCCTCGTCATCTTCATTTGGTTGCTTTCGATAGGATCATACGCTATGTTTAGGGCACTTTTTCCTGTGGTTTATTCTTCCCTATAAGCAATTCTACTCGCCTTGCTGCTTATAGCGATGCTGATTGGGTTGGTTGTGCGGATACACGTTGCTCCATCACTGGTTGGTGTGTGTTCTTAGGTGATGCATTGATCTCTTGGAAGAGTAAGAAGCAAGACAGAGTTTCCAAGTCATTGATGGAATCTGAATACCGGGCGATGTCTCTTGCTTGTTCTAAAATTATTTGGCTTTGAGGTTTGCTTGCTGAGCTAGATTTTTTTGAGACCGATCCTACACCTCTACATGCCGATAATACGAGTGCTATCCAGATCACAGCCAATCCTGTCTATCATGAGCGCACAAAGAATATTGAAGGCAATTGTCACTCCATCCATGAAGCATTTGAAGCTCGTGTTATCACTCTTCCACATATTTCGACTGAATTACAAATTGCGGATATCTTCACCAAGGCTCTCACTCGTCATCGGCATTGCTTCCTAAGTAGCAAATTGATGCTTGTTGATCAGCTCGCATCAATTTGAGGGGGGCTGTCAACGGAACAGCAAACAGCAAAGCAAAATATTTCTTTCCTTGCTTCAGCCCACAATTATTTCCTTACTTCTCAATTCATTATTTTGTACAGTTAGCATATATTCAGTTTACATGTATAGGACTTGACAGATTATAGTTTACATGTATAGGGCTAGAATCGTGCTAGAACTTATTTACTTTCTATGTATAGCATTCTTGTAAAGTCTATATATAATATACAGAACTTAAGGCCAAACCATTCGGCCATTTACACAATACTTTGACATTAGCTGCCATAGTTTATGAACTAGGATGGAAAGTCTGAGCACTCTAATCATAGAGTGCTTTTCATTTAGTGTCATGGTATAAGATCAATTGCTTAGGAGAAGCAAAAAAAAAAAAAAAAAAAAGAAAAAAAGAAAAAGAGGTTATTATATCACTGGAATGTGCATGTTACATGTGTGGTTCAAAAGCAACAGCACTGTGCAGAACCAAGGTATCTTATTTGGATGTTTATGTATATATTTTCAAAATTCTAGGGCCCTATTTTTATTTATTTATTTTTAAATTTTAAATTTCAAAATTCACATTGACTTTATGTGGATGCAAATTATCATATTCTCTCTCCAATATCAACTTCAGTTACTTTGTCTCTCATATTCTTTTAAGCTTAATTATGTTGATGAGTTATAAGATGATTTTTTTGTTTCAATTTCAGATATTTTCTCCCTATGGCTTTGTTGAAGATGTCTACATGGTGCGAGATGAAAGGAAACAAAATCGTGGTGTGTCATTTGTTCTTTTAGTTTAATTTTCATTCATACTTGCATAAAATGGATGGATGGGTTTGAAGTTAACTTCACCATAGTGTGGAGCTCTCATCTCAACATGTCTAGGTTGCTAGTTGACTTCATTTTAGAAGAGGTGGTTACATGTTACATAGTCTGTTGTGTTATTTACCTGTGTTGGCACATAATAGATGTGTTCCTATTTCCAAGACCTGTCTCCCATTTTTTGATGCATTGCTGGTACTCTGGTTGAATTGGCTGTTCTGTTTGCTTAGGTACAGCTGCAACTATTCTTTGTAAAAATTTGTTTAAAGATTTTATCATACCATGTGTTTGTATGTATTTTTTTCTTTTTTCCAAACATTTGCTTTTGTTGTTTTGAAGGATATGGATTTATAAAATTTTCCCATAGACATATGGCCTTGGCAGCAATCAGAGCATTACATGGAGCCCACACAATGAGAGTAAAGCTTTTCTATTATTGTTATCTATTACTCCTTTCCTTTCATTATTGAAGAGTTTTCAATTATTCTTGCCCTTGTGGTTTTAGGGTTGTGATCGGCCATTAATTGTTCGTTTTGCGGATCCTAAGAAGCCCAGGAATGCGGAATCAAGGTTTTGTCTTCCTTAATGCTGGTCTTTTTTCAGGGGGAAAAATCATCATAGTTACATATCTATGCTACCAATTATTGGAGAATTAGGAGTATAGTAAGTGAGCAATTTTGCTGGGTTATTGGGAACCCACCAGCAAGGGGTCGTTACAAAAATGGAAACGAAAATCGAAAACTAGTAACATAAACTAAAAACTAGAAACCAGCAACTTGTTTCATTAGTATTTATAAAATTAAAGCAAATTAAAAATTTAATTAAAAATTTCTCATTTTTGTATTTAAATAAAATAATATTGTAAAAATATAATTAAAATAATACACATTAAAAAAATACTATAATAAAAGTAAAATTATTATAATTATTTTACTTAATTGCTATACTTTCAAAACTTACTTTACAATACAAATTTTACTAGACATGTCAATTGAAAATTAGTAAAAATATTTTGCAATTGGCTTTATTATTATTTTTTGAATTTATGTATATTTTTATTTTAATTATATTTAAATTTATATGATCATTTTATTTTAATTTTTATTTAAAAGTACATACAATGAATGATTTAATCCAAAAAAAACTATTTCTAGATATTAAAATTTCTAGCAACAGGTTACCAAGATTGAACAATAAAATTTGGTTTTAAGTTTTTTCACAAACAATTGTATACCAACAACAAAAACTAGAAAACTAGCAACATAAACAAATGCGTTTTTGTAATATATTTCTTCACTGTCAGAAATCAAAATAGAAAATAGAAAACAGCAACGATACCAAACAGATCTTTGTTCTAGTATATGAATTCCCTATTGTTTGAGCTACTACTACAATATATTTGTTGTATACTATCCATGAAAGACTACAAGAAAGATGATTATTGAATTGGTTTGCTTGATCCTTGACGAGCAACATGATCCTTTAGGTGGAAGTTTCCCTTTCCCTTGCATGTATGGGGTCATCTTTGGTCACAGTTATGTAGTTAGAACTTTCTTTATAAATTAATTTTATTTTGGATTAATATTAACCTTTTTGTTATGACTTCAAAACTCTCTCTCTCTCTCTCTAAAAGGGATACTTCTTCATTTGGCCGGTCGAATCTTGGTCCCCATCCTCAAGAATTATTTGTTAGGTGCAGTTTGCAACTTTATCCTTCTCTTCCACTTCTCCGTTTCAAGTGTACTTGAGTTTCTTGTTCCTGGGTATTATGTGTTGCAGGTCAGCGCCTGATTTTAGTGACTTATCGGATAGAAATGTGCTGCCTAATATTTTTCATCCAGTAAGTTCATCTTTGCCAAGCTTCATGATTTCAGTTGGCACGTTAAGGCGGGCTAAGTTCATCATCTTTGCCAAGTATTGTGATTTAAATGGGCATGTTATGGTAGATTCTCTTTTCTTTTCTTTTCTCTCTCTTTTTTTTTAGGGGTTCATAGCCTGTGAGCAGTTGATCACATGATTTGATTCTCATTTGGGTCCCACTATGGAAATAGATTATCAAATACATAGAATTCACTACCAAAAAAAATCGTCACAGTTGAATCACAGATTTGTTGTAGTAAATAAATTCTTTGATTGGATCCTACTTGCAAATTGCATAACAATTGACTCGTGGAGAATATAGTGGTGGGTCTTGATGCACCTTCTGTTGTTTTCTTTGTCCTGATATATGCATATTGGTATCAGTTCACGCACAGAATACTGGGCACTTTGGTTAAAAATTTTCTGGTCTTGATTTATGAAAATTTTGATTTGAGGAAATAATCGAAACTAATTGTTATGGAAATTATGAAATTTTCAACTGGAAAATTGGGAAATGTTGATAGGATGGTTATGCAAAATCAAAACAAGTGTATGGATGACAAGTATAGAGTGGGTGAATCAATCTCTTGTGGCTATAAATCTTGCATCTCTCTCCCTCTCTCTCTCTCTCTCTCTCTCTCTCTCTCTCTCTGTTCTTTTGACGATTGCTTATAGAATGATTCTGGAACATAATGATGGGGAAGTCTGCGAAAACACTTTAAGATCGGAGGCTAGTCCTTTGATCTGGGACTGGAGAAGGTTAGTTGCGCAATTTGTATTCTCATTGGAGTGAAATCCTCAAGTTAATCATCAATGGGCTTTCATCACTGGCTGCTCGTTGGTTTGCTCAGTGCCTTTTGTTTGTTTGTGCCTTTGGAGAACTCTATTGTTGTAAGAGTTTTGGAATAGCTGCTATTGCATAGTGCTTTGATCACAAGTGGCAAGAGCTTGGAGATGTGGTGGAGTTTTAGAAGAAAGGATCATTCCATCTTTGTTCCTGGTGGGTTGGAGGGTTTCTTATAGAGAGATTTTATGGTGGTGTCAAAGTTGATTGCTGATTTGAAAACAGGGTTTGTGAGCAGATGTTTGGTGTTTTGTTAGAGGAGAATAAGAGATCTTGATGGAATGTAGTGGTAAAAGGTGAGCTCAGCTTCCAGTTATGAAGAAAAGTGGATTTTTGTGCTTATTGCGGCAGTGCTGTGTTGACACAGAAAAGAATTGGGTAGCTGGAGTGTTTGGGGCAGCTAGGTTTTCCAAGAGCAGCATCGTTAGGAGAAGATGGCTTGGTTGTTCTTGGGCTTGAAGCTATTGGTGCAGGTCAGGTACTTTATCTTTTGATTTCAACTTGGGCAACTGTTAGAACCTTTTACTGAGGCCCATGTTTGAAATGAGGAAAATGCTCATCAGTCTTTTGAAGGCCCGGAAGACTTCACACTCTGGTACGAGTAGTGGTGTTAAGGTGGGGAATTATTAAGAGGCAGGCCCAAAAATAAGGTGTGGGAGCAGAAAGGTCATTGTATCTTGTTAATAAGGCTTCTTCTCTGGCAGCAGCTTTCTCTCCAAAAGGAACTCTACAAACTTATTTGGGTGCAAGTGGAGTGAAAGCCCAGAAATCTTTGGGAGAAAGCAGCCTTCCAAGGAGCAGTTAGATCTGGTTACTTTTCTGCTCTGGTTAACTATTCTGAGCTGCAATTTGAAGAGGGATGATTGTGCTGTGGAATGGTCTAAAGATCATCTTGTGCTTAGGTGCAACATGGAGGAGAATATAAAGACTGTCACTCTATTAAAAAAAGTGTTAGGAAATTAAGAGCCTAATTCCTTTGTCAAACCCTAAGGTTACATTTGGTTGTGGAATGTCTATTCTAGGAATAGATTAGTTATAGTTAGTTACAATTATTTTGATAGAAGTTATATTTAGTTACAATTAGCTATACAAAAAAATATGTTGTTATCACAAAGCAAATAATAAACTTGAACTTTTTATGAACCCATAACAAGGAATGGACAAGGAATAATTATTCTCCAATTTCACCATGGGAATGCCTATTCTTTTCTTATTATATGTTGGATGAAATAATAAGAAATATGCAAGGAATAGCTATTCCCTCTATTCTAAGGTTTTCATTGTATTTCATCCTATTCCTAGGAATAGCTTTTCCACGAATCAAACATAACCTAAGACTCCTATAATTTTATATGAGCTTTATCACTTCTCTGAGATTTTTTCACATATCTTTGGAAGCTTAGAGATTTCCCCAGTTATCCAACCACAAAAACATTAACTCCAAAGCAGGGGAGTTTCATGAGACTAGCGTATGTTCTAAGTAGTCAAAATATAGCTACAATTTTGTTTGAAGTTCTCCAAGAGAGGACCCAATAGCTACAATTTTGTTTGAAGTGCTCCAAAAGAGGACCCAACAAGGTAAATACCCCATCATTTCAAGCCCTTATGTGAATTATTGTGTAATTGAATATCATGATTACGTTAATGATTTGCATATCGTTAGTGCAAACTTTTTCCAAACTCTTTAATGGGCCAAATCGCTAGTGATCCTTGCCATGGTTGATATTACTTTAGGTCAAAAACAAACCTTGACTTGTCACTAAACTTAGATGCTGTTAATGGTTATTTAGTCTTTTAGCATCATTATTATTATTGTGTTAAGAGTTTTGTTAGTAATAAGTGTGAGTTAGTAGGGGTATTATGGTCATTCCTGTTGTACTTACATATATTATAAATAGAGGGAGAGACCTATCATTGAGTTCAGGTCTTCCATTTTACTCAATTACTCAACATGGTGTTAGATCTGTTTTTTTGCTAAAAAATTCAACCTTTTCTGACTACGCAGTCGCGGCATTCCGTTAATGTTTGTTCAAGGCTTGTGAAGGCTTCTTTGTGAGTTTTTTGGAGCCATGGCAGCATTCATATGTTCAGTTGTGAGGCTGTGGCAGTGCTATATCCATCAGTGAGTTGTTCACCTCATCTGTGGCAGTGCGGCACCCAAGGAATGGTTGTTTGATGCTTCATGAAGCTGTTTATCAATTGTTAATGAGTTTATTGGGTCTGAAACAGTTGGATTTGCTGTGTTTTTTTGGTTCACTGTTCTAATTCCTTCCATATACCAAAATATCAAGCTGTTGGGCATGTGTTTTTTGCTCCAAGATCCAATCTTTGTTGCAACAATGCACTCATGGTAATTCGTTAGTTGTTGTTCGGTGTTAGTAACGATCATTGGTGACCTTCTTGGGGCAGTGGCAGTGCTCATAAGCTGTTTTTTTTTTTTTTTTTTGGGTGTGAGGCTGTGGCAGTGTTGTCTTAGTGGGGCTGCATCTGAGGTGGTTGGTGATTTTTTCATGGTAGTTTCGGTGGTTCACCTCTCCAATTGTTCCAGTGCTGAGTGTTGCTTTCTTGGGGCTGCGTGTGAGTTTCTTGGTGCAATGGCAGCCTTGTACTAATTTATTTGTAGCTTGTTCATGGTGGGTCACCTTATTCGTTTTGTTTCCAATTGTTCCAGAAATCGACCTTCTGATCATTGGTTTGAGTTTGTGAATGTTGGGATGGCGTTTGTGTGACTATTCCAGGTTTCTACAATATCAATTGTCTCAACAAGCATCTTATCACATTGTTTCTTTTGCCCAGAAAGGTAATCCTACAGTCTGCATGTCATTTGGTATCCTCCCTACTAGTCCTTCGATTATCGATTATGTTGCCACTGATCATACAACAGGTGCAACCTACTTCTTTTCTAATCTCCAATATCCTAAAAATCTACCTCAATTTACCCTTGTTGATGGGTCCACTATTGCTATTAAGAGGATAGTAACAGTAAATCCTACTTCTATTTTCTTTCTTCTCCTTTATACATTCCTAAATCCTAATCTTATATCGGTTAGTAAGCTTACAAAGTCACCAAATTGTTCTATCACGTTCCTTACTAATTTTGTGGTTATTTAGGATTTGAAGACGGGAAAGACAATTGGCACAGGACGTGAGACTCATGGACTTTACTACTTTGAGTCGCCTTCTCCACCAATGGCTAGCACAATCGCAGCTACACCACTTCAAATCCATTATCGTCTTGGTCATCTGTCCTTGGACAAGTTGAAACAACTAGTTCCTACATTGAGTTCTGTGTCTAATCTTGAGTGTGAGTCTTGTCAATTGGGCAAGCATCATCGTGTTCCCTTTGCTCTACGGGTCGACAAACAGGTGGTTAGTTCTTTCATGCTTGTCCATTTTGATATTTGGGGTCCTAGTTGTGTGACATCAAAGTTGGGATTTTGGTACTTTGTTAAACTTGTTGATGACTACTCTAGGATGAATTGGTTATATTTAATGAAAGATCGTTCCGTGTTGTTTGATGCCTTTTGTGCTTCCTGTTCCCAAATAAAGACTCATTTTGACATGCCAGTCAGGATACTTTGCAGTGATAATGCTAAGGAGTACTTCAATACTGAATTTAGTATTTATCTGACTAACTTTGGTATGATCCATTAGTCCTCTTGTGCCCACACTCCACAACAAAGTGGATTTGCAGAGCGGAAAAATAGACATATTCTTGAAGTCACTCTTACCCTATTGTATCAAATGAATGTCCCCAAAGTCCTTTGGAGTGATGTTGTGCTCATAGCTTGCTCCCTCATCAATAAAATGCCATCCTCTGTCCTTGGTGGTAAAATGCCATATTCAGTTATCTTTATTAATGCTCCTTTGTTCTCTCTTCCTCCTCGTATATTTGGTTGTGTCCTTCGTCCATCAGTTTCTCCAGGAATGGATAAGTTGGATCCTTGTGGTATCAAATGTATTTTTTTGGTCTATTCCTACACTCAAAAGGGATATCGATGTTATAGTCTTATTTACATCAATTTTTTGTCTCTATTGACGTCACTTTTTTTTGAGCTTACACCATACTACTATGATTCCTTAAGTTTCATTGACCTTGATAAGTCCCTTCCTATGCCTTGCCTTCCATTTCGAAACCTAGTATTTGTGCCCAATACTCCTACATCTTCATCTAGTTTGAGTCCTTCTCGTTGCTTGAATCATCCCAATTTGCAGGTATGCACATGGCGACTCAAAGGGGAAGTGCCTCCTCTAGCTTCAACTACTGTGCGTCTAGTTCCCTTATTGGATGATCTTATTTCTCGTGATGTTAATTGTCCAATAGCTATTCGAAAAGGTAAACGCACTTGTACTTAACATCCAATCTCTAATTTTGTTTGTTATGATTTCTTGTTACCCTCATATTATTGTTTTGTTAGTACTTTGTCTTCTATTGCTTTCCCAAAATCTATTTCTGAAGCCTTGTCCCATTCTAGGTGGAGGAATGCAATGATTGAAGAGATGCATGCACCACAGGATAGTGATACTTGGGACTTGGTACCTCTACATCCTAATAGGTCTGTTGTTGGTTGTCGTTGGGTGTATACTTAAAGGTCAATCAAGATGGTTTTGTGGCTCGATTGAAGTTTTTCCTTATTGCTAAGGGATATACTCAAGTGTATGGTTTTAATTATTCAGACACATTCTCTTCGGTCGCTAAACTTGCTTTAGTATGTTTATTCATCTCTTTAGCCACTACCTGTCATTGGCCTCTACATCAGTTAGATGCGAAGAATACTTTCCTACATCAGATCTTCAAGAGGAGGGCTATATGGAGTAACTATCTGGGTTTGTTGCTCAAGAGGAGTCAGTTTAGTATGTTGGCTTAAGAAATTGTTATACGATTTAAAACAGTCTTCGAAAGCATGGTTTGGTCGATTTAGTGTTGTCATACTTGAGTTTGACCTCCAATGGTGTGTAGTGAATCACTTTGTATTTTATTGTCATACTACATTTGGTAGGATTTTGCTTATTGTGTATGTGGATGATATTGTGATTACTAGAGATGATGATCAAGACATTTAGGATCTAAAGCTTTTCCTACAGACTAAATTTTAGACCAAGGATTTGGGACCATTGAAGTACTTATTAGGTATAGAAGTATTGAGACTTTGTACAGGAACAGTCTTGTCACAGAAAAATTATGTTCTTGATCTTTTAGATGAAACTGGATTGTTGGGATTCAAACCTATTGGTACACCCATGGATCTCAACAGTAAGTTAGTGTTATATATGGGTGATTTGTTGCCTAACCCAGGACAATACCTTAGACTTGTTAAAAAGTTGCATTATCTCACAATTACTCGATTGGATATATCTTTTGCAACATGTATTGTGAGTCAGCTTCTTGATTCTCCAATAACAAGTCACTGGATGCAGTAATTCGCATTTTGAGATATCTCGAAAGTTGCACCAAGAGAGGTCTCTTATATTAGTATTAGGGTCACACTCATATTCAGGGATATATACTGATGCATATTGGGCCGAATCGCCTTTTGATCAAAGATCCATAATTTGGTTTCTTGGAAGAGTAAAAAACAAACTTACGTGATTTGGTTGAGTGTGAGAGTATGGGGTTATGACTCACACTATATGTGAACTTGTTTGGTTGAAGAACATGTTGGAAGAACCGGGTTTTCCACAATCTTAGCTTATGGAGTTGATGTGTGATAATTGAGCTGCTATCCATATTGGCTCCAACCTGGTCTTGTATAAGCAGACAAAGCACGTTGAAGTTGATTGCCACTTTGTTTGGGGGAAACTTGTACAAAAACTCACTAAAGCCACTTTGTGAAGTTTGATTTTCGACTTGTTGATTTGTTCACCAAAACTTTGGGAGGTGCTTGTGTGAAATTCATTTGTAAGCTAGGAGCATATGATATATATGCTCCAGCTTGAAGGGGAGTGTTAATGGTTATTTGGTCATTTAGCATTATTAGTATGTGTTAAGAGTTATGTGAGTAAGTGTGAGTTAGTAAGGATATTATGGTCATTGGTATTTGTTGAAACTGTAATAATACTGTAGAGAATGAGAATGAATCAATTGTATATTCAATTGTGTATTCTTTACATGCTTGGGTCCCTATTTAACACATACATAGAGAATAAAATATGGAAACAACAGAAGAGGACACAACTTGCAGTTGAGTTATATTTAGCTTCAGTGGGGGGGGTCTCAATTTATAGCCTTTGGCTTGTGGCAAGATGTCATGGTAGGTAGCGGTGGCTCACCTACCATGGTAGGTGGCCGTCATTCACCAACCGTGGCCGTCGTTCACACTACTGGCTGTCATTCATTAACTGTGGCCGCCGTTCACACTGGTGGCCGTCATTCCACACTCCCCCTCAAGTTGGATCATGGATATTGATCATATGCAACTTGCCAATGAAATCCTCAAAGAGTTGTCGAGGTAGTCCCGTGGTGAATGTGTCCCCAATCTGCTCCTTAGTAGGGACATGTGTCATGCAAATAGTTCATTCTTCCACCTTTTCTTTAATGAAGTGTTTGTCAACTTCCACAGGTTTGGTTCTGTCATGCTGGATATGGTTGAGAGAGATACGATAGCTGCCTTATTATCATAGTACAACTTGATAGGTAACTCTAACTCATCATGTAGTTCTTCCAATAGCCTCCCCAGCCTTAATCCTTCACATATTCCCTGAGCAACAACTCTGAATTCTGCTTCTGCACTGCTCCTTGCTACAACATTTTGTTTCTTGCTTCTCCAAGTGACTAGATTTCCCCATACAAAGGTGCAGTATCCAGTTGTGGATCTTCTATCCTCTTTAGAGCCAACCCAATCAGCATTAGTGAATATTGCCACTTCCTTTTGTTCACTTCGCTTGAACAATAAGCCTTTCCTTGGATATCCCTTTAGATATCTTAGGATCCTGAAGGCTGCTTCCTGGTGTGCTTCTTTTGGAGATTGCATATGCTGACTTGCTACACTTACTGCGAAAGCTTTGTCATGTCTGGTATGTGATAGGTAGATTAGTTTTCCGACTAATCTTTGATATTTCTTCCTATCTACTGGCTTCCCAACATCTTTTGTTCTTTTTCGAACTTCAATAGGTGTGTCGCTTGGTTTGCAACCTAGCGTGCCTGTTTCGGTTAGAAGGTCAAGGGTGTATTTTTGTTGTGAAACACTAATTCCCTTCTTTGATCTAGCTACCTCCATCCCTATAAAGTATCGCATTTGCCCCATATCCTTCACTTCGAATTCTGTGGCTAGAGCTTTCTTCAATCTTCCCATTTCCTCAATGTCATCTCTGGTGAGGATAATGTCGTCTACATACACAATCAGAATAGTAATCTTCCCATTTTTTTGTTTGAGAAACATAGTATGGTCGGACTATCCTTGGCAGCATCCCTCTCCTTTTATCACCTTTGTAAATCTATCAAACCATGCCTTGGGAGATTGTTCGAGTCCATATAAGGACTTTCTCAGTTTACAGACTTTGTTTTCCTCGCCCTTTTTACTTAATCCAGGGGGCAATGTCATGTACACTTCTTCTTCCAGCTCACCATTTAGGAATGCATTTTTAATGTTGAGTTGTTGAAGTGGCCAGTCTAGATTGGCTGCCAGGGATAGGAGCACTCGGATAGTGTTCAATTTTGCCACGGGTGGCTGTTAGAACAGCATCACCCCAAAACATTGTAGGCATGTAGGTAGTGAACATTGAGGCTCGTGCTACCTCAAGAATGTGTCTATTTTTGCGTTCGGCAACCCCATTTTGTGAGGGGTGTCAATGCATGAGCTTTGATGAATTATCCCTTTTTCTTGAAGGAAGAGACCCAAGGTGCTGTTGAAATATTCCGTGCCATTGTTGGTACGCAAGATTTGAATCTTGGTGTGAAATTGTGTTTGGACCATGGCATAAAAGTTAGTAAACACCGACCGTACTTCAGACTTATCTTTTAACAAGTAGACCCAACAAGTACGAGTGTGATCATCAATGAATGTCACAAACCATTTGGTGTGAGTGCGATTAGAAAGCCGGGAAGGTCCCCATACATCACTATGAATGATTGTGAAAGGTTTTTTGGGTTTGTATTTGGATTTTGGGAATGAAGTTCTTTGGTGTTTTGCGATTTTACACACTTCACATTGAACATCAAGAGACATTTTATTCAACCATAGCAAAGGAAATAAATGACACATGTACTGAAAATTGGGGTGATCCAACTGAGAGTGCCATAACATTGGGTCACTATTCCTAGGGATAGAGACAGGATTACTTTGACACTGATCACTCATTTTGGCTTCCTCGAAGTAGTAGATTCCCTCATACTCCTTAGCATTGCCAATCGTCATCCCCAATGATAGGTCTTGAAAAACACAATGGGATGAAATAAATTTAGCAGAACACTTAGAGTGTTTAGTGAGTTGGCTGATAGAAAAAAGATTACTAGATAATTTGGAACATGAAGAATTGACTCTAAAGTAATCGAGTCAGAAATCCGAATACTCCCTTTGCCGACAACAGGAGCAAGAGATCCATCGGAAATTTTGACTTTTAGATTACCAGCACATGGGGTATATGATAAGAAAAGGTGATAAGAGTTTGTCATATGGTCAGAGGCTCCAGAATCTATAATCCAGGGTGTATGGTTACAAAAGGTGTTTAGGGCTTGTGAGAAATTACCTCTGTGTGCCAAATTACCAGATGGAGTATGTTTTGGTGACTGACCTGAGACTTGGATAGCAGATAGCATCTCCATGATTTTTTGTAGTTGGTCATGGCTAGAGGTGCTGCTGCTGCCACTGTCAAAATGGTTGCTCGCCACTTGTTGCCTCTTGGGTTGAGTCTCAGAACAAGCTTAATAGCCTCTGGTTTTGGTGCTCTGCCGTGGTTTCCAATTAGCTGGCTTGCCATGGATCTCCCAACAATTATCCTTGGAATGGCTAGGCTTTCGGCAATGTTCACAACAGAGGCGGCCCTTTGGTTGCTTGGTATTTGGCGCACTGTAGGTCCCCCGGGATACAAATGTTGAGCCCTCTGGTACCATGGTTGTAGCTTCCTTCAACATGACTTTGCGCCATGATGTAATCAAGGAATTCTTCGATCTCCATTGCTGGAGTGCCACTGCATTTGTTGAATCAGGTTTCTTTGTGTCGTCGGTAAGATACCCGAGCTTTCCTCTGCTGTCGACTATGAGTTTCACAGATTGGGCCCATTCTCAAAAATTCTTCCTGTTGAGTTTTTCTACCAATAGTTGGACGGAAGAGCCATCTAGTCCATTCGAACTGATGATGGCATTGGTTCGACTTGTTTGGGTCTCTGAGGTTGTCGAATCTCAACTGTTGATGGAGTCTTCCCCCGTAAGTTAGCTTGGTTTAGGAAAAAAACCAGCTCTGATACCATGTTGAAACTGTAAGAATACTGTAGAGAATGAGAATGAATCAATTGTATATTCAATTGTGTATTCTTTACATACTCAGGTCCCTTTTTAACATGTACACAGAGAATAAAATATGGAAAAAACAGAAGAAGACACAATTTGCAATTGAGTTATATTTAGCTTCGGTGGGGGGTCTCAATTTATAGCCTCTGGCTTGTGGCAAGATTTCATGGTAGGTGGTGGCGGCTCACCCACCATGGTAGGTGGCTGTGGTTCACCTACCTTGGTAGGTGGCCATCATTCACCAACCGTGGTCGTCGTTCACACTACTGGCCGTCATTCACCAACTGTGGTCATCGTTCACACTGCTGGCCGTCATTCACCAATCGTGGCCGCCGTTTACACTGGTAGCCGTCATTCCACAGTATTGTATTTGACATATATTATAAATAGAGAGAGAGAGACCTATCATTGAGGTTAGGTATTCCATTTTTCCTAATTATTTTCAACAAATCTAGATAGGCTCAATACTAATGATTTGCTGCAAATGAGGAGATCTTACCAGGCCATAAGCTTGAATATTTGTCATGAAGTTGGAAGTGAGCAAGATTACTGATAATTTGTTTCCCCATTTTAGGAGGGTGCTAGGCAGCTTTGGGCTTTTCTCTTCTCGGTTTATGAGGAGGCTTTGGTGCTTCCTTAAGCTGATGATGTTTTTTTTTTTCCCTAATGGCATGCTGCAAAAGCTTTGGGAGGAGTAATAGGGGATCAAAATTATGAAGATGTGCTATTTTTGGCATTTTATGGACTTTTTGGACTGAAACGAATGCAAGGATCTTCAATGGAAAAACATATTTTGTGCATTTTCTTGAAAGGAATGCAAGCTTCCCTTTTGACTCGTTCTTTGGGTTTCTTTTCAAAGAATGTTGCCAGATCTTCGGAGGGATTGGAAAGGGTTTTATTGTGACTGATTAATGTGTTTCTTTTCTTACTTTTGTATAAGGAGGATATCTTATCCTCTTTTCAATATAATTCTCTCTCCTATAACACAACAACAACAACAACAACAACAAAACCAAGCACCTTGATGCGTTTTGGGCATAAAATGCCCTAAGGCGTAAGTTAAAAGGCGAGACTCCTAAAATGCATTCGCCTCAAGGGCTGATGTTTTTGCCTCAAGCCAAAAGGCTTGCTTTTTATGCCGCAAATGGGAGTGTATATGCCTTTTGGGAATAGACATGATAATATTTAAAATATATGAAAAAATAAATTAAAAAGGTCTGATAGGGCTTGACGAGCGTCAACCCCCCGTTTTGATGGATCTTGTGCAGAGGTATTCTCTCCCACGTTTTGTCTATCTTCGACGACTCTCTCTAGCCTCTCATCTTTCTCCGACAACCCTTTCTGACCTTTCATCTCTCTCCAATGACAACACTTTTCGACTTTTCATCTCTCTTTGACGACCACTTCCGACCTTTGGTCTCTCTTTGGTGACCCCCTACAGCCTCGCGTCTCTCTCCGCAACCCCCTACAACCTATTGTGACCTCATCTCTCTTTGGAAGCCTCCTCTAGTGTGCCCGTCTCACAGAGTGTCGCTCTCTGCTTCAAGGTCTCTTTCGATTGAGGTCTCTTCTCTAATCGAGATCTCTTCTCTAACTGACTCTCTCTCTCTCTCTCTCTCTAGTCTTGTTCGTCTTAGGAGACTTTGCCTTTTTCTGCCTCAAATGGGAATGCATATGCCTTTTGGGAATAGACATAATAATATTTAAAATATATATAAAAAAAACAAATAAGAAGATCTAATAGGGCTTGACGAGCGTCAACCCCCCCTTCTTTGATGGATCTTGCGTAGAGGTCTTCTCTCTTCCAAGTTTT
Source organism: Malania oleifera (assembly GCF_029873635.1). Lineage (NCBI taxonomy): Eukaryota > Viridiplantae > Streptophyta > Magnoliopsida > Santalales > Ximeniaceae > Malania > Malania oleifera. Next base: position 108,438,097 of record NC_080421.1, on the reverse strand, counting down.
GTTTGTCTTTGACGACTTTCTCTCGCCCTCATCTCTCTCCGACAACCCCTTCCGATCTCTCGTCTCTCTTTGGTGACCCCTTACAGCCTCTCGTCTCTCTCCGCAACCCCCTACAGCCTCTTGTAACCTCATCTCTCTTTGGCAACCTCCTCTAGTGTTCCTATCTCACAAAGTGTCTCTCTTTGCTTCAAGGTCTCTTCTTCGATTGAGGTCTCTTCTCAAATTGATATCTCTTCTCCAATTGATTCGATTCTCTATCCCTCTCTCTCTAGTCTTGTTCGTATTAGGAGACTCTTTGTCAGTGTGTCAAATCTATCTCATTCTCAAGTCTCAATTGAACTCTAAAAGTCAAGGTGAGTTGCACTTGCTGATTTAAGAGCTGCTGCTCCAAATTTCAAATTTCAATTTTCAGTTACCGCTGTTTGAGCTTTGTTTCAATTTTTCACTTTTCAATTTTTCAATTTGTTAATTTAGATTTAGATTCTTAGAATCTTGGATGTTGAGACATTGTGATGCCCTAATTTGGCCTTTTCTCTTCTTTTTGTTATGTTTATTTAAGAGTTTAAACTTTAAAGCATGAAAATGGTGTCCCATTTGTAATGTTATGGCTCATGCTTATCTTTTAACATGCATTTTTGAGTTTGTTAGCTAAAATTGGCCTATATGATACTTAAGAATTATGTTTTTATTTTTTTGTCCATTCTAATTTTTTTTTTTCATTTTTATACTACATATAAATTTATTTTATTTTTGAATTATTTTAAAAAATAGATTCATAAAAGGCTTACTCCTTAATGCCTTGAGGCTTACGGCTCGCCTCGCGATGGGTAAAATGCTTCGCCTTACACCTTCGCCTTTTAAAAAATTGAGTGGTATCAAAGCAGACTTTGATCCAACATGACTACAAATGTTATTTGACAAGATTCATGATTTTAACTTAAATTGCCTTGCATTATCCCCATATTTTTGCCACCATCCTCATCACTGAGCACAACTACCTATCTCTAAATGTTCCCCTTTGACCTTTTTCATTTGTAGCTATTTTTTTTAAAAAAAAAAATTGAATTGCTGTGACCAAATCGAGACCTAATGCCCACTTGTGACCTCTAAAAGGACAATGACCTCACTCCTCAGTGCTCTCTCCATCTATGAAAGCAAGCCTCTATCTTCGGAAGTTTCCATCATCTTTTTTGGTAGCTTCACTGGAACTCAACTTCGTTGGAATCAAATATTGTCCAGTTGGGCCTAACTCTTGTGAGGTATTGTCCTCTTTGGTCCATTGGCCTCACGAGTTTGTCCTATAAAAGGTGCCTCACATGATTTGAGCCCAAACCATCCTCGTAAGCCCAAGATCTACCTAGTACACATCCGATGTGGGACTATGACAGGCTCTCCTGTCCAATCTCTAATGGCCTCGTCAGAGTGATTTTCCTAGTATACATCCGATGTGAGACCATGACAAGCTCTCCCGTTCAATCTCTGACATCCTTGTTAGAGTGGTTTCTACCTCTGTGTAGGATCCACTCACATGATGGTACCCCCAAGGTGGCTCTGTTACCAAATGTAACGGTCTTGGGCCCAATTCGGGTGAGGTATTGTTCGCTTTGGCCCATTGACTTCACGTGTTTGTCCTATAAAAGGCGCCTTACATAATTAGAGCCCAAACCATCCTTATAAGCCCAAGATTTTGCTAGTACACATCCGATGTGGGACCGTGACATCCAATCACGGTCCTTCACGCTAACAATTTCACCTTAGTTCTTCATCGTCAAAGCTTAAACCACCCTTAACTGGTCTTCATTGGCGCCTTGCTGTCATTGTTCATCCATGCCATAATCATTGAAAACCCCTCATGCTTCCAGCACCATCAACTTAGATCTGCTGAGGAGCAAGCCCTAGCCACCACTTGCTCGGCCTTCCCTTTCTTGACGAAGACCAGAGGCATGACATGCTCTACTCGAACAAGAAATAAACTTTAAAAGATATGTTGAATAGATTCGCCTATCAAATCAAAATTTGTTCACTCAGACCAGATTGAACTGGTTCATCAAGACTAGATCAAATAGGCCGGACAAAATAAAAATGATGCTTGAATTGGCCTTAAAAAATAAACGAGATTGATTCTACGCTTTGCATCCTTGTATTGTTCTTTGATCCTAGGCATCATGAATTTGAACAGAAGCCTTCCTTTTCACACATTCAAGAAGAGGTCATCTGGTAAGATGTGGTAGTTAGGAAGTTGCTGCTGAAATAGTGGAGTCTCACTATTGGGAGCCCAAGGCCCAACATGTTGAGGAGGAAACTACTATAGAGATTAACGAATTAGTGCCTTGGGAGCATAAACTCCACCTTGTTGAATTATTGTTCCGAGTAACTTTGCCAGCTACAACTCTAGGAGGTTTTCCATTGTACAATATTATTTCATTTTGAAACTGACAAATTGCCTTCGTCTACTTCTAGCTTATTTGCAGTCTTTATTCTTAACTCTTTGGATTTTTAAAACTTAAGGTCAAATTCTTTGTCGTTAGGGGACAATGATGCATCATGCAATCAAGATCTAATTTAATTTCCTAATTTTTATTGTATTTTAGTTTGTTTTATTTATGGTAATTTTATTAGGCTCATAGTTTCAAGATTTAGGATATTTTTCTTTAGGAAGCAAGATTCTAGGTTTTATAGTTAAGATTCTAAGTTATTATTCAGAAAGCTAGGATTTTAGTTTATTGAAGTTCTTGAAATTAGTTTGCTCATCTTTCAAGCATTTTAACCCAATATAAATAGGCTCTTATGTATTAGTTTTAGGGGAATGCCATTGAGAATTAAAGTTGTTGAATGTTGATTCTGCACCCCCACTTCATTCTTATTTGCACTTGCCACCTTGCCTGGGCTATCTGACAAACATTGGATTTTTACCTGGACACAAATAATTTCTAGGTTTCATTGTTGCAACTAAGTCAGTTGGAAAGATATGCCTTGAAAATTTCATGTTTGGACCAACATGTATTTTTCAAAGCAAGCTTACATGCCATTAATGTTGTTCTTCAGTCAGTGGCAACTGGCAAAGCCTCACTGAAAGTTTCCTAAATTAAGTGATCTTACGATAATGGCCTTTTGTGTATCACCATGTCTCTGATGAAGTGATGGTCCCTTTGATATTGCCTTCTGTTTAATTTTTAAGCTGAATTTTGGTGAAATGCTATAATACCCTTGCAATACTTCCAAATCTCTGCCTTTTAGAGCAAACCTCTGTGCTTTGGTGCAGCAAATTTCCACAAGCTCACAAGCAGAAGCGGTTCCCCAAAGTCAAAACCAGCAGCCAGCTGCTCCTTCTGTCATGCAAAAGCCATTTCATCTGCTAGAAAAGTCCCCTTCAGAGTTGCCTCAGGTGCCATCTAAACAGTTGCAGTTTCTTCAGGAAAGCTCTCAGTCACAAGCTGTTCCTGAGATGCAGACACAGTTGCATCTGATTCAACCATCCACTGAAAGCTCTGAGCAGCAGCAGGACTCCCAGGTTACCATGAAAAAACAGGTACTACAACTACAAATTTAGTTATAGAAGTCTTATGGGAGAGATTCAGTGGTAAGGGTTCTCTTAAGCAGCAATATTTAATAGATAGCCCTTCGGCAGAAAGAGTGGTGATGCATTGGCAGCTTTAGCAGTAGGGATTTTAGGTGGCAGCAATGATAGCCTCTGGCTCCACTTAAATTATTGTCTTAAGGATCGCAATGCAGTTTTTTGAAACTGGCACATATCGGTAAACATTCAATCCTGCAGAATGCACTAGGGTTGCCAAATTGTGGTTCTTGTAATGTGTGCATCAGTAGTAATGTGGAATTAAAAGTTCATTGTCATTAAGTAGTACAGATTTTCCAGAATTATTTAATGATGATAGCATAAGATTCATAATTTTGTTACTTTTAGTTTTTATAAATTATAATTATGATATTCTTCTGTTCCGCATCTGCTTCCTGGTCCATGCTAGTGCTTTTGAGGACTTATTTTCAATTTTCCTATAGTCTCCACAGATTGGAAGCAACTCTCAGGCAGTTTTTCGAGATTCTACTCCATCAGCAGTGGTTGCGTCTTCAACCACTGCTGTTGCTTCTGCAGTACTTGAAAAGGCTCTGACAGTGGATCCTCCAGATTGTGATTGGAGTGAGCACATATGCCCTGACGGTTACAAATACTACTATAATTGTGTAACTTGTGAAAGCAGGGTAAGTTGCCTGTTCTTAATTTTCTTTTATGCCCAACCCCGCTTGCATTTTTGTACCTCCAAAGAGAATGGGTAATGGCTGTGAAAATTGTCCTGCAGTGGGAGAAGCCTGAGGAGTTTGTCTTATTTGAACAAAAATTACAGAAACTGCAGCATTTGCTAAAGCCTCCTAGTCAACAACTTGAATCCCTGCCTCATCCGCCGAGCCATTTCATTCCGCAAGTTTCTCGAACTCAGGTGGGGATTCATAGGCAGATTTCCCTACTTGAAGTTGAGCAGCAGTCAGTGTACCCCTTAGAATTTTATGCTCTCAAAATTTGTTTATTGCCATATCAGGCATCTCGTGAAGAGTTTGTGCGTATTGTATATTGGAACAGGTTCTTGAGAAATAGTTCACTGATTTATTCTGAGAGGCCATATAGCCAGCTGAAGCTGTGGCATAGTTAGTTGACTCTGTTTACCATGCAGATTAACACCAGTATCTATGAATTGCCTTAGACAAGAAAAAATAAAACCACCTTTGACCCAGTTATATTTTTGAAACAACAGTTTTATAGTATTTTTCTTTTTTGTTCATGTTCATGCTCCCTTAAAAATCTTGGATGGAGAAGTTCTGGACAGCTGACCAGTTCTGGTAGCGGAAATAGTTCATAATTTGGATGGGTCTGAAATCCTTCAGTAGTTACGTCGCTTGACTGCATTATTTAATAGTCTTAAGCATAAGTTTTGTTATGCAATTCTCTGCTTTGCTGCCTTTCTTGTTCCAAAAAAATGAAATGAGAATGTGGTAATTTTTTTTCCCTCATAAGTAATTGGCTAAAATTCTTAGGTATGATTTGGATTTCATTTATAGCCCTGTATTGCAATTTCTCACCTGCTTGTGAGTCATAAAGTAGTTGGATGTGGATTTGAAAAATCTTTAAGCAAATCTTTTGCACCAGAGATATTGGTTCTATATGTTGTTGAGCTTGTGCGAACAAAATATGCATATAGCACTTGTGTGATGGGAGTGCATATACAGATTCGTTATGTATCTTATTGAATAGTTTAATGGTCTCTTGGAATGTGATTTTTGTAGGAATTTGTGCGAGGACCGGCCACAGCAACCCCAATTATTGATCCAGCTTGTGTCCATTAGGTATTGGGAATTAATCTTTCTAATTAATCAAGTTATGTTTTAAGACAAATCTCTTTTGACTGCAATTATTATGGGGTTCTTATATGTTGATATTGAGAGATGTGCATCCTAGTTTTTGGCCATTTCTTTTATTGTTGCAGAATTTAATTGTGCTTGAATTTGCTTTGGATTTATTTGTAATCTACATAGTTGGAGATTCAAGGTTGGAGAGGTGATGCTATTTAAAAAAAACAAAGAAGATAAATCCCTCCTAGGATAAAAGATAACCACGATTAACCAGTGAATTACCACAAACTTTCTTTTATTGGCACTTTGTCCAGTATGATAGTTAAATAATTAGTAGGAATTCAATGCTTATGGGTAGATTCTGAATACACAACTAGGCTTGCAAAGTTGATCATGGTCAAAAGTGTTTTGTGGGTTGTCTCAAACGTTGCAAAATATTTTGAGATTCTTACAGACGAAGGGTTGACTTGTTTCTATACCGATGCTATTATGCAGTTCTTCTGTGTATATTAGCAGTCTGCGTACATTTGCTAAAGTTGGATGAACTTGTCATAGGCATATGTTATTGCACTGAAAAGGAGAGTCATAATATACTTCTGAAGACACATTTCTAATCCAAATGTTTATGGTATTTGACTTGCAGGGGAATAGGCATTTGGCCTGGTATTCCAGTAGAGTGTGAGAAGCTTAGGTTAGCATTAATTAAGCTCGGGTGGTGGAAAGTGGCCAGCATTCCTCTCTTAACAAAATTTCCCAGGTGGGGTTGTGTAATGGAAATGTTAGTTGCCTCTTCTCATGCTGCTCCTTTTTGGTTTACTATACAATAATTCTTATTGTAATGGGTCGGGAAATTAGTATACTATTGTTAATAATAGGGTTAATTTTATGTTAATATTAATTAATTCCTTGTTTGTGGCATAGAACTTGGATTTGCCTTTCCTCTCTTTTTATTGATCTCCCCACTTTGGAGGCGCTATCAGAATTGTTCAACATATTTATTGCTTTATTTGCACAAACACAAGGAGGGAGAAGAAGGTGAGGGGTCTGAATGGGAGCTGTTGAAGAACTCCTCTCGTTGAAATTCTTCTTATGATTCAAGGCTTCCATGGGCATTGCACCTTAATGAGCCACTCTGTTGGGCATTATTAATGATTTATTTGTCTGAAACTCGGAAAATATGATATGAAGGAATTTATTTATTTTGGTCTAGTCTGGTTGTTAGAAAAAAAAAAAAAAAAAGTTAATTAATAAATGATTTTATATTTTTCAGTCTCTTAGCCTTTGTTTTTTTGTTTTTTTTGTTTTTTTTAAATTAATCTTTAAAAATATTTAAATAATTTTAAAATTGCGATAATGTTTAGTCCGAGTGAGATTTGATTTTTTAAATACCTATTTCTTTATTGATTTCCCCCCTCGAAATCTTGATCCAAAGGGAAGGAAAAATCGTAGACTTGAGCAGCACGGCGGACCGAAG